>NC_087084.1:7469393-8069393 GCF_026151205.1 Bolinopsis microptera | reverse complement strand
ACCAAAATATTTTTATTCTTGTAAGAAATTACCTTGGTGTTGATAACCAACCACTTATTTGTTTCACTTTCGTCTATCGCTTTCTGTTTCCATTTCTTAAGAATCTGACAACTTTCCAAGGGTAAATGATCCGGTTCACCACACCCAAAACACCACTGAGACAAACACTTCAGTTATTATAAATCCTTAAATTGAAATAGACAGAGACTATGCCAGATCCGATCACAGAATATTGCACCTGTTAAACTGCAGTCTCAAACAAATTCCGGGCAAATTCCATACTAAAATCACACATACCTCCATACCACAGGAACAAAGAATGTGTTTGACGTCTAGAGATAACACTTCCGCGGAGTTACCACGCCCGTTGAGGCACTTTTAACATGAGATTCGAGGAGATGTAACTTCTCGCTATCAGCTGGTAATATCGGGTTCGCACTTTATCCCTTGATATTGTGCTCCTGGAATTATGTGTGACTTCATCACATTGTATCGGTGTTAACAACTGCAAAATTATACGTTTTGTCGAGATCAATCTAGATAATAAAGTGGCAGTGAAATTTGTTATGAAAACAAATATTATTTTAGTCTATGCTGCGCGGCGCGGTATCAACGTATTGAACGCGCTCAATACTTTTATTTTTAGAACCTATGCGCCCTACATATTTTACAAACAATAACTACTCCAGTATTCCTGCCCCACTGGCCCACTCAGTAACCCGAAAAGCAAACTCTTTTAAATTATAACTTCATTCTAAAAACGATTTGAAATAACATTGTAATTTTACTTACAAGACAAACTTTTCGTTTACGTAAGTAGAGCATTCAGTCGCCATACATTGAATATTCTGAGGGTGAAGGGAAAATTAAATAGACTTATTAAATTGTGCAATTAATAAATAAATGAGGAGCTCGACTAGACCTGAAGCTTGGTGACGAACTCTTGTTCATTAATAATAACCATCAGATCTTTCAAAACAATACATAATAACGCTTAAGGACACAGGTAATTCAAACGGAAGAAATAATTACTGTCGAGGTGAAACACAGTGTATACGATTATCAAATTAATTAACACGGTAATAAGCTAATTAATTAGGATTTACCTCAGCTACACCATTATCCATGATCTGGGTAGTAAAGTAGGTGTTCCAGCATATCTTACAATAGTAATGCTTACACAACATCCCGATTGTTTCCTGGGAAAGATTAAGTTACAAAATGTATTGATCTTACTTAAGTTAATTTCAGACACAAAACGTTATAATCAAGAGTTATAGAGACCACATCTGGTTCCACGAGATGAGTACATTTAAATGTCAACAAAATGGTATTGAGTTAGATTTAGTTAATATATTGAGTAATGAGTAGGCATTGTAAGAAGTTATTTTTTGATTTTCGCCATTGGTATTTGGGTGTGTTGTACCTCGTAATACATGTCCATAGTTGTGGATACTGATGAGAGGGGGCGGAAGAGCCAATATCACGTTAAAAAACTAATATGGCTCACGGCCAGGCCTAGGAAGACCTCTCCATTATAAATAAATTGATAGCGTACATTTTTTGTGTAAAGTTCTAGATTATTGGCATGATTCAAGAATCTTGCAAAGCTGGATTTTTAATGCAAGATTATAAGATTGGTACGGTTTTTTTCTGTTTAGTGTTTTTAAAAAAGCATTTTAATTCCAATAATTAGGAAGCACTAGGACAATATATTATCAAATTAAATTATATAACGATTATGATGATATATATATATATGAAATTTATTATGTATAAAAATGTAATTACTACTCCACATCAAGGTAGTCGTGTAGGCAGACCATACCGTTCCGTTAATTGTATTGGCGAGAAACCTGAAAAAGAGGTACAGTAAAAATCATGATTCCACGCAAACTCCGATTTCCCACGGCTGCCTCTGTTTCCCAAACCTCAGCGTTAAATCAGTTTATTTGAGGAGATATGTTTATGATACTGACAACGTAAGTGAAATTAACCGAAGACTGGTATGGGTTTAAAAAATAAAGTACCGGAAATCCTTCCGGTTCAAATAAAGCGGATGCTGGTTCCAATATATTATAATTTAATTTAATTCTAACGTCTATTTTTTTCTACAAACATACTGGGGGGGGGTGGGGGCCAACTCATATTAAAGTATATTAAAATGAGGAATTTTTCCCGATTTTGACCCGTGGATATACGTTATATACTTTAATATACCTACAATATACAGTTAATATATCCCTCTCTCCTTGGAGGCCAACATCAAAATGTTGCCGCCAAAATTAGCTTGAACATGCAAATTTCTTAATCGATTCCAAAAAGTTCATGAAAAAAATTATTGACACTGATCGAGTTATTTTAAGTTTAACGAAGTCATTTGGCTAGTATCCGAACCGAAGATATTATTTTGCAATTTTGCCCAATTTTTTGTTCATGGAAGGTCTTTTTACTTAGTATCCACTATATTCAACAAACACTGAAATTATATCTTTCACATAGAGTTAGTCCTCTATTAAAAAATATTGAAATTTTTATCGAATTTGGCAAAAGCGAATTTGGGGCAAAAAGTGTATGCCCAAAGATGGGCAAATTTTTTCCCGATCCATGACACAAAGATGCTGAAGGCACAAAAGAGTCAAGGACAAGGGTACGATCGAGGTTTTTTTTATATGGTAGCTTTGCGACCTTGCCCTGCAAGCGTCGACCGCCGTACGTGCCTGCAGCACTGTATCGCCCAGGGACTACCTGCGCAAAGTTTATTTTGCGTGATAATCTTAATTTTAATGGTTGGCGCGCGGCGCTGACCAACCAAGGTACATTATTAATTTTCATCATGTGCGTACCACGAGGCACTAATTGAAGCTTATATATTATTATTTTGAGTTAGTATTACCATTTTGCACAGATCAGTGTCCAGGTTGCATAAACAATAAACATATGTTACATAGAAGTATACACAGTTTCAAATCATATAGAATAGTATTAACTGGGCGGCGCTCGGCAGTCCAGCATGTCAACTTCGCCATAGTTGCATGTTATATAAACAGTAAGACTGGGCCGTCCCCAGTTTTTTACTTGTACGAATATGAAAAATACGCCATCACGGATCGGGAAATTGAATGCGCCATCCACAAAAGAAAAGGCGGCCCATTTCTTCTATTTAAGCTCATAGCTACAGCCAATTTTTGACCAATCTGATGAAATTCAGTACTAGTCCAAAACAGGCTTATCTTGCGACTCCTGAGTGACAATTATAGTTCATCATGTAAGCTTAACGAAGAATATAAATCTTCTATTTGTAGGTATATTAAAGTATATTAAAATGTTGGATTTTTCCGTTTTGACCCGGGATATACTTAATAAACTTTAATATGTTCCCCCCCCCCCCCCCCCCCCCCATTACTGTGTTTTTCCACTACTAAATTAAACATAACACACAGCAGTGATTGATAACAGCAAATTAACTTATGTTATCAGAAAATAAAAATTTCAAAAAGTTTGTCCTTTTTCCTTTGGTCCAGTCGTTTAGGTTTTATATTGATAACCTAGAATATTTAGATGAGGATACTGGCGGGGAGTGAACATATTTGTTCGACACAGACAATAATTCTGGGCTTTGATTGGTTTAATTCTGAATCTATTGGTTAATCTCGTCACGGTCAAAACCAATATGTTCACCTCTCCACCAGTAGTCATATCAATATTTGCGATAAACCGATAGAACAATTATCATGAATTATTAAGAATTTGCTGTTCTACTTTGACCAAAAAGTAAATGACAGCTTCGGCAAGAGTAATTGCTACCATTTCTGAATTTTATTTTCCGATCTAGGTAATTTTTAGACAATTATCAATTATCACATAGCCCTGCAGCGAAGTATTACTATGACCAGAAATGAAACACAGTACTAGAAATAACTGCAAGAATGGAAATGATATATTTGAAACCTACTGTTCAACTAAAGACAAACAATCCCATCATGTTACCCAGAGCGCCTCAACAAAAGTGATGTAGAACCTTTACCCTGACGATCAGCCCGGCTGTAGTTTTCAAAATGATAGATACCAGCAACTCAACTACGAGCTGAGTTATTGTATACAGAGCTTTAGAGAAACCTAGTGGGGGAGATTTTATTGTGCGTCATAGTTTTGAATATACACATTTCCAATATTATCTGGAAGATTTAACCCATGTTAAACAAAATTACAGAGTGTAAGAATAAGCAACTAACCGAAAGCGAGTGCGATATTGTAGTGAAACACCAAACTGCTATGTAATTATGAAGTGAAGAATATGGTCATATCGGAATCAATCAACCCTGTGTGTAACAATAATCAACAGTCGCAAGCATGGGCAAAACTTCCAGGAAATCACTGGACACAGAGGAACAAGATGGTACAATTTGTTAAAGATTTTGTAACGGTAACATTTCTCCCGTTTACCGTTTTACCCCAACTTTGACAAAAGTATTCAAGAAAGAATTTCCCGCTAAGCAGGAGAACTTTCGTCAATAATTTTCAAGAAGATTTGGAAGATTTTAGTGATGGTGGAAAGACAATGTAAAGTGATCTAACCTTGATAGCCTTTACATCCTGAGTTTTCGCGCACCCAGCATGAACATGTTAGGGAACTTATTATTAGCTATTGGTGTACAGATAAGACCATTTGTACAAGCTCCAAATGTGTTTGGGTAAGTGTATAGTTTAAAATCGGGCCGAACAACTCGTTCAGGAATATTTACCTTCGGACAATAACCCTGACGTCATTCCATCACCCACGTTGTCAAGGACATTTTAGGAATATACAACGTTGACCAAACAAACAGTAAGTAATTGATAAATTCAGACGAGAAGTTAGTTGGGGTTCAATGGACCCGCTGGACGTTAAACTGTTGTACTACTAGCCAAGAGCACAACTACACTGTCAAATGAGGCAACAAATTGAACATTATTGAAACCGTGTAACATTGGTGACGCCATGACATCCCCAAGCATCTACAAAAGCCGCTAGAAAAAGCAGTTTTTTGCACGTTCCTATTTATCGGATACCAGAACCTAAAGTGATGAACTCTGGCGTAAAATAAAAAGCTATCTTAAGGACAAAAAGTATCCACCCAATTGTCCATAATAATGATTAGGGATTTAAAAACGAAAAACTACGCATATCGAATGTCTTGGCAATGCCTGGCTAAACCTTAATACGTTTATTTCAAGGAAAAGGAATTCACGTGTTTTTGACGATATTCAAGGAGTGTTTAGGTGGGATATGCCAAAAGACAGCACAAATAAAGACTAAGAGATATAAACGCATTTTAGAACTTGCAATGTTCTTTTCTGCATGGGTTGCATCTCATGTGACACGTTACAAAGCCCCAGGTACAAGCTGATGAGGAGAAATGTCGGAAATGACTCTAAACTAGCAAACTTTTTAACGACAAATTGTCATCTACACAGCATGTAAGTCTATCAAAGAACTGGTGAGAAACACTCTGATTTTTGTCGAAAACATTGTCACAATTCGAGAACATACCATTGAGCCGGAACACAAGTATCAATATATAAAAAAGATTAGCCATTTTGCAAGCCCCCGGCACTACATACATGGACCAAAATCTATCGTGCATGTTTTCTGCAAAAGTTTAAAAGGAACTTATATATTCTATTTTTGACAAAGAATTTAATGAATTATGTTTTGATTATTGATAATGTAATGATGTGGGATTTCTTATACTCACTGTGATCCTGATAGTAACATAGAAATTTAGTCAAAACATTTGATGGATGGGATATTATTTCAAAAGATATTACACCAAGGAGGTGAATGTCAACATATCAAAAGAATGGCCTGCAGTTATAGTTTTGCACGTTTGTATGATTATAAACTTGATACACTGACTGAGGGACTGAGAATGTTTCATTGATTCAGAACTTTTTATACTTGCCATTCACGAGCACGAGTTTAAGTGCACAGTAATAATGTTTTTTGATGAAGGTGACGAAATTTGAGGATTACATTGCATGTGTAGGTCTACTTGATAAACTTCAATAAGATTCTGCGCGAAGTAAGATATCACTAATACACAAACTTTAAAATACAAATTTATTAACTGAACCAATTACTTATTAATGAGGGATTTTAAATAACTTGTGAATAAAACAACGGTAAAATGTGGAAAAGTAGAAGCCTAATGTTGTACTACATTAGCTCGTTCGCTTGTTATTGATGATATGATTGAACGGGACACAGTTGCAGTGACCTTGCAGTTTAACAAAATATTTATCATATATAATATGGTGAAAATTGCATTATAACTGTTTTATCAAGTTATTATAACGTGTAACAACTGCTTTATATTATCACTTTCAACTCTAAAATTAAATATCCGTCTAAATCCGGTTTCAGCCCTGGTCCGGTTTAAAGCTGCCGGAAATCACCGGAAATTTCAAACCGTCCCAAGATACTACACGACCACTGCAATACCATGATCTAATAAGAATAGTTGTGCTGTTTTTCATCCTCCCATTATAAGGGGGGGGGGGGGGTGGGGGGTCCAAGAACAAATAAATATTTTGTTAGAGTGCATTCTTCCATTTAAAGTTTTCATTTACAAAAAATAACATAAACGGAAACGGAAACTACTTTCTCTTTCGATCAGAACAAAAGCAATAAAAACTTGTGCCGAGCTCTACAACATGTCCCAAAATGTCAAAATTGACCTCCCCCTCTCTCTGGGCCTTAATTTTTTAAGGACACTTAAAATGTTGGCCTATAACTGTTTAATTATATTGTTGTAGATATTTCCTTTGGTTGAGCCCCCGTTCCGTTTTGAATTAGTAGCAAGATAATATGCTTGTGTTATGACCGTTATTATTTGATTACAATGAAGGTTTCTGTGAAACGTTTTCGCTTAGTTCTTGCACGCACACACATGAGCACACACTTGACTAACGAGCATACACGTCACACACACACAAATCCAAATTTCAAGAACCATGATATAAGAAGAGTAAGTTCTCTTGTTGTTCTGGAATGTGAATTATGTAATACCGGCCGGAGATGAGCGTTGTAACAATCTAGTGATGTACCGTTTTCTGTCATTCTCTTTGTGCCTCTGTGTTTCGAGAAGGTTTATTTCTTCGTGTATTTGAATATCTTACGTTGCAAAGTTATTGATAACTTATTTCGTAGATTAATCAGATCAGTTGAAGTTGACTTCATTGTAGTGTCTTTCTATGTCTCTTAGTCACTTTAATTCTACATAAAAAGATTTTACTCCTCAATTCAGTTTTCTAGAGTTAAGATCTCGTTTAACCCGAAAAAGAGATTGATATCCGGCACTTTCCGGTCCGGTTGCCCAAACCCCAACCAGTCGGTTCCACAATAATCAGATATATTGGTTAATAGTACTTAAAACAAATCACTATAACATCCGTACTAATCTAATTAAATTATTACAATTAAGAAAGTGGGGGGGGGGGGGGGGGTCCGAGGACAATAATAATTTTTTCCCAGTTACCAGGCATATCTTACATGGCGCATGCACATTGCAGCGCTACCCCTAGCCAACCAGAGCGCTTGTTATATGCCGTAAAATCTCGTTAGCTTGAGTCGCGACTTCACGAACGTACACACCACACGCAACATTCCAGTACATGATCTAAGAAGAGTAGTTTCTTTTGTCTGAATGTAATATGTAATACCGGAATATGAGCCGGTTTATAAAAGTGAAGTGTAACCTTTCTGTCATTTTCTCTTGTGCTCTCTGTTTCGTGAGTGTATATTTCTCCGTTTTACTTGATAAACGTACCGTTGTTAAGTTAGTGATAACTTTGTTGTATTTATTAAGAGCTAAGTTAATTAAGATTTCAACATTGTCGTCATTTTGTAACGTGTCTTTATCACTTCTGCATGTTACATTCCACTTTCTGTACCTGTAATTAAGGGGGGCTGGTTTTTCACCTCAATCATGCAATAGTAATGACCACTGCTTTTCTACTAATAAAGTGACAGAATTACAAGTGCAAAATCCAGGGAGTCCTCCACAACCAGGTTGTATCTTATTAAAATAGTTTTCGCAAAAACCCTAAGTTACTGATACTGATGGCGAAGCTTCTAGCGTTAGGGCCCCGGTATTATTATTACATTTGATTAGGCTGACAAGGATAATAAGACTAAAGTACTTTCACCTTTGCACTACAGTGAAGATTGCTATGACCAGAAGAAACACAGTAAGAGAAATACCTGCGGATGGGAGTGAGATATTTGAAACTACTGTTCAACTGAGACAAACATCCATCATTTACCCAGAGCTCCCAGCCAAAGTATGTTAGAAACCTTACCCTGAGATCAGCCCGGCTGTAGTTTTGAAACGACAGACACCCAACTCAACTATGAGGCTGAGTTATTGTATACAGAAGGCTTTAGAAAACTGATTGGAGGAATTTTTATTGTTTTCAGATTTGTACAAACGCATTGTTTGATCTAGCAATACTTGGATAAAATATTTTCAATTTTTGTGGCACTGGGCACGGAGATGAAAGTGTTTAAAAGTCAACTTTTCCGGTTGGGAATATCGAGTTTGGTTGGCAGCATGGCTTTTTTCCGCCCGGCTCACCAAGTTTAAATGGTTAAAACATGAGCATTTCCTGTACACAGTTACACGAAAGCTGTTCTCATCATCATAAAGTATCAAACAAAACCACAAAAAGTTAAAACATCAAGATAACTTAAAGAAGTGCCCCGATCTTTGTACAAAAAAAAGATCATCAATAATGCATTGAAATGGTTAAAGCATCTGAATTTTCATTCAAAGGATTTTAAAAGTTGTTTTATCTTGTTGTGGTTGTCCAACTAACATAACTGATATTTAAATTAACGAAGGAGCACTGGATATCGTTTATCGGTCAATAGATTTTGTTCTATTTTGATTATTCTTAAAATGAGTAGAATTTTAAAAATAAATTTCACATGCTTTAAATGATTTTATGCGTTACATATTATGTTAAACGTTTGTTTGATAGGCTACTTGAAGTTTTAAAATTTAAATTATCTGATAATATATTCTGTTCATACATAACACAACTATTCCGGTAAGGAGTGGGAGGTGTCTAATTTTATTAAGAGCACGATTTTGAGCACGCATTTGAATAAAATAGTAGTAGAATTTGATAAGGTGCTATTAAAGTTAAGAAATTCAAGATTAGCAGCCGCATTGATAGATACTGTAGTGAGTACTGTACTGGTGAGAGATGAACCATATTTGTGTTGACACGTGACAGTGATTCTGGGTTTTCATTGGTCAATATAGTAAGCTGATTGGTTAATCTCTGTCACGTGTCTAAGAAAACATAGTTCATCTCCTTTAAACCAATATCTCTATCATCAGTAGTTCACTTGTCTTAATATTTTGAGTCTCATGAACTATATCTGTGGGAAGAAATCAATATTTACCCCAATAATCCTGTATAAACTTATAAAACTTGATTTTATTTATCTAATTACCCATTGCCGGCAGGCTATTATTATAAATGTTAAATGTTCTCGGATCATGATGAAGACTTCTCTTTCGACGATGATCTTGAGTACAGTAACTCTGAAACCAGTGATACTCATCAGGTCAGTTTGTCTTGTTTCGTTTTGCCAGGACCTCGTGCCCCAAAGCTCTATCATAACCCTTACCGTAACGCTAATACCAACCACAACTTTAATCCCAACCACAATCCCAACCTTAACCATAACCACAACCTTAACCACAATCCCAACCACAACCACAACCTTAACCACAACCTTAACCACAACCTTAACCACAACCTTAACCACAATCCCAATCACAACCTCAATCCCAACCACATCCTTAACCACAACCACAACCTTAACCACAACCACAATCCCAATCCCAACCACATCCTAAGTCACAACCTTAACCACAACCTTAACCACAATCCCAATCACAACTTCAATCTCAACCACAACATTAATCACAATCCCAAGTCCCAACCACAAACACAATCCCAAGCACAACCTTAATCACAATCACAACATAAACCACAATCTCAACCACAACCTTAACCACAACCCCAATCCCAACCACAACCGTAACCAAAATCCCAACCACAACCTTAATCCCAGCAACAACCTTAACCTCTTAACCACAACCACAATCCCAATGTTAGGGGCGCTTATTTTTGAAGTGCTTAAAAACCAGAGCAGAGCTAGCATGATAACGTGAAAGAATGACTAGTAACTACTAACTACCCTTCCCATCACTCTATTATTTCAACCAATTTATTGCAGCAAGAAAGAAGATACAACATCGTGGCGGCATCGGACGTTATCAGCGAGATGAACAAATATATAGACAGAGTTAATGAAATATTTAAAGTGGGTAACATTTAGTTCAGTTAATTATTGGATGGAAATGTCTTCCATGATTTGATTATTATTCATTGAATTAATTTAATTGTAATTTTATTGCTACTCATATTTTAGCTATTTGATAATTATTTGATAATCAATTGATAATTAATTAGTAATTACTGACTCTATCAGATAAAAAGATCGTTAGTTCGTCGACTGTTAGTTCACTTCAAGTGGAACCCTGAACGACTTATTGAAAAGTACGTACAGTTTCTTTTTTTACATTTTTTTACATTTTACTGTAAAAAGTATGAAAAAAAAGCAGAGATCAGAAAAAAGGCAGACGTTCTGGTTCCATAAACCAGAATTTTAGAAGGATGTTTTGAAAGATGGTTATCAAGAATCAAGATGAGATGAGGAAAAAAGGACAAAATTTACCTAATTTATCTTGTCACATATCCAGTATCCACAAACAGAGGTGTTTGTTATAATAATAATAATAAATAATTTAGCTAAATACAACTATAAAATTAGTAAATATTTAATTTAATTAACAATTTTTAATAATAGAATAAGGTGGAATTTAATTGGAATGTCATTTGACCAGGTATTACGAGAGTCAGGACAACTGTGAGGAATTGTTCAGAGAGGCTGGTCTTGTGTACGTTCCTGAGTGCACCGACACATACCGTAGACAGGTAGATTATTAATTTACTGTTTATTCATTAAATTGATTTACTAATATTAAGTAATTGTAATTTTTTGTATTTTTAGTACTTTAAATACTAGTGGGAGTGGTTTAACATGTTTAGACACATACCGTAGAAACTTAGAAGGGTAAATTATCAATGAACTGAAATGATTGAATATTTTAGCAATCAACGATTAAATCAGGGTAACAAGTTCACATTTACTTCAATTTAGCTATATAAAACTTGACATACAAAAAGAGTCCAGAATATTTTATTGGATTCAAGCCATTTCATAGCTTCGTCTAAAATATCATAAAGATAAAATCAGTAGTATAATAATATCATCAACTACAAAGTAAAATAAAATAGTACAAACATGAGGAAATTTATACCGATGTTTATTCACAAGATATTTAAATCCGCAAATAATAAATTAATTCAGGAAATAAATTGTATTTTAAAGATTGAAGTGTTAATGATATCTTACTTCAACAGAATCTTTAAGCTTATCAAGTAGACTACGCGTGTTTTGATATTGATCATCCTCAAGTATAGTACCTTCATCAGGAAACATTATTACTGTGCACTTAACTCGTGCTCGTGACATAGCAACATATAAAAAGTCATAATCAAATATAACCTTTTCTGACTCTTCAATAAATGTCTTGAAGCTGTCTTCTTCAGCTTCATAATCAAATAACTGTTGCAAAACTATAACTGCAGCCCATTCTTCTGAATATGTTGATATCACCCTCCTTGGTGTAATAATAATATCTTTTGAAAAGAATATCCCATCCACAATGGTTTTAACTAAATTGTCTATACCAATATTGTAAAGAATACCCACATCATTACTATCTATCATATCATCAAAACATAATTCATTAAATTCTTTGTCAAAAATAGAATATATAAGTTGCTCGTTAAACTTTTGCAGAACATGAACAATAGTTGTTGGTCCATGTATGTAGTGCCCGGGGGCTTGTAACATGGCTAAATCATATGTAAATGTTAATAGATCTACTGGCTTCATGATATGTTCTCGAATGACTGACAATGTTCTCGACAAATCAGAGGTGTTTCTCAAGTTCTTTGATAGACTTACAAGGTGTGTAGATGATAATTCGTCGATAAGAAGTCTGGCTAGTCTAGAGTCATGTCTTAACCTTTCCTCCTCATCAGCAATGTAAAGCGGATTTTGTATCGTGTCACATGAGATCCAAACGTGACAAGAACATGACAGTTCTAACAATGCTTTAAATATCTCATAGTTTTTATTGCTGTCTTCAGTCTTCTTTTACTTTATCCCACCTGAACACTCCTTGAATATCGTCGAAAAACATGTGAATTCCTTTTCCTTGAAATAAACGTATTATGCGTATAAGCGATGTATTATCAATGACTTTGATATGCTTAGTTTCAGTATTAAAATCCCTTATCATCATTATGACAACTTGATTGTCATTAATATAGCCTCTTATTTTATGCCAGATTTCATCAGCAGGTTTACCAACCATTTCTTTAACAACAATAGAAACGTGCTTAACACCTGCTTTTTGTAGCGGCTTATGTAGATGCTCTGGGGATATCATCTTCATTTTTGGTACGAAACTCAGGACGCAAAGGCTCATCCAAGACAAGATCACTTACATTGTCTTTCCACCAATCACTAAAATCGTCTAAATCTTCTTTGAAAATTATTGACGAAAGTTTATCCCTGCTTATCGGAAATTCTTTCTTGAATGCTTTTTGAAAGTTGGGGTAAACGGTAAACTGGAGAACTGTTAACCGTTTACAAAATCTTTTAACAAATTGTACCATCTTGTTCCTCTGGTCCAGTGATTTCTGGAACGTTTTGCCCAATGCTTGCGACTGTTGATTATTGTTACACTCAGGGTCTGATTGATTCCCGATATGACCCATATTCTTCACTTCAATAATTACAAAGCAGTTTGGTGCTATCACTACAAAGTCGCACTCGCCTTCTCTGTTAGTTACTCTCTTCTTACACTCTGTACATTTCCGTTTAACATGAGTTAAATCTCCCAGATAATATTGGAAATGAGTATATTCAAAACTATGAAGAACAATAAAATCTCCTCCTCTCAGTTTCTCTAAAGCTCTGTATACAATTACCTCAGCCTCATAGTTGAGTTGCTGGTTTCTGTCGTTTTCAAAACTACATCCGGGCTGATCTTCAGGGTAAAGGTCTACATACTTTTGTTGAGGAGCTCTGGGTAACATGATGGGATGTTTGTCTCCAGTTGAACAGTAGGTTTCAAATATGTCACTCCCATTCTGCAGGTATTTCTCGTACTGTGTTTCATTCCGGGTCATAGCAATCTTCACTGTAGTGCAAATGTTTAGTACTTTAGTCTTAATTAATCTTGTCAGCTAAACAAATGTAAAATAATACCGAGGTTCTGATGCTAAGAGTTATTGCCCATCAAGTATCGGTACTTAGGAATCAGCCGAAACTATTTTTATAAAGATGGAACCTGGTTGTAAAAGAAGTCCTGAATTTGCCACTTGCTTAGCTCTTCTTAGT
Organism: Bolinopsis microptera; assembly: GCF_026151205.1. Taxonomy (NCBI): domain Eukaryota; kingdom Metazoa; phylum Ctenophora; class Tentaculata; order Lobata; family Bolinopsidae; genus Bolinopsis; species Bolinopsis microptera. The sequence goes on along the minus strand of NC_087084.1, from coordinate 8,055,793 downwards.
AAAAAACCAGCGGTCACCACTTATTGAGGTGACAACCAGCCCCCTTAATGACAGGTACAGATAGTGGAATTTAAGATGCATAGTGATAAAGACACGTAAAAATAAAAAGACAACTTTAAAAATATCTTAATTTACATAGATCTTAATAACTACGACTAAGTTATTACAACGTAAGATAATCAAATAACACGAAGAATTTTACATCACGAAACACAGAGAGCACAAAGAGAAATGACAGAAAAGTTACACTCAATAATTATAGCACGGCTCATCTCCAGCTACAGGTATTACATAATTCACCTTCCAGAACAACAGAACTACTCTTCTTAGATCATGGTACTGGAATGTGCGTTTGCAGTGTACGCTTTTTGTTTGTTTGTGAGTCGTGCGTTCAAGCTAACGAGATTTTACGATAAACAAGTGCTCTGGTTGGCTAGGGGTAGCGTGCATGTGCCGTGTAGGATATGGCCTGTCAACACTCAACTGGGAACAAAGTTTTTTGTCCTCGGACCCCTAACCACCCCCCCCCCCCCCCCCCCCCCCTTTCATAATGTAATAATTTAATTATTACGACTTTTATCGCTAGGTAGCCGAAATTTTCGCACATATTATATCGCTATATTATGTTGCTGTTACGCTATCGCCGTACACTGTACAACCACACGAGGAATTATACCTCACGAAGCACAGAGAGCACAAAGAGAAATGACAGAAAAGTTACTCTCACTAATTATAACACGGCTAATCTCCCGGTCTTACATAATTCACATTCCAGAACAACAACAGAACTACTCTTCTTAGATCATGGTACTTGAATGTGTGTGTGCCGTGTATGCTCGTGAGTCATGTGTGTGCGTGCACGAAACTAAGCCGAAAAGTTTCACAGAACCTTCCATGTAATCCAATAATAACGGGCATAACACAAGGCATAATATCTTGCTAATAATTCAAAACGAACGGGGCTCAACCAAAGGAATATAAAAACAATTATATAATTATACATGTTATGGGACCATTAGTGTCCATTAAAGAAGGCCACAGGTAGGGGGGGGGGGGGGGGTGGGTGGGTCAATTTTGACATTCTGGGATATGTTGTAGAGCTCGGCATACATTTTTTAATGCTTTTGTTCTTATCGAAAAAGAAGAAGTTTCCGTTTCTGAAATTGTGGTTTACATGTAATTTTATTGTAAATGAAAACTTCGAATGAAATTTCGTTTGAAAGATCTTCTTTTATAGTTGTAAAGTTGAGACCTTGTTACTTAGGTCACGTGTTCTTCAAGGTCTTGTAGAGATGAAAATGATAATATAAATAGCTCTAGGGAAAGTTAGGGCTTATAACAGATATGTGGGCGTGGGCCGTGGGATGACCGATTGACTGCTATAAAAAAATTTTACTTTAGATTTGAGCAACAAAATGTTAAGAATCTGTAATATACAAGCTTACAAGGTTAACTGATTAAAGGGTCAACTGTTAACGTCAATTTCACGACAAAGTAGGCGCTCTGGTGAGCTAGGGGTTGAGGGTAGGCGCTGGGTGGGACAAAGCCTGCCTATTGACAAAAATATTTATAGTTCTCGGACCCCCCCCTCTCATGAACAACAACAGAACTACTCTTCTTAGATCATGGTATAGCAGTGCTCGTGGATTATCTCTAGACAGTTTGAAATTTACGGTTGATTTCCGGCAGCTTTTAAACCAGACCGGGGCTGAAACCGGATTTAGACAGTTATTTAGTTTTAGATATTGTAAAGTGGTAATTATAAAGCAGTTGTTGCACATTTTAACTTAATAAAACAGTTATAATGTAATTTTTACATATATAATATGATAAATATTCTGATAAACTGACAAGGTGACTGCAACTGTGTCCCGGCTCAATCATATCATCAACTACAAGCGAAGATAACGTAATACAACATCTGACTTTATACTTTTCAAATTATACCGATGTTTATTTACAAGATATTTAAATCCCTCATTAATAAATTAATCTGGTTCAGTTAATAAATTGTTTTTTAAAGTTTGAAGTGTTAGTGATACCTTACTTCAACAGAATCTTTAAGTTTATCAAGTAGACTACACATGAGAGGATAATCCTCAACTAAAGCACCTTTATCAGGATACATTATTACTGTGCACTTAACTCGTGCTCGTGACATGGCAATATATAAAAATTCTGAATCAAATGATAACTTGACAGACCCTCCAGTCAGTGTCTCACATGCATAATCAAATAAGGGTTGCAAAACTATAACTGCAGGCCATTCTTTTGAATATGTTGACATCACCTCCCTTGGTGTTATATCTTTTGAAAAGAATATCCCATCCACAATGGTTTTAACTAAATTTTCATTGTCATCCCAAGTATCGTAAATAATACCCACATCATTACTATCTATCATATCATCAAAACATAATTCATTAAATTCTTTGCCAAAAATAGAATAAATAAGTTCCTCATTAAACTTTTGCAGAACATGAACGATAGTTTTTGGTCCATGTATGTAGTGCCCGGGGGCTTGTAAAATGGCTAAATCATTTCTAAATGTCGATACAAGGTTTCCCGGCTCAATGATAATATGTTCTCGAATAATTGACAATGTTCTCAACAAATCAGAGGTGTTTCTCAAGTTCTTTGATAGACTTACTAGCTGTGTAGATGATAGTTTGTCGTTAAAAAGTCTGGCTAGTCTAGAGTCATGTCCGAACCTTTCCTCCTCATCATCAATAAAATGCGGGTTTTGTAACGTGTCACATGAGATCCAAACATGACAAGAACATGACAGTTCGAACAATGATTTGAGTATTTCATAGTCTTTATTGCTGTCTTCTTTTACTTTATCCCACCTGAACACTCCTTGAATATCGTCGAAAAACACGTGAATTCCTTTTCCTTGGAATAAACGTATTACGTTTATTAGCCACGCTTTGCCAAGACGTTTGATATACGTAGTTTCAGTATTAAAATCCCTCGTCATTATTATGACAACTTTATTGTCATTAAGATAGCCTCTTATTTTATGCCAGATTTCATCAGCAGGTTTACCAATCATTTCTCTAACAACAATAGAAACGTGCTTAACACCTGCTTTTTGTAGCGGCTTATGTAGATGCTCAGGGGATGTCATGGCGTCACCAATGTCAGACGTTTCACAGAATAAAACAATTTTGTTGTCTTCACTTGACAATGCTAGTTGTAGTATCTTAGCTAGTAGTACAACAGTTTTACCAGCTCCAGCGGGTCCATTGATCCACAATAACCTCTCATTTGAATTTATCAAATCGTACTGTTGTTTAGTCAAGTTTTCTATTCCTAAAAAGTCCTTGACGATCTTGGGTGATGGAATAACGTCAGGGTTATTGCTCCTGAAGGTAACTCTTCCTAAACGCAGTTGCTCGCCGATTTTTACTATACACTTACCCAAACTACATTCGGACTTATCGCAAATGGTCTTGTCTGTACACCATATAGCTAATGATAAGTTCCTAACATCTTCATGTTTGGTACGAAACTCAGGACGCAAAGGCTCATCCAAGACAAGATCACTTACATTGTCTTTCCACCAATCACTAAAATCGTCTAAATCTTCTTTGAAAATTATTGATGAAAGTTGACCCCTGCTTATCGGAAATTCTTTCTTGAATGCTTTTTCAAAGTTGGGGTAAACAGTAAACTGGAGAACTGTTAACCGTTTACAAAATCTCTTAACAAATTCTACCATCTTGTTCCTCTGGTCCAGTGATTTCTGGAACGTTTTTGCCAATGTTTGTGACTGTTGATCTTTGTTACACTCAGGGTCTGGTTGATTCCCCCGATATGACCCCTGGGGATATCATGGCGTTCACCAATGTTCCACGTTTCAAGATAACACTTATTAGTTGTCTTCACTGACAATGCTTATGTCTGTAGTATCTTAGCTAGTAGTACAACAGTATTTACCAGCTCCACGGGTCCATGATCACAACTAACTTCTCATTTGTTGTATCAAATCGAACTGTAGTTAGTCAAGTTGTTATTCCTAAAAAGTCCGTGACAATTGTGGGTGATGGAGTAACTTGAGGGTTATTGATTCTGACGGTAAATGTCCTGAACGCAGTTGTTTGATGATATTCACTACACGCTACCCAAACTACATTTGGACTTATCACAAATGGTCTGTCTGTACACCATATAGCTTATAATAAGTTCTAACATCTTCATGTTTGGTGCGAATCAGGATGTGTAAAGGGCTTCATCCCAAGACTAGATCCTTACATTGTTCTGTCCACCAATCACTTAAATCGTCTCCAAATCTTCTTTGAAAAATTATGATGAAAGTTGATCCCTGCTTAGCGGAAATTCTGTCTGAATGCTTTTTGAAAGTTGGGGTTAAACGGTAGAAACTGGAAAGTACTGTTAACGTTTACACTATCTCTTAAAAATTGTAGCATCTTGATCCTCTGGTCCAGTGTTTCTGGGAAAGTTTTGCACAACGTTGCGACTGTTGATTTTTGTTTACACCCCGGGTCTGATTGATTCCGATTGACCCATTATTCTTCACTTCATAATTATACAAAGTAGTTTGGTGAAATCACTACAAGTCGCAACTCGCTCCCGTAGTTGCTCTCTTGTTACACTCTGTACATTTTCGTTTTAACATGGTTAAATTTCCCACGATAATATGGGAAATGAAGTATATCAAAACTTGAAGAACAATCAAAATATCCCTCACATGGTTCTCTAAGGCTCTGGTATTACATAACTCAGCCTCGTAGTTGAGTTGCTGGTATCTGAGTTTTCAAAACTACATACGGGCTGATTCTTAGGGTAAAGGTCTACATACTTTTGTTGAGGAGCTCTGGGTAAAATGATGGGATGTTTGTTCTTCAGTGAACGTAGGGTTTCAATTATATCATTTCCATTCCGCAGGTATTTCTCGTACTGTGTTTCTTTCTTGGTCTAGCAATCTTCACTGTAGTGCAAATTTTTTGTACTTTAGTATAATTAAAACCTTGTCAGCTAAAGAAATATAAAACAATACAGAGTTTCTGACGCCTAGGAGTTTTCACCATCAAGTATCTGTACTTGGGGTTTTAGCGGAACTATTTTTCTAAAGATACAACTGGTAGTAAGAGGAGTCCGGATTGCTCCCTTGCTAAAACCTCCTCTCATTTCTTAGTAGAAAGCCAGCAGTCACACTTATATTATTGAGGTGACAACCAGCCCCCTTTAATGAAGGTACAGAAAGTGGAATTTAAGATGCAGAGTGATAACGAGTCGTGGCTCGTAAACGTTGTCCTGTTGGCGCCCTCCCGCTGAAAACAGCGCCCCAAGTTGGCGCCCCCTCCCTTTTGGTGCCCCCTCTAACATTGAATAAATTACGTGATTTTAGAGCATACGCCGGTAAATCTCTAAAAAAAGTGTTGCTTCTAGAGTAAAAATTGCGCAGGTTTTGCTAGTACTTTAGTTAAGTTTACGAAATTGTCCCATTCAAACAACGATTTGGCGCCCCCCCCCCACCCCCTCCCCCCCAAGGACGGCGGCACCCCCCCCTCTCCCCGCACGGCTGGATCAGCGGGGCCCTTCGTTACGCCACTGAATTAAAGACTCGTACAAATATAGAAAAATGTTGAATACTTAAGTATAAACATATTATCTCTTAATAACTTCGACTAAGTGATCACTAACTGTGCACGGAGTTTAATCAAATAACACGAAGAAATAAACCTCCGAAAAACTGAGAGCTCAAAGAGAAATGACAGAACAGATTACACTCGCTATTTATAACACGGTCCAACTCCCGGTACTTACATATTCACATTCCAGAACAACACCACACAACGACTACTCTTCTTTGATCATGGTACTTGAAATTTTGAATTTATGTGTGTGTTGTGTATGCTCGTATGTCGTGGATGTGTGCGTGCACGAAACTAAGCCGAAACGTTTTCACGGACCTTCCATGTAATCCAATAATAACGGTCCATAACGCAAGGGTATAATATCTTGCTAATAATTCACAACTAACGGGGCTCAACCAAAGGAATATAATACAGAATGTTTAACATGTTATAGGACCAACATTCAAGTGTCCATTAAAGAAGGCCACAGAGAGAGGGGGGGGGGGGGGGGGGGGGCGAGGTCCATTTTGACATTTTGGGATATGTTGTGGAGCTTGGCATAAATTTTCTAATGCTTTTGTTCTTATCGAAAAAGAAGAAGTTTTCCGTTTCTAAAATTAAGGTTTACATTTAATTTTATTGTGTAAATGAAAACTGCGAATGACTTTTGTTTGAAAGATCTTTCTTATTACAGTTGTAAAGTTACGCCCATGTTACTTAGGTCACGTGTTCTTCAAGTCTGTTAGTGTAGAGATGAAAATGATAATATAGATAGCAGGAACCCGTATATATAACCCTAAACGGTGCCAAGGACTCAAGAGACCTAAAATGATTAGTACCTATTTAAATTGGCGTTTTTGGACACCACTTGCGGGTCCAAATTTTGGGCTCTAAAATATTATTCTTGGCCAATTTTTCTATTTGTTCATGCTGATGGTTAGGCCATTAAAGTTATTTGACCCAGTCATAAAAAGTTTCAGGTTTGTTATCTTTTTACGGTTTTTGCAGAACGTCACGTTAACGTTGATGGCGTGTGTCAGTAAAATGGCACAGATATATATATATATATATATATAGTCTCGCATTTATATATAGTTAGATAACAGATATGTGGGCGTGGAGACGATTGACTGGCCTATAGAAAACTCATTGACTTAAGATTTGAGCAACAAATATTAAGAATCTGTAATTTACGAGCTTTCTAAAAGGTTAATTGATTAAACGGGTCAAACTGTTAACGTCAATTTCACAACAAACTAGGCGCTCTGGTGAGCTAGGCGTTGGGGTGGCGCCGGGTAGGACAAAGCCTGCCTACTGCAAAAATATGTATTGTTTCTCGAAACCCCTCCCCCTCATAATGGAGATGACAACAACATACTCTTCTATCATGTATTGCAGTGCTCGTGTATGATCTCTGGACGGTTTGATATTTCGGTTGAATTTACGGCAGCTTTTACACCGGACCAGGGCTGAACGGATTTCGCCGGATATTTAATTTTAGATGTTGAAAACGTGATAATTATAAGCAGTTGTACACATAATAAATATTAAACAGTATAATGCAATTTTTACCACATAACTAATATTTTGTTAAACGAACAATGGTCACTATACATAAATCCAAATGGGTGACAAAGTTTTAAAATTAATTTGAAAGGAATCGTCTAAATATCAGGCTTATATAAAATCACATACATTTACTTTTATTAGAATTATCATCAAATTACAACCAAATATAAGCAGTACAACTTCAGCTTACACTTTTCAAATTTATCATGACGTGATGATGTTTATTCACAAAATATTTGGGATTACGAAATTATAATTAATCTGGTTCAGTTAATAAATTGTATTTTCAAGTCTTGAAGTGTTAATGACATCTTACTTCAGCAAAATTTTGAAGCTTATAAGTAGACTTTTCATGCGATGATAATCCTCACGATATTCCCTTTTCAGGAAACATAATTATCTGTGCACTTACCTCTTGCTCGTGACATGGCCAAGATATAAATGTTCTGTATCGATTGAAAACTCTTTAATTTTATTTTTGAAAATCAAGGTGTAAGATCAACTAATTCTGCAATGCTATACTGCAGGCCATTCTTGGGAATATGTCGATAACACCATCTTCGTGTAATATCTTGAAAATAATATCCCATCCACCAATGGCTTTAAATCTAAATTCCTGTTTCCTTATTACAAGAGTATAAAGAATACCTACATCATTATCATCGATCATCTCATCAAAAACATTTAATTCATTAAATTTTTGTCAAAATCGGATTATATTAAGTTTTCATTAATCTTCTGCAGAACATGTACGATAATTTTTGGCTCATGTATTGTAGTGTCTTGGGTTTGTATAATTGCGAAACATTTTCTAAACGTTGATACAATGTGTCCTGCTCAATGATATGTTCTCGAATGGAATGACAATATTATCGACAAATCAGAGGTATTTCTCAAGTTCTTTGATAGACTTACAAGCTGTGTAGATGATTATTCGTCGCTAAAAAGTCTTGCTTGTCTAGGAGTCATCGGCGAAAACCTTACCTTCCTCTCAGATTATAAATTTGACTTTGAAACGGGTCACATGAGATCCAAAGTGACAAAGAAACATGGGACAGTTCTAACACTGCTTTAAGTCTCAAGTCTTTAATTTCGTACGCTTGCTCCCACCTGAACGTTTCCTTGATTATCGTGCAAAAAACACGTGAATTCTTTCCTTGAAATAAGCGTTATAAAGGGATATTAGGGCTCATTTTCCATACTTTTGATCCTCCCTGTTTTTAGCATCACACGCACTTAGATTTATTTGACACCTGATTGTCATTAAGATAGTCTCTTATTCTACGATAGTAGAATTCATAACCCAGGTTCATTCAATCATTCTCTATCGAGGGTATATAGATAGCTTTCAGAGGAATGGTTTGTTCCAACATTAATTCTGTAGCAACAGCAAAAACGTGCTAAACACCTGCTTTTTCTAGCGGCATATGTAGATGCTCTGGGGATTGTCATGACTTATACTGTGTACCCAATTTCACAGAAATAGCACTATTTTGTTTGTTCCTCACTTGACAAATGCTAGTTGTAGTATCTTGGTAGTAGTACAACAGTTTTTTACCGGCTCCAGGGGTCCATTGATCCACAAAGAACTTTCATTTGAATTTATCACGTCGTACTGTTGTTTAGTCAGTTGTCTAATTCCTAAAAAGTCCTTGTATATCTTGGGTGATGGGAATGACTTCGGGTTATTGCTCCTGAAGGTAAATCTTACTGAACGCAGTTTGCTCGCCAATATTTACTTTAACTTACCCATAAAACTACATTTGGGACTTATAACAAATCGTCGTGTCTGTACACATATCGCTTAATAATAAGTTCCTAACATCTTCAGTTTGAGTGCGAAACTCAGAGCAAAGGCTCATCCAGACTAGATTCACTTACATTGTCTTTCCACCAATCACTAAAATCTTCTAAATCTTCTTGAAACATTATTGACTCGAAAGTTTATCTCTGTTATCGAATTCTTCTTGGTTGCTCTTTCAAGTTGGGGTAAATGGTTAAACTGGGAACTGTTAACCGTTTACAAAATCTCTTATACAAATTGTACCATCTTGTTCTCTGGTCCAATGATTCTCGGAAAGTTTTGGCCAACGCTGCGAATGCTTGATTATTGTTCAACCAGTGTCTGATTGATTCCTGATATGGACCATATTTTCACTCATACTTACAAAGCAATTTGGGTGTACTAAAGTCGCACTCGCTTCTCGGTTAGTTGCCTCTCTCTTACACTCTGTACATTTTGTTTTAACAAGGGTTACATCTCCCAGATAATATGGAAATGAGTATATTCAAACCTATGAAGAACAATATATCTCCACCACTCAGTTTCTCCATAGCTCTGTTATACAATAACCTCAGCCTCGTAGTTGAGTTGCTGATTTCTTGTCGTTTTCAAAATACATACCGGGCTGATCTCCAGGGTAAAGGTTCCTATCATACTTGTGTTGGAGGAGCTCTGGTGTCACTAGATGGGATGTTTGCTCCAGTTGAACAGAAGGTTTTAATATCTCATTTCCTTTCTGCAGGTATTTCTCGTCACTGTGTTTCTTCCTGGTAATAGCAATCCTCACTGTAGTGCACATGTTAAGTTACTTTTAGTCACAATTAAACCTTGTCGTAAACCAAATGTAAAAATAAATACTGAGGCATGACCACTACTTGAAGCTTCACCATCAAGTATCAGTAAATAGAGTTTTAGGGAACTCTTTTTGATACAACCTGGTCGTAAAGGACTCCCGGATTTACCACTTGCCAAACACTGTCAATGTCTTAGGGGTCACCCATTATTGATAGGTACTAAATGGAACTAGGTCCCAAAGTGAAAAAGAAACGGGCAAATAAAAGGCCAACTTTAAAAATATCTTATTTACGTAGATCTTTATAAAACTACGATAAGTTATCACTAACTTTTCACGTAGCTAATCAAATAACACGAAGAAATATACCTCACGAAACACAAGAGTGGCACAAAGAGAAATGACAGAAAATGTAAACTCAGTAATTGAACTAGAGGATGCTGTTGCTTGACTGGTGTTGACAACATCAGACGAGATGCAGTACGGACAGTTAGCGCTGAACCGAGTGGATGAAAGAACCTTTTCGCGTAAAAAGGATGTGCTGAGTTAGAGTTTTAGCCAAAACTACATTTTTATATCCACATAACTTAACAACGTTAGATATTGAATTCGTCTCAATATAGCGACATTGAATCGCTAGGTAGCCGACATTGTCGCACATATATCGCTATTATATGTTGCTGTTACTCTATCGCAGTACAACCACACGTAAGAATTTTACCTCTCGAAAACACAGGAAGTGCACAAAGAGAAATGACGAAGTTACACTCACTCATTGTAACACGGCTCAGTCCGGTATAACTAATTCACATTCCAGTTTCAGGGGGGTGGGTGATGCAAGACAATTAATGTCAGTATTCCATAAAAACCCCAAACTGACATTGACATTAATGACATTATTGACATTAAGTTGAAATTAAATTTGTCTTGTAATTTGAGATTATCATTAATCGAAAAATATTCAAGATATTCACGTCTTTGCTTCTATGTAGTTAGATCGTTCAAAAAAAACAAACTGTCCTTGAATAATTATGAGTATGTTTTTATCTGTTGATCCTTTGTTCAAAAGAACCACCCAAAATAATTTCAGCTTCCAACTCTTCCATCTTCGGTACCCACGGCCACGAGGTGGTCCCCCTTTTTTAAAATTTTTAAAAAAAATTCGGGTTTCTTATACAGCGTAAAATATATAGAATCGGCTTTTTTTCGTAGAAGGAGTAATGTTAGCTGTTTAAGAATTCGTTATTCAAATATAAGTGCATGAAGGCATTTCGATTAATGTGGTTTTAAGTTCTGATGATGTTGAGAACCACGCCTTGGATGACAAGCCCATTAAGAAAAATTAAATTTCGGAAAACCCGTATATTATTTTAGTTTTATTGTTTAATGATCTGAATTTTATTCACATTTACATTTCCATTGTGATAGTAGTAGTGAATACTTGATGATATAAACGTTCTAATGTGCAAAAATATGGTAGAACTCCATAATCTATGGTCGAAAAATATCGTGTCAAATTTATGGTAGTATTCCAAAATTTTGCAAACTGACATTGACATTAATTGACATTAATTGACATTAATTGACCTTTAATTGGACAATAATTGATTAATTGGACATTTAATGACGTTGCAGCACCCCATTCAGACAAACCAGAGAACTACTTTCTAAGATCATGGTATTGCCAGTGCTCGTGAATTATCTTGGACGGTTTGAAAATTTACCGATGAAATACCGTGTTTAATCACAAGATATTTAAATCCCTCATTAATTAATTAATTTGGTTCAGTTAATACATTTTATTTTAAAGTGTGAAGTTGTTAATGATATCTTACTTCACAGAATCTTGAGCTATCCATGTAGACTACTCTTGCGATGATAATCCTCAGATATCACCTTTCTACAGGACAACATTTTATTGTGGCACTTATGGTTCCACGAGATGAGTACATTTTAAATTGTCAACAAATGTTATTAGAGTATTAGATTTAGTTAAATATGATTGAGTAATGAGTAGGGCATTGTAAGAAGTTATTTTTGATTTTCGCCATTGGTATTTGGGTGTGTTGTACCTCGTAATACATTGTCCATAGTTGTGGATACTGATGAAGAGGGGGGAGGAAGAGCCAATATCACGTTAAAAAACTAATATGGCTCACCCCAGGCTAGGAGAGGACCTCTCCATTATAAATAAATTTATAGCGTACATTTTTGTGTAAAGTTCTAGATTATTGGCATGATTCATGAATCTTGCAAAGCTGGGATTTTTAATGCAAGATTATAAGATTGGTACGGTTTTTTCTGTGTAGTGTTTTTAAAAGCATTTTAATTTCAATAATTAGGAAGCACTAGGACAATTATTATCAAATTAAATTATATACGATTATGATGATATATATATATATGTAATTATGATGTATAATATGTTAATTACTACTCACAAGGTTAGTCGTGTAGCAGACCATACACGTTCCGTTAATTGTATTGCGAGAAACCTGAAAAAGAGGGTACAGTAAAAATCATGATTCACTGCAAACTCCGATTTTCCACGGCTGCCTCTGTTTCCCAAACTCAGCGGTAAATCAGTTTATTTGAGTAGATACTGTTTATGATAACTGACACGTAAGTGAAATTACCGAAGACTGGTCATGGGTTTAAAAAATAAAGTACCGGAAATCTCCGGTTCAAATAAAGCGGATCTTGGTTCCAATATATTATCATTTAATTTAATTCTAACGGCTATTTTTTCTACAAACATACTGGGGGGGGGGGGGGGGCCAACCATATTAAAGTATATTAAAATGTAGGATTTTTCCCGATTTTGACCCGTGGATATACTTTAATATACTTTAATATACCTACAATATACTTTAATATATCCCTATCTCCTTGGAGGCCTACATCAAAAATTGTTGCCCAAAATAAGCTTGAAATGCAATTCTTAATCGATTCCAAAAAGTTCATGAAAAAATATTGAAAACTGATCGAGTTATTTTAATTTTAACGAAGTCATTTTGGCTAGTATTCCGAACCGAGATATTATGTGCAATTTGCCCAATTTTGTTCATGGAGGTCTTTTTACTTAGTATCCACTATATTCAACAAACACTGAATTATATCTTTCACATAGAGTTAGTCTCATTAAAAAATATTGAAATTTTATCGAATTTGGGCAAAAGCGAATTTGGGCAAAAGTGTATGCCCAAATATGGGCATATTTTTTCCCGATCCATGACTCAAAGATGCTGAAGGCACAAAAGAGTCAAGGACAAGGGTTAGCGATCGAGGTTTTTTTTATATGGTAGCTTTGCGACCGTGCCTGCAAGCGTGCGACCGCCGTACGTGCCTGCGAGCACTGTTATCGCCCACGTGACTACCTGCGCAAAGTTATTTTGCGTGATAATCTTAATTATAATTGTTGGCGCGCGGCGCTGAACCAACCAAGTACATTATTAATTTCATCATGTGCGTATCCCACTAGGCACTAATTGATAGCATATTATTATTATTTTGAGTTAGTATTACTATTTTGCACAGATCCGTGTCAGGTTGCATAAACAATAAACATATGGTTACATAGAAGTATACACGATTTTCAAATTCAATATATAATTATATTAACTGGGCGGCGCTCGGCAGTCCGCATGTCACTTCGCCATATTTGCATGTTTATATAAACAGTAAAGACTGGGCCGTCCCCAGGTTGTACTTGTACGGAATATGAAAAATACGCCATCACGGATCGGGAAATTGAGCGGCCATCCACAAAAGAAAAGCGGCCGCATTTCTTCTTTTAAGCTCATAGCTCAGCCAATTTTTGACCAATCTGGATGGAAATTCATGTACTAGTCCTAAAACAGGCTTATCTTGCGAATCTGAGTGAAAAATATAGTTCATCATGTAAATCTTAACGAAGAATATAAATCTTCTAATTGTAGGTATATTAAAGTATATTAAAATGTTGGATTTTTTCCGATTTTGACCCGGGGATATACTTTAATATACTTTAATATGGTTCCCCCCCCCCCCCCCCCCCCCATACTGTGTTTTCCACGTACTAAATGAAACATAACACTACAGCAGGTGATTGATAACAGCAAATTAACTTATGTTATCAGAAAATAAGAATGTTCTAAAATATTGTCCGTTTCCTTTGGTCAGTCGTTTAGGTTTTATATTGATAACTAGATATATTAGATGAGGATACTGGCGGGGAGGTGAACAATATTTGTTCGACACATGACAATAATTCTGGGCTTTGATTGGTTAATTCTGGAATCTGATTGGTTAATCTCTGTCACGTGTCAAAACCAATATGTTTCACCTCTCCACCAGTAGTCATATCAATATTGTGCGATAAACCGATATTAACAATTATCAGAATTTATTAAGGAATTTGCTGGTTCTACTTTGACCAAAAAGTAATGACAGCTTCGGGGCCAAGAGTATTGCTACCATTTCTGATTTTATTTTCCGACGAGGTAATTTGAGACAATTATCAATTAACACTAGCCCTGCAGCGAAGATTACTATGACCAGAAATGAAACACAGTACGAGAAATACCTGCAGAATGGAAATGATATATTTGAAACCTACTGTTCAACTAAAGACAAACATCCCATCATGTTACCCAGAGCTCCTCAACAAAAGTATGTAGACCTTTACCCTGAAGATCAGCCCGGATGTAGTTTTCAAAATGATAGAAACCAGCAACTCAACTACGAGGCTGAGGTTATTGTATACAGAGCTTTAGAGAAACTGAGTGGGGGAGATTTTATTGTTCTTCATAGTTTTGAATATACTCATTTCCAATATTATCTGGAAGATTTAACCCATGTTAAACGAAAATGTACAGAGTGTAAGAAGAGAGCAACTAACCGAGAAGGCGAGTGCGATTTTGTAGTGATAACACCAAACTGCTTTGTAATTATTGAAGTGAAGAATATGGGTCATATCGGGAATCAATCAGACCCTGTGTGTAACAATAATCAACAGTCGCAAGCATTGGGCAAAACTTTCCAGAAATCACTGGACCAGAGGAACAAGATGGTACAATTTGTTAAAAGATTTTGTAAACGGTTAACAGTTCTCCAGTTTACCGTTTACCCCAACTTTGAAAAAGTATTCAAGAAAGAATTTCCGCTAAGCAGGGATAAACTTTCGTCAATAATTTTCAAAGAAGATTTGGAAGATTTTAGTGATTGGTGGAAAGACAATGTAAGTGATCTAACATTGGATGAGCCTTTACATCCTGAGTTTCGCACCAAGCATGAACATGTTAGGAACTTATTATTAGCTATATGGTGTACAGATAAGACCATTTGTACGAAGTCCAAATGTAGTTTGGGTAAGTGTATAGTTAAAATCGGCGAACAACTGCGTTCAGGAATATTTACCTTCAGGAGCAATAACCCTGACGTCATTCCATCACCCACGATTGTCAAGGACTTTTTAGGAATAGACAACTTGACTAAACAACAGTAAGATTTGATAAATTCAGACGAGAAGTTTTTGTGGATCAATGGACCCGCTGGAGCTGGTAAAACTGTTGTACTACTAGCCAAGATGCTACAACTAGCACTGTCAAATGAGGACAACAAAATTGTACTATTATGTGAAACGTGTAACATTGGTGACGCCATGACATCCCCAGAGCATCTACAAAAGCCGCTAGAAAAAGCAGGTGTTAAGCACGTTCCTATTTATTCTGATACAGAACCTATTGATGAACTCTGGCGTAAAATAAAAAGCTATCTTAATGACAATCAAGTTGTCATAATAATGATTAGGGATTTTAAAACTGAAACTACGCATATCGAATGTCTTGGCAATGCGTGGCTAATAACCTTAATACGTTTATTTCAAGGAAAAGGAATTCACGTGTTTTTCGACGATATTCAAGGAGTGTTTAGGTGGGATATGCCAAAAGACAGCACAAATAAAGACTATGAGATATTAAACGCATTGTTAGAACTGTCATGTTCTTGTCTGCATGTTTGCATCTCATGTGACACGTTACAAAGCCCCAGTTACAAGGCTGATGAGGAGGAAATGTTCGGAAATGACTCTAAACTAGCAGAACTTTTTAACGACAAATTGTCATCTACACAGCTTGTAAGTCTATCAAAGAACTTGAGAAACACCTCTGATTTGTCGAAAACATTGTCAGCAATTCGAGAACATATCATTGAGCCGGGACACATAGTATCAATATATAAAAATGATTTAGCCATTTTGCAAGCCCCCGGGCACTACATACATGGACCAAAATCTATCGTGCATGTTCTGCAAAAGTTTAACGAGGAACTTATATATTCTATTTTTGACAAAGAATTTAATGAATTATGTTTTGATTATATGATAGATGGTAATGATGTGGGATTTCTTTATACTCTCTGTGATCCTGATAGTAACATAGAAAATTTAGTCAAAACATTTGTGGATGGGATATTATTTTCAAAAGATATTACACCAAGGAGGGTGATGTCAACATATTCAAAAGAATGGCCTGCAGTTATAGTTTTGCAACGGTTGTATGATTATAAACTTGATACACTGACTGGAGGGACTGAGAATGTTTCATTTGATTCAGAACTTTTATACCTTGCCATGTCACGAGCACGAGTTAAGTGCACAGTAATAATGTTTTTTGATGAAGGTACGAAATTTGAGGATTATCATTGCATGTGTAGTCTACTTGATAAACTCAAAGATTCTGCTGAAGTAAGATATCACTAATACTTCAAACTTTAAAATACAATTTATTAACTGAACCAGATTACTTTATTAATTAGGGATTTAAATATCTTGTGAATAAACATCGGTAAAATTTGAAAAGTATAAGGCCTAATGTTGTACTACATTATCTTCGCTTGTAGTTGATGATATGATTGAGACGGGACACAGTTGCAGTGACCTTGTCAGTTTAACAAAATATTTATCATATATAATATGTGAAAATTGCATTATAACTGTTTTATCAAGTTATTATAACGTGTAACAACTGCTTTATAATTATCACTTTACAACATCTAAAATTAAATATCCGTCTAAATCCGGTTTCAGCCCTGGTCCGGTTTAAAAGCTGCCGGAAATCAACCGGAAATTTCAAACCGTCCAGAGATAATACACGAGCACTGCAATACCATGATCTAATAAGAATAGTTTTGCTGTTTTTCATCTCCCATTATGAAGGGGGGGGGGGGGGGTGGGGGGTCCAAGAACAATAAATATTTTTGTTAGAGTGCATTCATTTAAAGTTTTCATTTACAATAAAATAACATGAAACGGAAACGGAAACTACTTCTCTTTCGATAAGAACAAAAGCATTAAAAAATTTGTGCCGAGCTCTACAACATGTCCCAAAATGTCAAAATTGACCTCCCCCCTCTCTCTGTGGCCTTAATTTTTTAATGGACACTTAAATGTTGGTCCTATAACATGTATAATTATATTGTTGTTATATTCCTTTGGTTGAGCCCCGTTCGTTTTGAATTATTAGCAAGATATTATGCCTTGTGTTATGACCGTTATTATTGGATTACATGGAAGGTTCTGTGAAACGTTTCGGCTTAGTTTCTTGCACGCACACACATGACGCACACACTTGACTAACGAGCATACACGTCACACACACACAAATTCAAATTTCAAGTACCATGATATAAGAAGAGTAGTTCTCTTGTTGTTCTGGAATGTGAATTATGTAATACCGGCCGGAGATGAGCCGTGTAACAATTAGTGAGTGTACCTTTTCTGTCATTTCTCTTTGTGCTCTCTGTGTTTCGTGAGGTTTATTTCTTCGTGTTATTTGATTATCTTACGTTGCAAAGTTAGTGATAACTTAGTCGTAGTTAATCAGATGCTGTTGAAGTTGTCTTCATTTGTATGTGTCTTTCTATGTCTCTTAGCACCTTTAATTCTACATAAAAAGATTTACTCTCAATTCAGTTTCTAGAGTTAAGATCCGTTTAACCGAAAAAGAGATTGATATCCGGCACTTTCCGGTCCGGTTGCCCAAACCCCAGACCAGTCGGTTCCACATAAATCGAGATAAATTGGTAATAGTACTTAAACAAATCACTATAACATCCGTACTAAACTAATTAAATTATTACATTATGAAAGTGGGGGGGGGGGGGGGGGGTCCGAGGACAAAAATAATTTTTCCCAGTTAACAGGCCATATCTTACATGGCGCATGCACATTGCACGCTACCCCTAGCCAACCAGAGCGCTTGTTTGCCGTAAAATCTCGTTAGCTTGAAGTCGCGACTCACGAACGTACACACCACACGCACATTCCAGTACCATGATCTAAGAAGAGTAGTTCTGTTGTTCTGGAATGTGAATTATGTAATACCGGAATATGAGCCGTGTTATAATAAGTGAGTGTAACTTTTCTGTCATTTCTCTTTGTGCTCTCTGTGTTTCGTGAGGTATATTTCTTCGTGTTACTTGATTATCTTACGTTGTTAAGTTAGTGATAACTTTGTTGTAGTTATTAAGATCTAAGTTAATTAAGGTATTTCAACATTTGTCTTCATTTGTACGTGTCTTTATCACTCTGCATGTTACATTCCACTTTCTGTACCTGTAATTAAGGGGGGCTGGTTTTCACCTCAATCAAGCAATAAGTAATGACCACTGCTTTTCTACTAAGAAAGTGACAGAATTAGCAAGTGGCAAAATCCGGGAGTCCTCTCACTACCAGGTTGTATCTTTATAAAAATAGTTTCGCTAAAACCCTAAGTACTGATACTTGATGGGCGATAGCTTCTAGCGTTAGGGCCCCGGTATTATTTTACATTTGATTAGCTGACAAGGTTAATTAAGACTAAAGTACTTAACATTTGCACTACAGTGAAGATTGCTATGACCAAGAAGGAAACACAGTACGAGAAATACCTGCGGAATGGGAGTGAGATATTTGAAACCTACTGTTCAACTGGAGACAAACATCCCATCATGTTACCCAGAGCTCCTCAGCAAAAGTATGTAGACCTTTACCCTGAAGATCAGCCCGGATGTAGTTTTGAAAACGACAGAAACCAGCAACTCAACTATGAGGCTGAGGTTATTGTATACAGAGCTTTAGAAAAACTGATTGGAGGAGATTTTATTGTTCTTCATGGTTTTGAATATACTCATTTCCAATATTATCTGGGAGATTTAACCCATGATAAACGAAACTGTAAAACGTGCAAAAAGACAGCAACTAACAGAGAAGGCGAGTGCGATTTTGTAGTGATAACACCAAACTGCTTTGTAATTATTGAAGTGAAGAATATGGGTCATATCGGAAATCAATCAGACCCTGGGTGTAACAAAGATCAACAATCGCAAGCATTGGCCAAAACGTTCCAGAAATCACTGGACCAGAGGAACAAGATGGTACAATTTGTTAAAAGATTTTGTAAACGGTTAACAGTTCTCCAATTTACCGTTTACCCCAACTTTGAAAAAGCATTCAAGAAAGAATTTCTGATAAGCAGGGATAAACTTTCGTCAATAATTTTCAAAGAAGATTTGGCAGATTTTAGTGATTGGTGGAACAACAATGTAAGTGATCTAATCTTGGATGAGCCTTTGCATCCTGAGTTTCGCACCAAACATGAAGATGTCAGGAACTTATTATTAGCTATATGGTGTACAGATACGACCATTTGTGATAAGTCCAAGTGTAGTTTGGGAAAGTGTATAGTGAACATAAACGAACAACTGCGTTCAGGAAAATTCACCTTCAGAATCATTAACCCTCAAGTTATTCCATCACCCAAGATCATCAAGGACTTTTTAGGAATCGACAACTTGACTAAACAACAGTACGATTTGATTAATTCAAATGAGAAGTTCTTGTGGATCAATGGACCCGCTGGAGCCGGTAAAACTGTTGTACTACTAGCTAAGATACTACAACTAGCATTGTCAAGTGAAGACAACAAAATTGTGTTATTCTGTGAAACGTATGTTATTGATGGAAACATGACATCCCCAGAGCATTTACATAAGCCGCTTGAGAAAGCAGGTGTTAAGCACGTTTCTATTTGTCGTACAGAAATGGTTGGTATTTCTGCTGATGAGATCTGGCGTAAAATAAAAGGCTATCAAGTTGTCATAATAATGCTTCAGAGTTTAAATGGTACAACTGAGGATATCGAACATATCAATAACATATCGCTAATATACTTAATACGTTTATTTCAAGGAAAAGGAATTCACGTGTTTTTCGACGATATTCAAGGAGTGTTCAGGTGGGATGAAGTAAAAAAAGACATCAATAAAAACTATGATATATTTAAAGTATTATTAGAACTGTCATGTTCTTGTCACGTTTGGATCTCATGTGACACGTTACAAAGTCCTCTTTATATTGCTGATGAGGAGGAAAGGTTAAGACATGACTCTAGACTAGCCAAACTTTTTAACGACGAATTGTCATCTACACAGCTTGTAAGTCTATCAAAGAACTTAAGAAACACCTCTGATTTGTCGAGAGCATTGTCAGTCATTCGAGAACATATTATTGAATCGGAAAACCTTGTATCAACATTTACAAACGATTTCGACATTTTACAAACCCCCGGGCACTACATACACGGACCAAAAACTGTCGTGCATGTTCTGCAAAAGTATAACGAGGAACTTATATATTCTATTTTTGACAAGGAATTTAAAGAATTATGTTTTGATGGTATGATAGATGGTAATGATGTGGGTATTCTTTACAATCTTTGGGATAATAACACAGATAATTTAAGTAAAACCATTGTGGATGGGATATTATCTTCAAAAAATATTACACCAAGGAAGGTGACGTCAACATATTCAAAAGAATGGCCTGCAGTTGTAGCACTGCAACAGTTATTTGATTATAAAGCTGAGATACTGACTGGAGTGTCTGTTCAAAATGTTTCATTTGATTCAGAACTTTTATACCTTGCCATATCACGAGCACGAGTTAAGTGCACAGTAATAATGTTTCCTGTAAAAGGTGCAATACTTGAGGATTATCATCGCATGTGTAGTCTACTTGATAAACTTAAAGATTCTGTTGAAGTAAGATATCATTAACACTTCAAACTTTAAAATACAATTAATTAACTGAACCAGATTACTTTATTATTTAAGGATTTAAATATCTTGTAAATAAACATCGGTATAATTTGAAAAGTATAAAGCCTGATGTTGTACTACTGTATCTTCGCTTGTAGTTGATGATATAATTGAGCCGGGACACAGTTGCAGTGACCTTGTCAATTTAACAGAATATTTATCATATATATGTAAAAATTGCATTATAACTGTTTTAGTAAGTTATTATGTGTACCAACTGCTTTATAAACACCTCCGGGATAGAATAAGATTCTGAAAATCCCGGCTCCAGCTAAATAGATTCTGATAATCCAGGCTCCCAGCTGTTAGTTTTTTCCCGCTGAATAAATAACCCCGGCACAGCTTTTATAATCCCGCCCCGCTAATTTGGCTCAACAAGATTTGTTTTGTTTTGATATTCCATGAGAATTTCAACCGCGCACTGTCACGTGTTTTTATGACGTGTATCACGTGACTAACTACTACGACGCGCATTGGTAAAAAATGTCACGTGACCTATGGCTTAACGTAAGAACTATAAATACACTCGATCTACGTATCGGTCTAATTGCAAGCGCTGGCAAAACTCCAGCACACTGCTTACATTACTTAAACTCTTACATTAATTGGACCAGTTCCATAACTTGTCTCGACGGTTACATTTGATTTTGTCTGGTTCGGTTAATTTTGTCGTGTTTGATATAAGCCATGTATTATAGTCGTCTACTTTGATGAACTTCATGACACGATATCATTATTAGCTTTTATCGCTTGCCAGGCTTAACTCGACGCCCCTTATCGATATTCATATTCATTCAACGTTCTGACTGAGGAATAATGTTAAGATATAACGCCAATTTCAAAAGTCATAGTACCTTAGTTGTATTTATTTGGTAGTCCCCAATTCCATTTCATATTTTCCATAATGATCTCATATAGCTAGAATTAAGAGTAAAATGTCAAATTTGTTGGTCCTAGCACTAACCCGGAGGGGTTTATAACACATAACACCGGCACGCTTAAGTTATATTAAAATAACCCCTCGTGCTAAAGCACGTCGGGGTTATTTTCATAATGATCCCTCGTGCTTCGCACTCGAAATTATTATAAATTTTTCCCGCACGTCGCGGGAAAAATTGAAATATAATCCCTGCGCATGCCGGGGTTATGTGTGTTATAATTATCACATTACAACATCTTAAATTAAATATCCGTCTAAATCCGGTTTCAGCCCTGGTCCGGTTTAAAAGCTGCAGGAAATCAACCGGAAATTTCAAACCGTCCAGAGATAATACACGCACATTCCAGTACCATGATTTAAGAAGAGTAGTTCTGTTGTTCTGGAATGTGAATTATTTAATAGCTGGAGCTAATCCGTGTTAGAATTATTGAGTGTAACTTTTTTGTAATTTCTCTTTGTGCTCTCTGTGTTTCGTGAGGTCTATCTCTTCGTGTTATTTCAATATCTTGCGTTGTAAAGTCAGTAAAAACTTAATTGTAATTAAGTTAAAGTTGTCTTAATTTGTATGTGTCCTTCTTTGTCTCTTAGTACCTTTAAGTGGGCATACACCAAAACAGTGGTTTGTGCCGTCCAGACCAAATGACCTCATAGGCAGTTCAGTGACCTACTAGCGCACCGTTTCCACACAAAAAAATTATTTTGAGAATACCTATTTTTGTAATCGAGCATTTTCTGGTTGAGAGTGCAATTTTCGGACAAAATTATTTTGTGGTTGAGACGCTATAAGTTAATCATTTCTTGCGGTATCGGGTTGAAATTTTGCTCGTCGTTTATTGACATCTATTTCAAGGTGTTTTTTTTTTTTTTTTATTGTAGTTGACGAAATGAGAGTCTCCACTCAGTGTGTTAAAACATAATTCTTTGTCGACGTTTCGGCTACATGCCTTTGTCATAAACAGGACGTACTGAAAACTTACATAGCTGCAAAGATACAATGTTAAAATAATCTATTAATACTACGAAATATAACAACAAAAAAATAACATCTTGAAACACAACAACAATCACAAATTTATCCAAAAGAAACATAAAATATAATGGCTAAAAGAATCCACACCGCAACAAACCGTGAACAATTCCTCATAGTACTACAAACATTTTACCAAGATAGCTCCTTCATAAAACTGATTAATCAAAAATAATCTAGGTTTATAAGTTCAATATTACATTAACTTCCAAGTATATTTTATCCAATCACCTTCATTTACGGACTCAGACAATTGAGTATTTATTTCTGGGTTTTCACGTTTTATTAGAACCGACTGCCACAATTGACGGTCCACATAGTCTTTACATCTTTTTCGAACTATAAACCGAAACGGTATGTTTGGCATTGAAATGTCTGCATGCTCCTCTAGAGCTCTAGGTAGTGCTTCCCCATGGCCGTAGATTTGTTGCCATCCCTTACTGATTTGTAGTGTTCCCAGGCTCTACTTCTTTTAAACCTACCAGTTTCCCCAATGTAGGACTTATTACATATTTGGCATATTAATTGGTAGCAAATGTTTTTGATCATGCAGGATTTATCGCACTGGTAGCATTTGCTGTCACTTTGTTTATTGCATTTTGTTTGCTGTAGGCTAGATCTTGTTAAAGCTTCCATGAGACGTTTTCCTGATGTGAATGTTACCCTGGTGGAATCCAAGAGGTTTTGATTTCTTAGGGTATAGTAGACTTTTCGACACGTCTGTTCATTTATATAAGGTAGATCTAGCCTACAGCAAACAAAATGCAATAAACAAAGTGACAGCAAATGCTTCCAGTGCGATAAATCCTGCATGATCAAAAACATTTGCTACCAATTAATATGCCAAATATGTAATAAGTCCTACATTGGGGAAACCTGTAGGTTTAAAAGAAGTAGAGCCTGGGAACACTACAAATCAGTAAGGGATGGCAACAAATCTACGGCCATGGGGAAGCACTACCTAGAGGAGCATGCAGACATTTCAATGCCAAACATACCGTTTTGGTTTATAGTTCGAAAAAGATGTAAAGACTATGTCTAAAAAGAGTAAGGAACATGCCAAGCCTTCTCCCTAAATCCATCAAAGAACTTTTCCCTCACGATATTCCCACCTATAATTCCACATACGAACATAACCTTTCTTGGTTCACAACTTACAACGGCCCAACATTTAGAAATACTCTTTTCTTCAAAGGACCCATGCTCTCTATTACAAAACAAAGTAAGGATGTAACTATTCCAAGTTCTACCTTTTCAATTGAAATCTTTAAAAATTCAGCTAAGCGCGAACTCCTCAAGCTGCAAAGCTCAGGAGACGATGAAAATTGGCCAAATTTCTTACTTTATAGTATACCTGGGCTAAGAAAGTCTCAAAGAGAAGGGCGCTCGCAGATAGACTACAACACCGAGTTAGTAAGCGACAACGCGTAAAGAAAGATCACTCGCGACAAATGACCATGATCTTTTATCAACAACATATCATTTTAATTTCACTGCCATTATGCAATGCCGAATTTACATCTGCCGCGCAAAACTTTTTATCTATTATTATTAAATAGTAATTAGCATGTTTACAAATTGCGACTTCAACCAGTTTTGCAGACCGTTAGTTATATAGTACTTTTAGTAGGGCATTTATTTTAATATATTTTATTTTACATTATTATATTTTAGTGTGACTTCTATAATTTCATTTATGTAATAACCATTGATTAATAAATTGCGGCACACGCCAACCTCCACCGTGGGGTTTCAAAACAAAAATGTGGACCGTCAATTGTGGCAGTCGGTTCTAATAAAACGTGAAAACCCAGAAATAAATACTCAATTGTCTGAGTCCGTAAATGAAGGTGATTGGATAAAATATACTTGGAAGTTAATGTAATATTGAACTTATAAACCTAGATTATTTTTGATTAATCAGTTTTATGAAGGAGCTATCTTGGTAAAATGTTTGTAGTACTATGAGGAATTGTTCACGGTTTGTTGCGGTGTGGATTCTTTTAGCCATTATATTTTATGTTTCTTTTGGATAAATTTGTGATTGTTGTTGTGTTTCAAGATGTTATTTTTTTGTTGTTATATTTCGTAGTATTAATAGATTATTTTAACATTGTATCTTTGCAGCTATGTAAGTTTTCAGTACGTCCTGTTTATGACAAAGGCATGTAGCCGAAACGTCGACAAAGAATTATGTTTTAACACACTGAGTGGAGACTCTCATTTCGTCAACTACAATTAAAAATAAATGATTGACCCACTCATAAGAGCAAAACAAGATTACCAGTATTTCAAGGTGTGTGTAAAATCTTGATATCGTATCTAAAAAGGCTGGTGTGTTATGAATTTTTAAAGTCAAAAAGCTAAAATTGTCCTTTTCAGGCTTATTTTAACAAAAAGACAGTCAGGGAAAATCGGATTGATTTGATGCTTGACATCAAATTGTTCTCTGAATTCTGGCGCAGTTTTTGATGCCCTCAAAAATGTTTTTACTCATTCAGCTTCAGATCAGAAAATGTGATTTTTTATCTGCATAGCCAAAAAATCACATTTCCTCCCATAACTTCAAAGGGAAGCATTTTAGGGTGTTTTGTTGTTCATAACTCATATATAAATGTGCTAGTTGCGGTTATTTTGCACCCTTCAAAAAGTCACTAGCACATTCCTATCAAAATTTTGGCTTTTAGGTCCAATAGATCTGAAGCTGAATGAGTAAAAACATTTTTGAGGGCATCAAAAACTGCGCCAGAATTCAGAGAACAATTTGATGTCGAGCATCAAATCAATCCGATCTTCCCTGACTGTCTTTTTGTTAAAATAAGCTTGAAAAGGACAATTTTAGCTTTTTGACTTTACAAATTCATAACACACCAGCCTTTTTAGATACGATATCAAGATTTTACACACACCTTGAAATAGATGTCAATAAACGGCGAGCAAAGTTTCAACCCAATACCGCAAGAAATGATTAATTTATAGCGTCTCAACCACAAAATAATTTTGTCCGAAAATTGCACTCTTAACCAGGAAATGCTCGATTACAAAAATAGGTATTCTCAAAATAATATTTTTGGTGTGGAAACGGTGCGCTAGAAGGTCACTGAACTGCATATGAGGTCATTTGGTCTGGACAGATTTGGTGTATGCCCCCTTAATTCTACATAAAATAATTAACTCTCAATTCGGTTTCTTGAGTTAAGATACGTTTAACCGAAAAAGGGATCGACATCCGGCAGTTTCCGGTTCAGTTGCCGAAACCCCAGACCAGTCGGTCTAACATAAATCGAGCTAAATTGTAAAGAGTACTTAAACAACTCACTATAACATGAGTACTAAACTAATTAAA
The DNA here is from genome assembly GCF_026151205.1 of Bolinopsis microptera. Classification (NCBI taxonomy): domain Eukaryota; kingdom Metazoa; phylum Ctenophora; class Tentaculata; order Lobata; family Bolinopsidae; genus Bolinopsis; species Bolinopsis microptera. The sequence continues at coordinate 8,029,617 of NC_087084.1, read as the reverse complement.
TCATTATATTAAGCTGTAATAACGATAGTTTCTCCGTAAAATGAAACCTGACACTGCACCAGGTGTTTATGAATGTTAGAGGTCATATCAACTTACATTAATATAAATGCTCGTGTTCTTCCTTTGGCTGTGCTTTGTTCGTTTTAAATTCAACAACATGATGTTCAACTTTGCATTATAACCGTTAGCCGTTATTATTGAATGATAATTGATTGGGAATTTTAGGGAATGTTAGCCGTTAGGGAAGGTTTAGGAAATGTTTCTGTAATAAACTAATGTAGCTTCTAGCATCAGAGCCTTGCTATTATTCTTAATCTGATTGGCTGACAAGGTTAATCGGGATTAAAATACTTACTATTTGTTAAATTAGTGCCAACTTAATCGTAGTTATTGAGATCTACAGGGTGGCCCAAAAGTAACAGCCCACACGCAACCCTTTTATAACTAACGTTATTCGTTTCAGAATTACACAAAAATTTCAGAGAACATAGATACGGGTCAAACTTAAATTTCCTGAAAGTTTCGATAAATTTCAAAGATTAAAGAGGGTGTGGCACGCCACTCCCTTATGTTCACTATTTTCACCATAAAATGATAACGATTTCAGTTAGAAACTTCAAAGATTCTAGACACATTTGGTTTGATAATTGAACTTTGAAGTGCTTTCCCAAAATTTTAATTTGGTTGTTCACAATTTTACAGAGTTATGGCCCTTTTAAGATCTTTCAGATACGTGATCCCGGCACTTAATCAGTGATTTCGTCACCCAATCAGTAATCTCATCGGGAGCTATTCGCTAGCGTGCAATATACTGATAGTGAGGGCAGAATACTGATAGTGAGGGTGACCGACAACTGAACCCAATTGAACCTAGTTCCCACGCAGTTAACAGGCACCCAATCAGCTTAATTGGGTGACCAATCAGCTTAAATCCCAAAACGACAACTGAACCCATGTCATATCACAACTGCCCCGAAATCGGAAATACGACAACTGAACCCAACGATCGGATTTTCAGGTTCTCCTTCTTCCGAGGGGACTGTGCATGTGGTCATTATCACTATAGGATAGATCATGATCACTGTAATTTAGAGCATTGGAGCCCTGTGCTTACCCCGGTAAAATATTCAGAAGTGGAGAAAAAAGTTAAACTTATTTTTCTCCGCATTTGGTGAATTGTTTTGTTGCTTGTATGACAAGGCGATAATCCTTTGTAGTGAGAAATTATCCACTATGTCTGTCACACTAAGGTAGAAGGAGTCAAAGTATCCTCCTCGTTGGTAAGACCACTTCGGGCACTGCACTGGCCAATAAAGTGGTTAATTGTCTCCTCTTCCATGTCTCCATACTCGTTTGAAATGAGTGTTGGGCAACGTTCTCCATCTTTCCCTCATTGTCAGAGCCTTTTTCGGTAAGAGAGTCTGCATTTTCGTTACCTGTCAGGTTACTTGGCTCAATGGCTCTGATTACTTGGCTCAGGTTAATTAACTCAGATCTCGTGTCTTCTGATGCTTTGGGAGGGCCTGCCATGGTACAGATCTCGAGCCTTGGGTCGGATCTCGATGCTTGAGGAGTAGTGGATCGTATCCTTTTTGGCACGGACAGAGTTCAGAGCATAATTGAAGCGGAAAGCTGCCGACCAACTCCTCTCAGTAAGACAAAACCTCCTCACCGATACGAAGCCCTATCTAATGCCTACCCGAAATCAACGTGGAACTACCAAAACTAGAGTCCCTCGCGAGAATTGTCCAAAGATCACAAGCACCAAAGTCCAGCTCTGCCAACGAAATTATAGCACTAGAAACCAGGCAGCAGCTAAACTAGAGCGGTATTTGGAAACCTGTTTATCTGTTAGTTAAATCAGACCATTGATTGAGTGAATATATCACTGATTAAATCACGTATCTGCAAGATCTTAAAGTGGTCGTAACTTGACTTAGTTGTAAACAATCGAATTGAAATTTTAGGAAAGCACTTTAATTATCAAACCAAATGTGTCTAGAAACTTTGAAGTTCCTAGCTGAAAGCGTTCTCACTTTATGGTGAGGCGTGCCACACCCTCTTTAAAGCTTTAATCAATGGAATTTTACGAAACTGTCGGGAAATTTAAGTTTGACTCATATCTATATTTATTGAAATTTGTGTGCAATTCTGACACGAATTACGTGAGTTATTAAAGGGTTGCGTGTGGGCAGTTACTTTTGGGCCAACCTGTATGTTAATTAAGATATTTTAAAATTGTTTTTATTTGTACATGTCTTCATCACTCTGCATGTTACATTCCACTTTCTGTACCTGTAATTGAATAAGAGGTGACCGCTGGTTTTCTACAAATAAAGTGAGACAGAGCTTAATTTAACAAAATTCGGGAAACCAGGTTTCGTTAAGTTCCGCTAAATCCCTAAGTACTGATACTTGATGGGTGATAGCTCCTAGCATCAGGGCCTCGGTATTATTTTACATTTGTTTAGCTGACAAGGTTAATTGTGACTAAAGTAATTAACATTTGCACTACAGTAAGGATGGCTATGACCAAGAAGGAAACACAGTACGAGAAATATCTGCGGAATGGAAATGAGATATTTAAAACTTACAGTTCAACTGGAGACAAACATCCCATCATGTTACCCAGAGCTCCTAAACAAAAGTATGTAGACCTTTACCCTGCCGGATGTAGTTTTGAAGACGACAGAAACCAGCAACTCAACTACGAGGCTGAGGTTATTGTATACAGAGCTTTAGAGAAACTAATTGGTGGCGACTTTATTGTTCTTCATGGTTTTGAATATACTCATTTCCAATATTATCTGGGAGATTTAACCCATGTTAAACGAAAATGTACTGAGTGTAAGAAGAGAGCAACTAACCGAGAAGGCGAGTGCGACTTTGTAGTGATAGCACCAAACTGCTTTGTAATTATTGAAGTGAAGAATATTAGTCATATCGGGAATCAATCAGACCCTGGGTGTAACAAAGATAAACAGTCGCAAGCATTGGGCGAAACGTTCCAGAAATCACTGAACCAGAGGAACAAGATGGTAGAATTTGTTAAAAGATTTTGTAAACGATTAACAGTTCTCCAGTTTACCGTTTATCCCAACTTTCAAAAAGCATTCAAGAAAGATTTTCAGCTAAGAAGGGATCTACTTTCAACAATAATTTTCAAAGAAGATTTGGAACATTTTAGTAATTGGTGGAAAGACAATGTAAGTGACCTTGTCTTAGATAAACCTTTACATCCTGAGTTTGGCACCAAACATGAACATGTTAAGAATTTATTATTAGCTATTTGGTGCACAGACAAGACCAATTGTGATAAGTCCAAATGTAGTTTGGGCAAGTGTATAGTAAAAATCGGGGAGCAACTGCGTGCAGGAAGATTTACCTTCAGGAGCAATAACCCTGACGTCATTCCATCACCCAAGATCGTCAAGGACTTTTTAGGGATAGAAAACTTGACTAAACAACAGTACGATTTAATAAATTCAGACGAGAAGTTCTTGTGGATCAATGGACCCGCTGGAGCCGGTAAAACTGTTGTTCTACTAGCCAAGATACTACAACTAGCATTGTCAACTAGTGAAGACAATAAAATTGTGTTATTCTGTGAAACGTCTGTCATTGATGGCACCATGACATACCCAGAGCATCTACATAAGCCGCTAGAAAAAGCAGGTGTTAAGCACGTTCCTATTTTTTCTACAGAAATTATTGGTTACAAACATGTTGATGAATTCTGGCGTAAAATAAGAGGCTATCTTAATGACAATCAAGTTGTCATAATAATGCTTAGGGGTTTAAATGTTAAACCTACGACTATCAAAGGTCTTAGCAATGCATCACTAATAAAATTTATACGTTTACTGCAAGGAAAAGAAATTCACGTGTTTTTCGACGATATTCAAGGAGCATTCAGGTGGGATATGGTAAAAGACAAAATCAATAGAGACTATAAGATATTTAAAGCATTGTTCGAACTGTCATGTTCTTGTCACGTTTGGATCACATGTGACACGTTACAAAATCCGCTTTACATTGCTGATGAGGAGGAAAGGTTAAGACATGACTCTATACTGACCGGATTTGTTAAAGACGAATTATCATCTACACAGCTTGTAAGTCTATCTAAGAACTTGAGAAACACCTCTGATTTGTCGAGAACATTGTCAATCATTCGAGAACATATCATTGAGCCGGGAAACCTTGTATCAACATTTAGAAATGATTTCGCAATTTTACAAGCCCCTGGGCACTACATACATGGACCAAAATCTATTGTTCATGTTCTGCAAAATTTTGATGAGAAACTTCTGTATGATATTTTTGTCAACGAATTTAATGAATTATGTTTCGATAATATGATAGATAGTAATGATGTGGGTATTATTTACACTTCTCAGGATTCATACACACTGAATTTAATTAAATCTATTACGGATGGGATATTATCATCAAAAGATATTACACCAAGGCAGCTGTTGTCAACATATTCACAAGAATGGTCTGCAGTTATAGTATTTCAATTGAAATTTGATCGTGAAGCATTTATTGAAGGGTCAGCAAAGGTTTGGTGTAGTTCAGAATTTTTATATATGGCCATGTCACGAGCACGAGTTAAGTGCACAGTAATAATGTTTCCTTTAGAAGGTATGATACCTGAGGATTATCATCGCATGTGTAATCTACTGGATAAGCTTAAAGATTCTGTTGAAGTAAGATATCACTAAAGATATCACTAACACTTCAAACTTTAAAATACAATTAATTAACTAAACCAGATTACTTTATTAATTAAGGATTTAAATATCTTGTGAATAAACATCTGTATAATTTGAAAAGTATAAAGCCTGATGTTGTACTACTTTATCTTAGCTTGTAGTTGATGATATGATTGAGCCGGGACACAGTTGCAGTGACCTTGTCAGTTTAACAGAATATTCATCATATATATAATATGATAATATGTGAAAATTGCATTATAACTGTTTTATTAAGTTATTATAACGTGTAACAACTGCTTTATAATTATCACTTTACAACATCTAAAATTAAATATCCGTCTAAATCCGGTTTCAGCCCTGCCGGAAATCAAGCGGAAATTTCAAACCGTCCATAGATAATACACGAGCACTGCAATACCATGATCTAAGAAGAGTAGTGTTGTTGTTTATCTCCCATTATGAGGGGGAGGGGGGGTCCGAGAACAATAAATATTTTTGTCAGTAGGCAGGCTTTGTCCTACCCGGCGCCTGCTTGCAACGCCTAGCTCACCAGAGCGCCTAGTTTGTCGTGAAATTGACAGTTTACCCTTTAATCAGTTAACCTTGTAAGCTTGCATATTACAGATTCTTAACATTTTGTTGCTCAAATCTTAAGTCAAAATTTTCTATAGCAGTCAATTGGTCATCCCACGGCCCACGCCCACATATCTGCTATAAGCCTTAACTTTCCCTAGAGCTAATTATATTATCATTTTCATCTCTACAAGACCTTAAAGACACGTGACCTAAGTAACAAGGCCTCAACTTTACAACTGTAAAAGAAGATCTTTCAAACAAAATTTCATTCGAAGTTTTTATTTACAATAAAATTACATGTAAACCTCAATTTCAGTAACGGAAACTTCTTCTTTTTCGATAAGAACAAAAGCATTAAAAAATTTATGCCCAGTTCTACAACATATCCCAAAATGTCAAAATTGACTTCGCCCCCCCCCCCCCCTCTGTGGCCTTAATTCTTTAATGGACACTTAAATTTTGGTCCTATAACATCATAATTATATTGTTGTTATATTCCTTTGGTTGAGCCCTGTTCGTTTTGAATTATTAGCATAAGCAAGATATTATGCCTTGCGTTATGACCGTTATTATTGGATTACATGGAAGGTTCTGTGAAACGTTTCGGCTTAGTTTCGTGCACACACACACATGACGCACACATATGACTCACGAGCATACACGGCACACACACATTCAAGTAGCATGATCTTAGAAGAGTAGTTCTGTTGTTGTTCTGGAATGTGAATTATGTAATACCGGGAGATGAGCCGTATTATAATTAGCGAGTGTAACTTTTCTGTCATTTCTCTTTGTGCTCACTGTGTTTCGTGAGGTATAATTCTTCGTGTGGTTGTACTGCGATTGAGTAACAGCAACATATAGCGATATATGTGCGACAATGTCGGCTACCTAGCGATTCAAGTCACTTTATTGTGACGATTTCAATATCTAACGTTGTTAAGTTAGTGATAACTTAATCGTAATTATTAAGATATATGTTAATTAACAAATTTTTTAAAAGTTGTCTTTTTATTTGTACGTGTCTTCATCACTCTGCATCTTACTTTCCACTTTCTGTACATGTCATTAACGGGGGCTGGTGATCACCTCAATAAGTGGTGACTGCTGGTTTTTTACTAAGAAAGTGAGACAGAGCTTAGCAAGTGGCAGAATCCGGGACTCCTCTTACAACCAGGTTCCATCTTTATAAAAATAGTTTCGGCTAAAACTATAAATCTACACATCCCTTTTACGGTGTAACAGGTTCTTCCATTCCACTCGGTTCAGAGCTAACTGTCGTACTGCATCTCGGCTGATGTTGTCAACACCTGTAAAGCTAGCAGCATCCTCTAGTTTCAATTACTGAGTGTACATTTTCTGTCATTTCTCTTTGTGCTCTCTGTGTTTCGTGAGGTATATTTCTTCGTGTTATTTGATTATCTTACGTTGTACAGTTGGTGATAAGTTAGTGCAAACCAGCAAACTCGTAGTTATTTAGATCTATGTTATTTCAGATATTTTACAGTTGATTTTATTTGTACGTTTCTTTTTCACTCTGGACCTTAAATTCCATTTTCTATACCTATCAATATTCAATAAGTGGTGACCGCTGGTTTTCCACTAAGACAGTGACAGAGTTTGGCAAGTGGTAAATCCGGGAGTCCTTTCACTACCAGGTTGTATCAAAAATAGTTCCGCCAAAACTCTATTTACTGATACTTGATGGGCAATAGCTCTAGTAGTGTCAAGGCCTCGGTATTATTTTACATTTGTTTAGCTGACAAGGTTAATTTGGACTAAAGTACTAAACATTTGCACTACAGTGAAGATTGCTATGACCAAGAAGGAAACACAGTATGAGAAATACCTGCGGAATGGGAGTGAGATATTTGAAACCTACTGTTCAACTGGAGACAAACATCCCATCATGTTACCCAGAGCTCCTCAACAAAAGTATGTAGACCTTTACCCTGAAGATCAGCCCGGATGTAGTTTTGAAAATGATAGAAACCAGCAACTCAACTATGAGGCTGAGGTAATTGTATACAGAGCTTTAGAGAAACTGAGTGGTGGAGATTATATTGTTCTTCATAGTTTTGAATATACTCATTTCCAATATTATCTGAGAGATTTAACCCATGTTAAACGAAAATGTACAGAGTGTAAGAAGAGAGCAACTAACCGAGAAGGCGAGTGCGATTTTGTAGTGATAACACCAAACTGCTTTGTAATTATTGAAGTGAAGAATATGGGTCATATCGGGAATCAATCAGACCCTGGGTGTAACAAAGATCAACAGTCACAAACATTGGCCAAAACGTTCCAGAAATCACTGGACCAGAGGAACAAGATGGCACAATTTGTTAAGAGATTTTGTAAACGGTTAACAGTTCTCCAGTTTACTGTTTACCCCAACTTTGAAAAAGCATTCAAGAAAGAATTTCCGCTCAGCAGGGGTCAACTTTCATCAATCATTGTCAAAGAAGATTTAGACGATTTCAGTGATTGGTGGAAAGACAATGTAAGTTATCTAGTCTTGGATGAGCCTTTGCGTCCTGAGTTTCGTACCAAACATGAACATGTTCGGAACTTATTATTAGCTATATCGTGTACAGATACGACCATTTGCGATAAGTCCAAATGTAGTTTGGGTAAGTGTATAGTAAAAATCGGCGAGCAACTGCGTTTAGGAAGATTTACCTTCAGGAGCAATAACCCTGACGTTATTCCATCACCCAAGATCGTCAAGGACTTTTTAGGAATAGACAACTTGACTGAACAACAGTACGACTTGATAAATTCCGATGAGAAGTTCTTGTGGATCAATGGACCCGCTGGAGCTAGTAAAACTGTTGTACTACTAGCTAAGATACTACAACTAGCATTGTCAAGTGAAGATAACAAAATTGTGTTATTCTGTGAAACGTGTGTTATTGATGAAAACATGATATCCCCAGAGTATCTACATAAGCCGCTAGAAAAAGCAGGTGTTAAGCACGTTTCTATTTGTTTTGAAGAAATGATTGGTAAACCTGCTCATGAAATCTGGCGTAAAATAAGAGGCTATCTTAAGGACAAACAAGTTGTCATAATGATGCTTAAGGATTTTAATACTGAAACTAACTATATCAAAGGCATCGATAATACATCGCTAATAATCTTAATACGTTTATTTCAAGGAAAAGGAGTTCACGTGTTTTTCGACGATATTCAAGGAGTGTTAAGGTGGGATAAAGTAAAAGGAAAAATGATTAAGGAGTATGATGTATATAAAGCATTGTTCGAACTGTCATGTTCTTGTCACGTTTGGATCTCATGTGACACGTTACAAAGCCCTATTTATATTGCTGATGAGGAGGAAAGGTTAAGACATGACTCTAGACTAACTAGATTTCTTAATTATCATCTACACAGCGTGTAAGTCTATCAAAGAATTTAAGAAACACCAGTGATTTGTCAAGAACATTGTCAGTAATTCGAGAACATATCATTGAGCCGGGAAACCTTGTATTACCATTTACAAAGGATTTCGCCATTTTACAAGCCCCCGGGCACTACATACATGGACCAAAATCTATCGTGCATGTTCTGCAAAAGTTAAACAAGGAACTTATATATTCTATTTTTGACAAAGAATTTAATGAATTATGTTTTGATTATATGATAGATGGTAATAATGTGGGTATTCTTTATACTCTCTGTGATCCTGATAATGGCACAGACAATTTAGTTAAAACCATTGTGGATGGGATTTTATTATCAAAAGATATTACACCAAGGAGGGTGATGTCAACATATTCACAAGAATGGCCTGCAGTTATAGTTTTGCAACGGTTATATGATTGTGAAGCTAAGACACAGATTGAAGTGTCTGGACCGCGACCGTTTTCATTTGATCCAGACCTTTTATATCTTGCCATGTCACGAGCACGAGTTAAGTGCACAATAATAATGTTTCCTGTAGAAGGTGATATTCTTGAGGATTATCATCGCATGAGTAGTCTACTTGATAAGCTCAAAGATTCTGTTGAAGTAAGATATCATTAACACTTCAAACTTTAAAATAAAATGTATTAACTGAACCAAATTAATTAATTAATTAGGGATTTAAATATCTTGTGATTAAACATCGGTATTTCATCGGAAATTTCAAACCGTCCAGAGATAATTCACGAGCACTGCAATACCATGATCTTAGAAGAGTAGTTCTCTTGTTGTTCTGGAATGGGGGGTGATGCAACGTCAATTAATGTCAATTAATGTCAATTAATGTCAATTAATGTCAATTAATGTCAATTAATGTCAATTAATGTCAATGTCAGTTTTGCAAAATTTTGGAATACTGACATTAATTGACACGATATTTTTCGACCAGAGATTATGTAGTTCTACCATATTTTTAGCACATTAGAACGTTTATATCATCAATTTATTCACTACTATCACATATGGAAATGTGAAATGTGAAAAAAATTCAGATCATTAAACAATAAAACTAAAATAATACGGTTTTCCGAAATTTAATTTTCTTTAATGGGCGTGGTCATCCAAGGGCGTGGTTCTCAACATCATCAGAACTTAAAACCCACATTAAACGAAATGCCTTCATGACATTTATATTTGAATAACGAATCTTAAACAGCTAACATTACTCCTTCATACTAAAAAAGCCGATTCTATATATTTTACCTGTATAAGAAACCAATAAAATATAGGCGTGGCCGGTGGGGACCGAAGATGGAAGAGTTGGAAGCTGAAATTTTTTTGGTGGTCTTTGAACCTAAGGATCAACAGATAAAAACATACTCATAATTATTCAAGGACATTTTGTTTTTTTGAACCGGTCTAACTTACATAGAAGCATAGACGTGAATATCTTGAATATTTATCGAATAATGATAATCTCAAATTTCAAGACAAATTAATTTCAATTAATGTCAATTAATGTCAATTAATGTCAATGTCAGTTTGGGGTTTTTATGGAATACTGACATTAATTGACGTTGCATCACCCCCCTGGAAAGCTGGAATGTGAATTATGTTATACCGGGACATGAGCCGTGTTACAATGAGTGAGTGTAACTTTTCTGTCATTTCTCTTTGTGCTCTCTGTGTTTCGAGAGGTAAAATTCTTCGTGTGGTTGTACTGCGATAGTGTAACAGCAACATATAATAGCGATATATGTGCGACAATGTCGGCTACCTAGCGATTCAAGTCGCTATATTGTGACGATTTCAATATCTAACGTTGTTAAGTTAGTGATATAAAAATGTAGTTTGGGCTAAAACTCTAACTCTGCACATCCCTTTTACGGCGAAACAGGTTCTTCCATTCCACTCGGTTCAGAGCTAACTGTCGTACTGCATCTCGGCTGATGTTGTCAACACCTGTCAAGCTAGCAGCATCCTCTAGTTTCAATTACTGAGTGTACATTTTCTGTCATTTCTCTTTGTGCTCTCTGTGTTTCGTGAGGTATATTTCTTCGTGTTATTTGATTATCTTACGTTGTAAAGTTAGTGATAACTTAGTCGTAGTTATAAAGATCTACGTTAATAAAGATATTTTTAAAGTTGTCTTTTTATTTGTCCGTTTCTTTTTCACTTTGGACCTTAAGTTCCATTTTCTGTACCTATCAATAAGTGGTGACCCCTAAGACAGTGACAGAGTTTGGCAAGTGGTAAATCCGGGAGTCCTTTCACGACCAGGTTGTATCAAAAAGAGTTCCGCTAAAACTCTATTTACTGATACTTGATGGGTGATAGCTCTAGTAGTGTCAGGGCCTCAGTATTATTTTACATTTGTTTAGCTGACAAGGTTAATTGTGACTAAAGTACTTAACATGTGCACTACAGTGAGGATTGCTATGACCAGGAATGAAACACAGTACGAGAAATACCTGCAGAATGGAAATGAGATATTTAAAACCTACTGTTCAACTGGAGCCAAACATCCCATCATGTTACCCAGAGCTCCTCAACAAAAGTATGTAGACCTTTACCCTGGAGATCAGCCCGGATGTAGTTTTGAAAACGACAGAAATCAGCAACTCAACTACGAGGCTGAGGTTATTGTATACAGAGCTTTGGAGAAACTGAGTGGTGGAGATTATATTGTTCTTCATAGTTTTGAATATACTCATTTCCAATATTATCTGGGAGATTTAACCCATGTTAAACGAAAATGTACAGAGTGTAAGAAGAGAGCAACTAACCGAGAAGGCGAGTGCGACTTTGTAGTGATAGCACCAAATTGCTTTGTAATTATTGAAGTGAAGAATATGGGTCATATCAGGAATCAATCAGACCCTGGGTGTAACAATAATCAACATTCGCAAGCGTTGGCCAAAACTTTCCAGAAATCATTGGACCAGAGGAACAAGATGGTACAATTTGTTAAGAGATTTTGTAAACGGTTAACAGTTCTCCAGTTTACCATTTACCCCAACTTTGAAAGAGCATTCAAGAAAGAATTTCCGATAAGCAGAGATAAACTTTCGTCAATAATTTTCAAAGAAGATTTAGAAGATTTTAGTGATTGGTGGAAAGACAATGTAAGTGATCTAGTCTTGGATGAGCCTTTGCGTCCTGAGTTTCGCACCAAACATGAAGATGTTAGGAACTTATTATTAGCTATATGGTGTACAGACAAGACCATTTGTGATAAGTCCAAATGTAGTTTGGGTAAGTGTATAGTAAAAATTGGCGAGCAACTGCGTTCAGGAAGATTTACCTTCAGGAGCAATAACCCTGAAGTCATTCCATCACCCAAGATAGTCAAGGACTTTTTAGGAATAGACAACTTGACTAAACAACAGTACGACGTGATAAATTCAAATGAGAAGTTCTTGTGGATCAATGGACCCGCTGGAGCCGGTAAAACTGTTGTACTACTAGCCAAGATACTACAACTAGCATTGTCAAGTGAGGACAACAAAATAGTGCTATTCTGTGAAATTTGTGACACTGATGAAGTCATGACATCCCCAGAGCATCTACATAAGCCGCTAGAAAAAGCAGGTGTTAAGCACGTTTTTGCTGTTGCTACAGAATTAATGTGGAACAAACCCTTCTCTGAAAGCTATCTATATACCCTCGATAGAGAAATGATTGATGAACCTGGTTATGAATTCTATCGTAGAATAAGAGACTATCTTAATGACAATCAGGTTGTCATAATAAATCTAAGTGCGTGTGATGCTAAAACAGGGAGGATCAAAAGTATGGATAATGAGCCGCTAATATCCTTTATACGCTTATTTCAAGGAAAAGGAATTCACGTGTTTTTTGACGATATTCAAGGAACGTTCAGGTGGGACATAGCGAACGAAATTAAAGACTATGAGACATTTAAAGCATTGTTAGAACTGTCATGTTCTTGTCACGTTTGGATCTCATGTGACACGTTACAAAGTCATATTTATATATCTGATGAGGAAGGTAAGTTCGGACATGACTCTAGACTAGCAAGACTTTTTAGCGACGAATTATCATCTACACAGCTTGTAAGTCTTTCAAAGAACTTGAGAAATACCTCTGATTTGTCGATAATATTGTCAGTCATTCGAGAACATATCATTGAGCCGGGACACATTGTATCAACGTTTAGAAATGATTTCGCAATTATACAAACCCATGGACACTACATACATGGACCAAAAATTATCGTACATGTTCTGCAGAAGTTTAATGAGAAACTTATATATTCTATTTTTGACAAAGAATTTAATGAATTATGTTTTGATGATATGATAGATGATAATGATGTAGGTATTCTTTATACTCTTTGTAATAAGGAAACAGGAAATTTAGTTAAAGCCATTGTGGATGGGATATTATTTTCAAAAGATATTACACCAAGGATGGTGTTATCGACATATTCACAAGAATGGCCTGCAGTTATAGCATTGCAGATGTTAGTTGATCATACACTTGATTTTCAAAATAAAAGTAAAGAGTTTTCAATCGATACAGAACATTTATATCTTGCCATGTCACGAGCAAGAGGTAAGTGCACAGTAATTATGTTTCCTGAAAAAGGTAATATACGTGAGGATTATCATCGCATGAAAAGTCTACTTAATAAGCTCAAAGATTTTGCTGAAGTAAGATGTCATTAACACTTCAAACTTTAAAATACAATTTATTAACTGAACCAGATTAATTTATAATTCATAATCCAAATATTTTGTGAATAAACATCATCACGTCATGATAAATTTGAAAAGTGTACAGCCTGAAGTTGTACTGCTTTATATTTGTTTGTAATTGATGATAATTCTAATAATAGTAAATGTATGTGATTTTATATAAGCATGATATTTTAGACGATTCTATCAAATTAATTTTAAAACTTTGTCAACCAGTTGTATTATGTAGTAGTGACCTTGTTAGTTTAACAAAATTATTATTATGTGTAAAAATTGCATTATAACTGTTTTAATAAGTTATTATGTGTACCAACTGCTTTATAATTATCACTTTACAACATCTAAAATTAAATATCCGGCTAAATCCGGTTTCAGCCCTGGTCCGGTGTAAAAGCTGCCGGAAATCAACCGGAAATATCAAACCGTCCAGAGATCATACACGAGCACTGCAATACCATGATCTAAGAAGAGTAGTGTTGTTGTTCATCTCCCATTATGAGGGGGAGGGGGGGTTCGAGAACAATAAATATTTTTGTCAGTAGGCAGGCTTTGTCCTACCCGGCGCCTACCCTCAACGCCTAGCTCACCAGAGCGCCTAGTTTGTTGTGAAATTGACGTTAACAGTTGACCCTTTAATCAATTAACCTTTTAAGCTCGTAAATTACAGATTCTTAATATTTTGTTGCTCAAATCTAAAGTCAAGATTTTCTATAGCAGTCAATCGGTCATCCCACGCCCACATATCTGTTATCTTACTATATATAAAGCGAGACGATATATATATATATATATATATCTGTGCCATTTTACTGACACCACGGCATCAACTTTAACGTGACTTTCTGCAAAAACCGTAAAAGATATACAACTGAAACTTTTTTGACTGGGTCAAATACTTTAATGGCCTACAAATCAGCATGAACAAATAAAAAATTGGCCAAGGAATAATGATTTTAGAGCCCAAAATTTGGACCCGCAAGTGGTGTCAAAAACGCCAATTAAATAGGTAATAATCATTTTAGTCTCTTGAGTCTTGACACCGTTTAGGGTTATATTATACGGGTTCCTGCTATCTATATTATCATTTTCATCTCTACAAGACTTGAAGAACACGTGACCTAAGTAACAAGGTCTTAACTTTACAACTGTAAAAGAAGATCTTTCAAACAAAATTTCATTCGAAGTTTTCATTTACAATAAAATTAAATGTAAACCTTAATTTTAGAAACGGAAACTTCTTCTTTTTCGATAAGAACAAAAGCATTAGAAAATTTATGCCAAGCTCTACAACATATCCCAAAATGTCAAAATTGACCTCGCCCCCCCCCCCCCCCCTCTCTCTGTGGCCTTCTTTAATGGACACTTGAATGTTGGTCCTATAACATGTATAACTATACTGTAGTTATATTCCTTTGGTTGAGCCCCGTTAGTTTTGAATTATTAGCAAGATATTATACCTTGCGTTATGACCGTTATTATTGGATTACATGGAAGGTTCTGTGAAACGTTTCGGCTTAGTTTCGTGCACGCACACTCACGACTTACGAGCATACACATCACACACATAAATTCAAATTTCAAGTACCATGATCTAAGAAGAGTAGTTCTGTTGTGTGTTGTTGTTCTGGAATGTGAATTATGTAATACCGGGAGATGGACCGTGTTATAATTAGCGAGTGTAACTTTTCTGTCATTTCTCTTTGTGCTCTCTGTGTTTCGTGAGGTTTATTTCTTCGTGTTATTTGATTATCTTACGTTGCAAAGTTAGTGATAACTTAGTCGTAGTTATTAAGATATATTATGTTACTTAAGGTATTTCAACATTTGTCTTTATTTGTACGTGTCTTTAATTCAGTGGCGTAACGAAGGGCCCCGCTGATCCCGCTGTGCGGGGAGAGGGGGGGGGGGGGCGCCGTCTTGGGGGGGGGGGGGGGGGGGCGCCAAATCGTTGTTTGAATGTGGGACAATTTCGTAAACTTAACTAAAGTACTAGCAAAACTGCGCATTTTACTCTAGATGCACACTTTTTTAGAGATTTTACCGGCGTATGCTCTAAAATCACTTAATTTATTCAATTTTAGGGAGGGGCACCAAAAGGGGAGGGGGCGCCAACTTGGGGGCGCTTTTTCAGCGGGAGGGCGCCAACAGACAACGTTACGCCACGACTCGTTATCACTCTGCATCTTAAATTCCACTTTCTGTACCTGTCATTAAAGGGGGCTGGTTGTCACCTCAATAATATAAGTGGTGACTGCTGCTTTTCTACTAAGAAAGTGAGAAGGAGTTTAGCAAGGGGCAAATCCGGGACTCCTCTTACTACCAGGTTGTATCTTTATAAAAATAGTTCCGCTAAAACCCCAAGTACTGATACTTGATGGGTGATAACTCCTAGCGTCAGAACCTCGGTATTGTTTTATATTTCTTTAGCTGACAAGGTTAATTTATACTAAAGTACAAAACATTTGCACTACAGTGAAGATTGCTATGACCAAGAAAGAAACACAGTACGAGAAATACCTGCGGAATGGAAATGATATATTTGAAACCTACTGTTCAACTGGAGACAAACATCCCATCATGTTACCCAGAGCTCCTCAACAAAAGTATGTAGACCTTTACCCTGAAGATCAGCCCGGATGTAGTTTTGAAAACGACAGAAACCAGCAACTCAACTACGAGGCTGAGGTTATTGTATACAGAGCTTTAGAGAAACTGAGTGAAGGAGATTTTATTGTTCTTCATAGTTTTGAATATACTCATTTCCAATATTATCTGGGAAATTTAACCCATGTTAAACGAAAATGTACAGAGTGTAAGCAGAGAGCAACTAACAGGGAGGGCGAGTGCGACTTTGTAGTGATTTCACCAAACTACTTTGTAATTATTGAAGTGAAGAATATGGGTCATATCGGGAATCAATCAGACCCTGGGTGTAACAAAAATCAACAGTCGCAAGCGTTGTGCAAAACTTTCCAGAAATCACTGGACCAGAGGAACAAGATGCTACAATTTATTAAGAGATTTTGTAAACGGTTAACAGTACTCCAGTTTACCGTTTACCCCAACTTTCAAAAAGCATTCAAGAAAGAATTTCCGCTAAGCAGGGATCAACTTTCATCAATAATTTTCAAAGAAGATTTGGACGATTTTAGTGATTGGTGGACAGACAATGTAAGTGATCTAGTCTTGGATGAGCCTTTACATCCTGAGTTTCGCACCAAACATGAAGATGTTAGGAACTTATTATTAGCTATATGGTGTACAGACAAGACCATTTGTGATAAGTCCAAATGTAGTTTGGGTAAGCGTGTAGTGAATATCAACAAACAACTGCGTTCAGGAAAATTTACCTTCAGAATCAATAACCCTCAAGTTACTCCATCACCCACAATTGTCAAGGACTTTTTAGGAATAGACAACTTGACTAAACAACAGTTCGATTTGATACATTCAAATGAGAAGTTCTTGTGGATCAATGGACCCGCTGGAGCTGGTAAAACTGTTGTACTACTAGCTAAGATACTACAACTAGCATTGTCAAGTGAAGACAACAAAATTGTGTTATTCTGTGAAACGTGTAACATTGGTGACGCCATGATATCCCCAGAGCATCTACATAAACCGCTAGAAAAAGCAGGTGTTAAGCACATTTTTATTTTTGGTAGAGAAATATTCTATAACACTGCTGATGAAGTCTATTGTAGAACAAGAGACTATCTTCATGACAATCAAGTTGTCATAATAATGGTCAGCGATTCAAATGCTAAAACTGGGGGTATCAACAATATCAATAATCCATCGCTAACGTACTTTATACGTTTATTTTAAGGAAGAGGAATTCACTTGTTTTTCGACGATATTCAAGGAACGTTCAGTTGGGATAATGTAAAAGAAGGCACAAATAAATACTATGAATTACTCAAAACATTGTTCGAACTGTCATGTTCTTGTCTCGTTTGGATCTCATGTGACACGTTACAAAGTCCTCTTTATATCACTGATGAGGAGGAAAGGTTCGGAAATGACTGTAGACTAACCAGACTTTTTAACTACGAATTATCATCTACACAGCTTGTAAGTCTATCAAAGAACTTGAGAAACACCTCTGATTTGGCGAGAACATTGTCAGTCATTCGAGAACATATCATTGAGCCGGGAAACATAGTTTCAACATTTAGAAAGGATTTCGCCATTTTACAAGCCCCCGGGCACTACATACATGGACCAAAAACTGTCGTGCATGTTCTGCAAAAGTATAACGAGGAACTTATATATTCTATTTTTGACAAGGAATTTAAAGAATTATGTTTTGATGATATGATAGATAGTAATGATGTGGGTATTCTTTACAATCTTGAGGGTAATGGCAAAGACAATTTAGTTAAAACCATTGTGGATGGGATATTATTTTCAAACGATCGCGATGTTACACCATGGTTTGTGCTGTCAACATATTCAAAAGAATTGCCTGCAGCAGTTATATTTTTGCAACAGTTATTTAATTCAAGTGAAACTGAGACACTTTTATCTGTCGCTTCAGAACTTTTATATCTTGCCATGTCACGAGCACGAGTTAAGTGCACAGTAATAATGTTTCCTAATTTGAAAGGTACTATACTTGATGATTATCATCGCATGTGTAGTCTACTTGATAAACTCAAAGATTCTGTTGAAGTAAGATATCATTAACACTTCAAACTTTAAAATGCAATTAATTAACTGAACCAGATTACTTTATTAATTAGGGATTTAAATATCTCGTGAATAAACATCGGTATAATTTGAAAAGTATAAACTTGATAAAGCCTGATGTTGTATTACTTTATCTTCGCTTGTAGTTGATGATATGATTGAGCCGGAACACAGTTGCAGTGACCTTGTCAGTTTAACAGAATATTTATCATATATAATATGTAAAAATTGCATTATAACTGTTTTATTAAGTTATCATGACGTGTAATAACTGGTTTATATTTTTCACTTTACAACATCTAAAATTAAATATCCGTCTAAAACTTAATCCGGTTTAAGCCCTGGTCCGGTTTAAAAGTTGCCAGAAATCAACTGAAAATTTCAAACCGTCCAGAGATTATACACGAGCACTGCAATACCATGATCTAAGAAGTGTAGTTCTGTTGTTGTTCATCTCCCATTATGAAGGGGGGGGGGGGGGGGGGGGGGGGTGGGGTCCAAGAACAATATTTTTGCTTTAAAGCTTTAATGTTGCCTTAATGTTGCCTTAATGTTGTCTTAATGTTGTCTTATCGTTTGTTGTCTTATTGGTGTTTGTTGCGTTAACGTTGTCTTAATGTTGTCTTATAGTTATTGTTGTCTTAATGTTGTCTTATTGTTGTCTTATTATTGTCTTAATGTTGTCTTAATGTCCCATCGGTGTTCGTTCTAGTTCCCTTTTTGTCAGTATGCATTCATTGAAGTTTTTATTTTAAAAACGGAAACTAGTTCTCTTTCGATAAGAACAAAAGCATTAGAAAATGTATGCCGAGCTCTACAACATATCCCAAAATATCAAAATTGACCCCCCCCCCCCCCCCTCTGGCCTCTGTGGCCTTAATTCTTTAATGGACACTATAATTTTGGTCCCATAACATGTATATTTATATTGTTGTTATATTCCTTTGGTTGAGCCCCGTTCGTTTTGAATTATTAGCAAGATATTATGCCTTGTGTTATGACCGTTATTATTGGATTACATGAAAGGTTCTGTAAAACATTTCGGCTTAGTTTCGTGCACACACACACATGACGCACACACTTGACTCACGATCATACACGTCACAAACACACATTCAAATTTCAAGTACCATGATATAATAAGAGTAATTCTCTTGTTGTTCTGGAATGTGAATTATGTAATACCTGGAGATGAGCCGTGTTATAATTAGTGAGTGTAACTTTTCTGTCATTTCTCTTTGTGCTCTCTGTGCTTCGTGAGGTATATTTCTTCGTGTTACTTGATTATCTTACGTTGTAAAGTTAATGATAACTTTATCGCAGATCTAAGTTAACTAAAATGCTTTTAAAGTTTTTTTAATTTGTATTTATTGCACACCATTACTACTACAACATTAGACATTTAAACTCAATTCGGTTGAACTTAGAGTTAAGATCCGGTTTACCGGGAAAAAGATTGATATCCGGCAGTTACCGGTCTGGGAGCCCAAATCCCAGTCCAGTCGGTTCCGTATATCGAGTTAGAATGTCATTACAACTTAAATACGTCACTATAACATCAGTACTAAATAATTAAATTATTACAATATTATGAAGGTGGGGGGGGGGTTGGGGGTCCGAGGACGAAAAATGTTTTTCCCAGTTGACAGGCCATATCCTATACGGCACATGCACGCTACCCCTAGCCCACCAGAGCGCTTGTTTGTCGTAAAATCTCGTTTGCTTGAACGCACGACTCACAAGCGTACACTACACACGCACATTCCAGTACCATGATCTAAGAAGAGTAGTTCTGTTGTTCTGGAATGTGAATTATGTAATACCGGGAGATGAGCCGTGTTATAATTAGTGAGTGTAACTTTTCTGTCATTTCTCTTTGTGCTTTCTGTGTTTCGTGAGGTATAATTCTTCGTGTTATTTCATTATCTTGCGTTGTAAAGTTAGTAATAACTAAGTCGTAGTTATTAATAACTATGTTGATTAAGGTATTTTTTAAAATGTACAGGGAAGGGAGCCGGGGGGCAAAAGTCAGTACCCATACGTTGGCCTTAATAGCTCAGTCATTGAGTCCCCAATTGAAATAATTCTTTCCGGTATGACTTACTACCACCACTGGTTCGAGGAATTTGTCAAATCGAAAAATATTCGTGTTAATTTTTCCAAATGAAGATTCATTTTCGCATTTATTTGATAGTTTGGATAGTCGGATCGAGCCAAATATTATTGAATGGTGTTTGGTCATTTAAATTAAAATTGTCCTGAAAAAATGAGAGTTCTAGCTTCTCAGATGTGATCACTTGATCAGGTGATTAGGTTGAGGCTAGATCCGCATTATGGGAATCGTGCAGAGAGCCCAATTACGGTGTCGTAATTAGGTAATCACTGATTACCCAATCAATTTTGCTAACTAGATAAAAAAATTGCTTGATAACTTTGTCATTTTAAATCCGTTTCGCACCATCTTTTCAGATCATATTCCGGATTAAATGACCTATTGCAATATTATGTTACAACAGAGTCTCTGACATGTTCACAAACACGAGTATAAGCAATTCAATGCTGATTGGGTGTGGGCCCCAAAAATCGAAATTTCAAATTTTGGTGACGGAATCCTCAAACAAGTAGGTAAAGTATGCCATCTGCAAAGCAACAACTCTCAAATATAAAACACGGCGGTGGTATAAGACCCAACGTATGGGTACTGAGTTTGGCCCCCCCCCCCCCCTGGGCCCTGTATATAAATATATTTTTCGCTAAAACCCTAAGTACTGATACTTGATGGGTGATAACTCCTAGCATCAGAACCTCCGTATTATTCTTAATTTGTTTAGCTGACAAGGTTAATTAAGACTAAAGTACTAAACGTTTGCACTACAGTAACGATTGCTATGACCAAGAAAGAAACACAGTACGAGAAATATCTGCGGAATGGAAATGAGATATTTGAAACATACTGTTCAACTGGCATGGAGACAAAGATCCCATCATGTTACCTAGAGCTCCTCAACAAAAGTATGTAGACCTTTACCCTGAAGATAAGCCCGGATGTAGTTTTGAAAATGACAGAAACCAGCAACTCAACTATGAGGCTGAGGTTATTGTATACAGAGCTTTAGAGAAACTGAGTGGAGGAGATTTTATTGTTCTTCATAGTTTTGAATATACTCATTTCCAATATTATCTGGGAGATTTAACCCATGTTAAACGAAAATGTACAGAGTGTAAGAAGAGAGCAACTAACCGAGAAGGCGAGTGCGACTTTGTAGTTATAGCACCAAACTGCTTTGTAATTATTGAAGTGAAGAATATGGGTCATATCAGGAATCAATCAGACCCTGGGTGTAACAATAATCAACAGTCGCAAGCGTTGGCCAAAACTTTCCAGAAATCATTGGACCAGAGGAACAAGATGGTACAATTTGTTAAGAGATTTTG
Source organism: Bolinopsis microptera (assembly GCF_026151205.1). Lineage (NCBI taxonomy): Eukaryota > Metazoa > Ctenophora > Tentaculata > Lobata > Bolinopsidae > Bolinopsis > Bolinopsis microptera. The sequence goes on along the minus strand of NC_087084.1, from coordinate 8,008,064 downwards.
TAAACGGTTAACAGTTCTCCAGTTTACCATATATTACCCCAACTTTGAAAGAGCATTCAAGAAAGAATTTCCGATAAGCAGAGATAAACTTTCGTCAATAATTTTCAAAGAAGATTTAGAAGATTTTAGTGATTGGTGGAAAGACAATGTAAGTGATCTAGTCTTGGATGAGCCTTTGCGTCCTGAGTTTCGCACCAAACATGAAAATGTTAGGAACTTATTATTAGCTATATGGTGTACAGACAAGACCATTTGTGATAAGTCCAAATGTAGTTTGGGTAAGTGTATATAGTAAAAATCGGCGAGCAACTGCGTTCAGGAAGATTTACCTTCAGAAGCAATAACCCTGACGTCATTCCATCACCCACGATTGTCAAGGACTTTTTAGGAATAGACAACTTGACTAAACAACAGTACGATTTGATAAATTCAGATGAGAAGTTCTTGTGGATCAATGGACCCGCTGGAGCTGGTAAAACTGTTGTACTACTAGCTAAGATGCTACAACTAGCATTGTCAAATGAAGAAAACATAATTGTTTTATTCTGTGAAACGTGTCACACTGATGAAGTCATGACATCCCCAGAGCATCTACATAAGCCGTTAGAAAAAGCAGGTGTTAAGCACGTTTTTATTTTTGTAACAGAAATAGCTGATAAACCTGCTGATGAACTCTGGAGTACAATAAGAGGCTATCTTAATGACAATCAAGTTGTCATAATGATGCTTAAGGATTTTAATGCTGAAACTAACTATATCGAAGGCATAGATAATACATCGTTAATAATCTTAATACGTTTATTTCAAGGAAAAGGAATTCACGTGTTTTTCGACGATATTCAAGGACTGTTCAGGTGGAATAGAGTAAAAGAAGACATCAATAAAATCTATGAGATATTTAGAGCATTTTTAGAACTGCCATGTTCTTGTCATGTTTGGATCTCATGTGACACGTTACAAAGCCCTATTTATGATGCTGATGAGGAGGAAATGTTTGGACATGCCTCTAGACTAGCAGCACTTTTTAACGACAAATTATCATCTACACAACCTGTAAGTTTATCAAAGAACTTGAGAAACACCTCTGATTTGTCGAGAACATTGTCAGTAATTCGAGAACATATCATTGAGCCGGGAAACCTTGTATCAAAATTTAGAAATGATTTCGCAATTTTACAAGTCCCCGGGCACTACATACATGGACCAAAAACTATCGTGCATGTTCTGCAAAAGTTTAACGAGGAACTTATATATTCTATTTTTGACAACGAATTTCATGAATTATGTTTTGATGATATGATAGATGGTAATGATGTGGGTATTCTTTATACTCTCAGTGAAAATGACACAACAAATTTAGTTAAAACCATTGTGGAAAGGATATTATTTTCAAAAGATATTACACCAAGGGGGGTGGTGTCAACATATTCACAAGAATGGCCAGCAGTTATAACACTGCAGCAATTATATGATTATGAAGCTGATACACTTATTGAAGGGCCTGAAAAGTTGTCATTTGATTCAGAACATTTATATATGGCCATGTCATTTGATTCAGAACATTTATATATGGCCATGTCACGAGCACGAGTTAAGTGCACAGTAATAATGTATCCTGAAAAAGGTACGATACTTGAGGATTATCATCGCATGTGTAGTCTACTTGATAAACTCAAAGATTCTGTTGAAGTAAGATATCACTAACACTTCAAACTTTAAAATACAATTTATTAATTGAATGAGATTAATTTATTAATTAGGGATTTAAATATCTTGTGAATTAACATCAGAATGAATTGCTTCATGTTTGTACTGTTTTATTTTACTATGTAGTTGATGATATTACCATACTACTGATTTTATATTTATGATATTTTAGACGAAGCTATGAAATGGCTTTTTTTTTGTTTTATGTAGAAGTAACTTTTGAAAGTTGAACAGAATTATTATTATACCTTACATTGTAACAAAATTATTACAATTGTCTCGTTATGTAACTTGTTACTTCCACTTATCAAATTAGATTATTATTATTACTAAAATATAAATAAAATCAAGTTTTATATAGTAGCTCAATTAAAGTAAACGTGAACTTCTTGGCCTGATTTAATTGTATAATAGACGATCAGCTAAGCTGGGAACCACATCTTAATCATTTATCTTTAAGCTGAACTCCAGTATTGTATCGATTAAGAGAATTTGCAAATTCATTCCCAAATCTGAATATTTGAATCTATACAATGCTCTTTTTATGTCACCATTTAGCTATTGTATAAGTTGCTGGGGTGAGATCCCTAAACATAAGCTGAATAAAATCTTTGCAATTCAAAAACGATGTATAAGACTGCTATTTGGTAACATTCCAAATTTTGATCATAAGGAATACTATTTAACCTGTGCACGTTCAAGAACTTATAACGAACATATGGCTAGCAAGAACTACTGTCTTGAACACACTAAACCGCTATTCACTGAGCAGATATTATGAACCTGGAGAATCTGCACATGTACCATACATTTATGGAACTATTCAAAATTCTTAAATTTGATGTCCCCCAGTCGATTAAAGATCTTTTCCAGTTCTGTCCTAGAAATGAAAAACTTCGTCTGATTGTCCCATTACTGAGGTTAGATATCTCCCAACAGAACTTTTTGTACACCTCTACGAAAATTTGGAATGACCTCAGCCCCTATGGCCCTTAACATCAATCAATATCGAGACCATGTCAGCAACCACAGTCTGTACGGTGATCTTCCTAAAGTCAGCTCCAAGATAACCCAACGAAGGCTCAGACTTGCAGGCCATGCTCACCGACATCCGGAGCTGACACTGAACAAACTGATCCTCTGGAAGCCGAGTCATGGGCATACTAACAGGGGGCGACCTTACCTAACACTACTAGATAACCTAAAAGCAGATACTGGGCTGAAATCAGTAGATGAGATAGCTAGACTGATGGAGGACAGAAAGCTGTGGAGAACTGTTGTCAATGGATCTCGGGAATACTACCCGCCTTAAGTCAAGTCAGTAAGTCAGCCCCTATGTATTCGAAATATGTGATGCTAATGAAGATGGGATAATAATCCCGGGTTCTTCCAAGAATTCAGATTTGTCAGCCTCGTCAGGTATTATTAAATCTAACCTTAAAAAGCACTTGCTATCCCTCCAAAATCGAGATGACCCTTAATACATGGTAACTAATTTATATTATATCTCAAATTCTAAATCCGGTACGGCTCTGCACACATGATATCTCTCTCGGCCATGAAACATGGCTAACCTTTTAAACTATGATTTAAATCCTAAACCTAAACTAAAACTCAACTGGGCTCTCCTATGTCACCAAACTAAACCAATAAGTAATTTTAGATTATTATATTTTCCTATATAATTTGTATAACGAGTATAATGACGTAGTGGATGGTTGAGGGGGTTTCAAGCACAGGTCACTCTAAAATCTTAAAGATAAGCAGTGGCCTTCGCCACTTGAAACCTCTTCAAACCTCCACCTCCCCTGATTTATTTGTTATTGATATTGTTTGATTGTGCCGTAAAAATAAATATTTGTTTTATTAAATATTTGTTTTATTAATTGTTGATCGCTAAAATACTCAATCATTTCAGTAAATTGGTAATTTACCCTTTTTAGTTTCTACGGTATGTGTCTAAACATGTTAAACCACTCCCACTAGTATAAATACTAAAAATACTAAAAATTAAATTACAAATCAATTTAGTAAATGAATAAATAGTAAATTAATAATCTACCTGTCTACGGTATGTGTCGGTACACTCAGGAACGTACACGAGACCAGCCTCTCTGAACAATTCCTCACAGTTGTCCTGACTCTCGTAATACCTGGTCAAATGACATTCCAATTAAATTCCACCTCATTCTATTATTAAAAATTGTTAATTAAATTAAATATTTACTAATTTTATAGGTGTATTTAGCAAAATTATTAATTATTATTATTATAACAAACAATTCTGTTTGAGGATACTGGATTATATGTGAAAAGATAAATTAGGTACATTTTTTCCTTTTTGCCTCATCTCATCTTGAAAACCATCTTTCAAAACATCCTTCTAAAATTCTGGTTTATGGAACCAGAATATCTACCTTTTTTCTGATCTCTGCTTTTTTTCATAACTTTTACAGTAAAATGTTAAAAAATATTAAAAAATAAACTGTACGTACTTTTCAATAAGTCGTTCAGGGTTCCACTTGAAGTGAACTAACAGTCGACGAACTAACGATCTTTTTATCTGATAGAGTCAGTAATTACTAATTTATTAACAATTAATTATCAAATAATTATCAAATAGCTAAAATATGATTAGCTATAAAATTACAATTAAATGAATTCAATGAATAATAATCAAATCATGGAAGACATTTCCATCCAATAATAAACTGAACTAAATGTTACCCACTTTAAATATTTCATTAACTCTGTCTATATATTTGTTCATCTCGCTGATAACGTCCGATGCCGCCACGATGTTGTATCTTCTTTCTTGCTGCAATAAATTGGTTGAAATAATAGAGTGATGGGAAGGGTAGTTACTAGTCATTCTTTTACGTTATCATGCTAGCTCCGCTCAGGTTTTTAAGTACCTTAAAAATAAGCGCCCCTAACTTTGGGGTTGTGGTTTGGATTAAGGTTGTGGTTGGATTGTGGTTGAGTTTGTGGTTTTGGTTAAGGTTAAGGTTGTGGTTAGGATGGGGATTGTGGTTGTGATTCAGGATGTGGTTGGGATTGGGATTGTGGTTAAGGCTGTGGTTGTGATTTAGGATGTGGTTGGGATTGGGATTGTGGTTAAGGTTGTGGTTGAGATTGTGGTTAATGATGTGGTTAAGGTTAGGATTGGGATTAAGGTTGTGGTTGGGATTAGCGACTAGTGTTACGGTTAGGGTTATGATAGAGCTTTGGGGCACGAGGTCCTGGCAAAACGAAACAAGACAAACTGACCTGATGAGTATCACTGGTTTCAGAGTTACTGTATTCAAGATCATCGTCGAAAGAGAAGTCTTCATCATGATCCGAGAACATTTAACATTTATAATAACAGCCTGCCGGCGGTGAATAATTAGATAAATAAAATAAAGTTTTACTATTTAAGTTTATACAGGATTATTGAGGTAAATATTGATTTCTTCCCACAGATATAGTTCATGAGACTCAAAATATTGAGATAAGTGAACTACTGATGATAGAGATATTGATAAGGAGATGAACTATGTTTTCTCAGACACGTGACAGAGATTAACCAATCAGCTTACTATATTGACCAATGAACACCCAGAATCACTGTCACGTGTCAACACAAATATGTTTCATCTCTCACTAGTACAGTACTCACTACAGGGCAATTCCACCGTGACGGACACCACGATTTTGCTGTTTTTTAAAGTTCAAACGAATGTTGTACTCGAGATGTTGTTTATTTATCAGCTCCAACTGTTTATTAGTCCACATTTAACCTTTCTACAGGTTGTGTGAAAATTTCAGACCCCTACTATTATTACTTTCTGAGATAGCACCCCTGTGACGGACGTGACGTAAATATGACACTTTTTTTGGGTGTCTACTCAGATGGTACCCAAATTTATCTCAAAAAGTTATCTATTGTATCTAATTTAAAATTACAATGATAGAAGAAGGTTTAGGGATTTCTGAGATGCCATTTTCTTAGAGATTGCTCAATTTTTGTTTGCGTGGCGCCATTTTCAAATTGTGACAGACGTGACTGTGACGGACACACGTTTTTTTTCAATTTTTCCAAATCTTCCACTTGACACTTTTATCTTGTTCAGTGACATCTACTCTGTATTCATGCCAATTTTTAGGCCTCAAATACCCCCAAGAGGTCTGCAACAGCCAAAATCGTCCATTTTGGGCATACGCTAGGGTATCAGTCTAGGGGCATCAATTATTTCTTTACTAGAACAAATTTATAACTCTGGTAAAACATTCATCACTGTTCAACGCATCATACTGTTGAGACCATCTCCTAAAAGTTTCATTACTTTAGTGTTTAAAATGTGGAAGATATTGAATTTTTACTTCAAAAATATGCGAAAATAGGGTTAAGTCCATTTTTTGTGCCTTTTACCTCTGAAAAAGTTGTAAGCAAATAAAATGGCAAAAAATCAGTAAATTAAATTATTGAATTGCATATGATGTTCTTTGATAGTCTAGTCAACATAATCAACACAATCCAACCTTATTTGACTTCTATTCGTCTTGGTTTTAGTCAAAATAATGGAAATATGGATAAAAATGGCTAAAAGTGAGCCGTATGCCCATATATGGGCATATACAAAATTATACATAACTCGGTCATTTTCTGTCCAATTTTTGATTTGACGACATAGTTTTGTTGAGGACGGCCTCAGCTTTAGGAAAAATGCCTTTAAAGTCTGTTTAAAGATTTTTTGGAGCATTTTCAAAAAAATGTGACGGACGCGACAAGTTGGGACCCCCCTTACAAAATTTTTTTCTTAAAAGATACAAGCCTGATAATTTCTACGGTACTCCCTTACCTTCAGAAGAGATAGGTTACAGTGGTTTTTTGAATATAAATAGCACTATGTGGCTCTGAAAAAACTTTTTTGCTTAATTTTGTGACGGACGTGACACCATCTTTGTGGAAATTTTTTAGAAAAAGTATTTGAGTAACGGTTTTGAAACTTTGCATAGCTCTCATTCTTATGCATATGCCTAAGTGTATGGAATTTCATAGAGAAATATTGCTGCATACCCAAACTATGGCCCTTTAAAAATTTGAACGATTTTTTTCATTTCCGAGTAGTGTTCCTTTGAATGAGAAAAATCAAAAGTTAACGCAATATGAAACAAAAAACTTTTGTTGACTTGTAAGGTTAAGAGTCTAATGAACATATTTTAACCAAAATTAGGTGCCTATCTTAACATTTTTCATTTTCACCAAGTGGAACCTTACCGTGGAATTGCCCTACAGTATCTATCAATGTGGCTACTAATCTTGAATTACTTAATTTTAATAGCACCTTATCAAATTCTGCTACTTTTTTATTCAAATGCGTGCTCAAAATCGTGCTCTTAATAAAATTAGACACCTCCCACTCCTTACCGGAATAGTTGTGATATGTATGAACAGAATATATTAGATAATTCAATTTTTAAAACTTCAAGTAGCCTATCAAACAAACGTTTAACATAATATGTAACGCATAAAATCATTTAAAGCATGTGAAATTTATTTTTAAAATCTTACTCATTTTAAGAATAATCAAAATAGAACAAAATCTATTGATCGATAAATGATATCCAGTGCTCCTTCGTTAATTTAAATATCAGTTATGTTAGTTGCACAACCACAACAAGATAAAACAACTTTTAAAATCCTTTAAATGAAAATTCGGAAGCTTTAACCATTTCAATGCATTATTGATGATCTTTTTTTTGTACAAAGATCGGGGCACTTCTTTGAGTTATCTTGATCATTTAACTTTTTGTGGTTTTGTTTGATACTTTATGATGATGAGAACAGCTTTCGTGTAACTGTGTACAGGAAATGCTCATGTTTTAACCATTTAAACTTGGTGAGCCGGGCGGAAAAAAGCCATGCTGCCAACCAAACTCGATATTCCCAACCGGAAAAGTTGACTTTTAAACACTTTCATCTCCGTGTCCAGTGCCACAAAAATTGAAAATATTTTATCCAAGTATTGCTAGATCAAACAATGCGTTTGTACAAATCACAAACACACATTTCTCCACTAATTCAATCGAACCAAACAACAGTTTCACATCCACTTCCACAGATAGAACCATAACAAGACCGTATCACATCAACCAATCACACCCCACCATCACAATCCCATGACATCCACCAACCAATCAGACAACGAGAATCAGTCACGTGACATTAAAATGGTAAACTTGTTTAACTGATGATTGATGCTTGATGAGCACAATTGCCCTGCTTGCTACCAATCACAACAAGCTCTCATCCTCGATACATCCCACATAATGGCGTGCTATTTCAACACTCTCTCCCTCCACCATCCGACCAATCACTGACCAGTATTTCTCAAGAGAACCAATCAGAACAGCCAGTTCAAATCACGTGGACACTCACTGTATCATGAGTTTATTGTTAAGTAGCAAGTCACGGATTGGAAAGTTTAAAAACTTTGATCTGTATAAAACATGTTTTGACGTCGCAGCCAGGCTTGCTCTCAACTCATTTGTTATCAGGAGGAGATTTGTTTTGTTTCAGTAATAATTGATCAGCTACTCGTGGATTACATTGATGTCATTTATAGACAGCAGAAAACCTTGGTGTACTCAGAGACTTTGTCAGTTGTCACTTACTAAGCTAACTCATGTGAGTAGATGTTTGCTTGAGATATGCAGTGAATGTTTTTATTAACAGTTTAATGGATCATTGTGAATAGTTTGAGTTTTAGAGTGTTGTTCGTTTCGGTTGATTGAAGAGGAATCTTTTGGTATTAACAGTTTAATGCTGAATTTATATTTTTGTTGCAATGAAAGGGCTGTTCCATTCATTCTAACTTGTCTTTTTTTCATTCTTAATTGCTGATAGGATTAAAGTGGTTTTATCATTTTCTTTAGGGAATAGAATTAGTAGCACCCTGTGTAGTGTGATTAACAGTTGACCAAATCCTTAGTTCTGTTTCACTGATGTTACTAATTTCAGGTATTAAGAGGTTTAGAGCAGTATGGGTTTCCGACAGCGGGCGAAATTGAGAATTGTGCCTACAACCAGGGTTACAATGCTGACACGTATACCAAGCTTGTTGCAAAGGCTATCTATGATATACTTCAGCTCAAGAAGAATATCCACAATATCGATAAAGATCAGGTGAGCTGACGAAATATTTTTTAAGTAAAATTGTTTTTTTCTGAAAAAAAAAACACCTAATAGTATGAAGTATGTATCATTGAAGAACAAGATTTCAGCAGTTACATCTGAGTGAACAACAAGATTCCATATTATCATGAGAAACTTTTCAGTTGATAAAATTCTTTGACGAACTGCGCTATGGAAAAAAAGACGAAGGTCCAGATGGTTTATACTACGATAGAAGCGCTTATGATGAAGATGATGACCTATACTTTGATAGAAGCAAATATGGACCCGGGCAAAAGAAGTCAGTGAACAAAGTGAAAGTTATGGAACAGGTGCCGGACACAAACCATGTTACTTTCGAAATGGACAAGGTCAGTTTATTTTCAGAAAACATCTCTTCTATTAAGCTCATACGATAGTTTAATATCATTCATGCTACAATAAACTGCAACAAATTTCTAGATTATTCTGTCACCGAATGCTTTAACAATCTTATACTTAAAGCAAACCTCAGCACTAATGTGGCACTTTAGATAGCACGTTAAAGTAACCATCAACCACCAAGTCACTTCAGCTAACAAAAATCACAAGCTAAAAAGTGGTGTGACTTGAAATGAAACTCTTATACAAATTAATTATCTAACCCACATTAACGTTGTTTAACACCAGGAGACAAAGAATGATGATGATGAGGTGGGTAGCACAGCGAGCGCCAGCACCAGCAGCTCGTCTCATGACTCGGAACTGGCGCAACTCAATGAAGCCATCAACTACATCAAGAACAAAGACTTCAATGCTGACAAGCTCATCACTAAGCTCAAGACAAAGTACAGTAACGAAGCTAAGTTGTCACATAAGGTTAAGATGAAGGTGCATTGCCTGCTTGAGCTGTTGGAGGATTTTGACTGTTATGATGAATTGCTTGAACAAGCATTATGAGGTTGCTGCAAGAGCAAACTAAGACACATATTGTTAATAACATTATAAATATATTCTCTGAACATTGTGAGACTAAAAAAATTAATGGTGGATCATATTCATGATGATATTGGTAAAGAAAATTTGATGATTTGAATAACATGATTTTTAAACATTTTGAAAATAAAGTCAAGTGATTTTATGTACTTTTATTAAGTAGTGTGAAGTGTAAACTTGTTGTATTCCACACATCTACCATTTAGTACAAAATAAATTATTTTAGCCTGACTTAGCCAAACAACAGCCAAAATTCAGTAGGATATATTACTTTGAGATTGACCAATTTTAGACTTTTCGTAAGAGAAGGTGCTAGTGGGTGTGATTTCCAGTAACTTATTGTAGATAACCAGCACAAAAATAAAGCAAATTTTGTCTACTCTAAAATAATGAAAATTAGATCATGAGTGAAGATTTTGAGCATGAAATTAACTTCTTAATTTGTAGTTTACGAACATTACAATATGTGCAAATATAACTTGTGTCCCACTTTCATTACTTCTTACATTCATTGTACAGAGTTTCATTGCACAAATGACAAATCTTTAGGGTGTAATCAAAATAAAACAAAATCCAAGTACCTAATCCCATGCCTTGCTTTCACTCTTCTAGTTTTAAAAGTTATTAAAATTGGGGACATAAAGCAACTAACGATGACATTCTGTACAGATCACATTCTAAGTATATATACTTATAACAATGTACTATAATAAGTAATAAATAAATAAACAAGTCAAAACTGAATCAAGTTCTGATGTGCTTCTTGACCTGAGTCTGAGATTTGTCCAACTATGTATTATCAAACACAGGGGTTTCATAACATTCCTCAAGATATTGTGGAAATATAAGTGGATCAAAGGCTCTCTTCTCATACTGGAGTAAAAGCATTTTCCTCCTTTTCATGTCATATTTTGATCTCATCGAATAAACTGTGAATAGACAATCTGGTGGATTCGTGTAGTGTTATTGAGTCTCATGATTTGATAGTTCTTTTATTCAAATTTCTGATTGTTTCTAAATAGACTCAGTCACTGAGTCTATTCAGAAACAATCAGAAATTTGAATAAAAGAACTGTGAATAGACAGGGACAATGTGGAAGACGTTTTTTAGCAGTCAACAGTTAACATTGATAGTTTTATGATTTTGCGTTTTGTGTGGTCCACTTAGCCAAGTTACTACTATTGTCTAGTTGTTAGGACACTGCTTTGTGTAGAGCAGATGGTTTAAGGAAAACAAATGGTTCATTTTATTTGCAATAAAATCAATTTTAATAATATTTTGGTCTAGTTACCTGTCCTGTTTGTTATTTATGTACATATTTGAGTGAATCATTAGTGAACTGAGAGTTAAAGATAATATATGACAGCAAATTTTGAAGATGCAACTTATATCATAAATTGCAACCAATATATAAATACAACTTATATTATAAATTTGATTATTATATAGTGCAAGCAGGCAGCAGCAACTTTGATGCTAATACAAAATTAAAAATTTGATTAGATTGAAGCATTATCTGATTTATTGAATTTTTAAAATATGTATTAACCACTATGCAATCAACGGAACATAATGTTTCAAGTATACAAAATATATAGATAATAATAGGGTGGCCCATAAGTGACTACCCACACGCAACCTCTTAATAACTCACGTAATTGCACCAAAATTTCAGAGATTATAGATATGGGTCAAACTTAGATTTCCTGAAAGTTTCGTAAGCCACGCCCAATTACAGTGGGCCATTAACCAAGTGACGAGATCACTGACTGAGTGCTCGGATCACGTATCCGATGAGTTTTGAAATGGTCATAACTTAGCCATATTTTAACCAATGAACTTGAAACTTTGGGAAAGGTTTTCAATTATCAAGCCAAATGTGTGCAAAAAATTTGGAGTTCTTAGCTTAAAGCGTTCTCATTTTATGAAGACAATAGTGAAAAAGAGGGAGTGTCACGCCACGCCCACAGTTATTGGGCGTGGCTTACGAAACTTTCAGGACATCTAAGTTTGACCCATATCTATAATCTCTGAAATTTTGGTGCAATTTGGAGACGAATTACGTGAGTTATTAAGAGGTTGCGTGTGGGTAGTCACTTATGGGCTGTTATATTGAAATAGTTCTTATTATTTCAATTATCTAATCTGTTTATATTTTAGCAATGTTTATGAGATCTACCCAGTGGTAAGTTTGTGAGTTTAAGTATTTAATTGTTTACTCACACCTTTTCGTTCGTTTGATTTCACCCTGCTAATTGTTATGGATTCATTTATATGATTTATATGTTTTATGTGTTTGATATATTTTCCTTTCAGATTGTTTATCATCATCAAGTCGTTTTATTCCAATAACATTGGTAGCAGAACGGAGTTGGAGAGAAACGAACTGTCACCATGTCTCGGAAGTATGCAACGCCAAAGTTTGATGGATCAAACTATACGCGATGGAAATTACTTGTTAACCTGTGGGAAAAAGTTACTGATTGTCTGACCAAGACTACTGCTCCAAATGAGTCATTGATTCATGTCCTCACCACAGGAGAGTTTAACATCCAGCTGTAGAAAAGAACTCCTTCATCAGTCTTCGAAAAGTCTCTTTTGTTTCTGTTCAGACACTTCACTGGATTGCAGGAGAAGTTTGGTTCTGTTGTGTTGAAGCACTGTGTTTAATTTGTGTGGGCTCCATTTTTTTTGAGGTGGGAATTATGGACTAGTAGTGAGGTTTGTTTTAGAGGACTGGTTGTGAGGAGATTGTTGATTTCCACTTAAAGTATATATTTTGGGTTTACATAAAGTGTACAGATGTGTTTCAATATAAACTGAATTTTAGATGAAAACTGTTGTATCCGGTGAATTGAATTGTTCTTTTAAAAGTTGTACTTTGAGTAGCTCATTTGTAATTCAATGTAAAACCTTAAGTTTTTAATTTATTTTAAACAAGTTGTTTCCAACTTGTAAGTGTGTTGTTTGTGCATGATTAGTATTTTAATATTTTATTCATGGGAAAACTCTAAAGTTTTAATTTAAACAATCACTGTTCCTCTGGGTACATGAAGCTATGTAGTTTTTGTAGCATTTGACTGGGTAGACAATTTTTTATATTTGGCTTTTGTTTGGCGGGAGATTGTTATATTGAAATAGTTCTTATTATTTCAATTATCTAATCTGTTTATATTTTAGCAATGTTTATGAGATCTACCCAGTGGTAAGTTTGTGAGTTTAAGTATTTAATTGTTTACTCACACCTTTTCGTTCGTTTGATTTCACCCTGCTAATTGTTATGGATTCATTTATATGATTTATATGTTTTATATGTTTGATATATTTTCCTTTCAGATTGTTTATCATCATCAAGTCGTTTTATTCCAATAACATGGGCCACCCTATTATACAGAATTCTGACTTACTGACTGACTTAAGTCGGCTTCTTGGTCCGAGCAACTACAATTCCTCGCCACACGTCGCGGTCAAGCATAACAGATCTTATCTCTTCAACACAGGAAAGACTGGTGTCCTTCTTTAGCATGTCCAGAAACGTAAGGTGGGGCCTCCCCGGTCTCCTGTATCCATGCTGAGGGTCCCAGAACAGAAGTTGGTTTGCCAGAAGGTCGTCATGCCTGGCTACATGTCCAGCCAGTCTCATTCTTCTGGAGGCTATCATCGCTGATGGCTTGGGGATGTTGCCGTATAAATCACTGTTGTTGATGATTTGTGGCCAACGTATGTTCAAGGCCATCCGGAGCATTCTAGTGTAGCATCCATTGATCCGATTAGTCATGGATTGGCTTATCGTCCAAGCTTCAGAGCCGTACAGGAGTACGGGCTCAACCGTTGCTCGAAAGACACGGATCTTTAAGTCCCTGCGCATTCCAGACTTCCAGGTTGTCTTTAACTGATGACAGGCCCCCCATGCCTTTGCTTTCCTAACATCAAAGTCCTTCTCCGCACTCATTATTCTGCTTCCAAGGTAGACAAAGTCATCTACTTGCTCTATCTCCTGCCCACTTGCTGCTTTAATGACGGTAGAGTCAGACTCAGAGAGATTGACACTGATGTACTTCGTCTTATTCTCGTTGAGGTGAAGTCCAACGGAGTTGGCAGCCAGCTCCACACTGAGGAGAAGATCTTGCGCTTGCTCTGCGGTGTCTGTTGTCAGTGCAAGATCGTCAGCAAAGTCGACATCTGTCATCTTAACTGCTGGGTATCTCCTGCTTCTTCTGGGGTTGACTGTGAAGCCCAGATCTTTGCCTCTAAGTGCTGTTGTCATCACATAGTCAATGACAATCACGTAGAGGTAGGGCGCCAGTGTATCTCCCTGCATAACTCCAGCAAGTATAAGGAAAGCTTCAGTCAGACCATCCTCCGTGATGACTCGTGCCATGGTGTCCTTGTACATAGCATCTATCAGCCTAACAATGGGCTCTGGTATCCCATATGCCAGGAGTATCTTCATCAATATACCCCTATGAATGCTATCAAAGGCCTTCTTAAAATCGATGAACAAGAGAAGGGCGGTCAGGTTTTTGTCTCTAGCCCCCTCCAAGATCCTCCTTAGACACAGAATGTGGCTGGTGGTACTGCGTCCCTCCCGAAATCCGTTTTGGTTGATCCTCAGGATTTTCTCCATCGCTGGTTTGATTCTGTTAAGGATCATACGATTCAGGGTCTTACTAACAATGGACGTAAGAGCGATTCCTCTGTAGTTATCCACTTTAGTTAGATTTCCTTTCTTTGGCACAGGCACGATGTTGAGTTGCCGCCATTGATCGGGGATTTCTCCATCAACCAGAGCGCTGTTACAGAACTCTAGAATCAGGTCGTCCATGTCCACTCTTTTGAGAATCTCTGGAGCTATGCCATCATCACCATAGGCCTTACCCTCCTTGATCTGTTTCCTCGCCTCCGCTAACTCCTCCCTGCAAAACAGACCAGTCTCTATATCCTGCTGGGGGTGGATGGTTTGGATAACTATTTTCTGGTCAGGTACAGATGGTGGTTGACCCAGGAGCTTAGTGAAGTGGTCCTTCCAGCTCTTCAATCTCCCCTCTGCACTACCTCCATCAACCAGGCTGCATGGCTTGCTTTTCCTGCCATTTATGTCATTAATAAGGTCCCAGCTTTCCTTATTCTTGCACCTGCCAGCAGCATCCTCAGCCCGCCTGATCCTAGAAACAAGAGTCTCCTCCTCAACCTCTTTGTAGCTCACTGCAAGTGCATCCTTACACTCCTTAACTACCTCTCTACTCTCCTCTGTAGGATTCTCATGATATGCGTCTTTGGCCTGAAACAGAGTTCTCCTCCTCTCCGATACCCTAGGATCTTGGGAGGGGTTGTTACGTTGTCTTCTTGGGATGGGCTTAAGCAACTTATGATTGGTTGCTTTCACGGCATCCATAAGCTTTCCGTACTGAATCGTGGGATTGTTCTGCTCACTAGATTTTTCCTCCAGTAGCATAGAGAATCTGTTTTTCACCTCCACAGAATACAAGGCTTGCAACTCCTTATTCTCTTTGAGCAGTCTGTAGTCATATCTTACTACTCTAGGTGCATTCTGGCACTTTCGCAGGATGAGTTTGACTGAACTAACTACTAGACGGTGGTCCGACCCAAGAGAGTTAAAAGAATTGGACACAACAGTGTCCTTGACTGAGTTACGCCACTTCTTCCTTATCAGGATGTAATCAATCTGACTCTTGCTCAGTGTTCCGTCAGAGAGATACGTCCATAGTTTACAGGGACGTTTCTGGAATCGGTGGTTAGTTGCCTCAAGGTTTCCCTCCAACAAAGTATCCCTGAGAAGCGATCCGTTTCTGTTGGATACTCGATGCCAGTACCAACCTGAATCCTCCTCATTTAATCTGCTAAAATGGGCGTTAAGATCACCAACAACCATTAGCAGATGATGGGCTGGTACCTCTCCTAATGCAGATCTTAGTCCCTCGTGAAAGTCCTCTGCCTCTTCATTTGATGCTGCTTCAGTGGGACTGTACACCGTTATTACTGTAAGCCGTGGGTTTCCATCAAAGGATATGAGAAAAATTCGCTTCCCAAACGATTTCATGAGACTCACTGCTTTGTAGGCCTGCTTGGTCAGCATAAACCCAACTCCACCAGTAGCAGCTTGTCGGGTGTTTCTCCAAGCAGGTGTGGTCACCAGGTGCACACCCTTCTCAAAACTCTGGATCTTGATCTCCTCCTCATGCACCATCCGGTGCTCTTGTACCCCTAAAACTGCAACTCTACTCTCAAGGAAGAGCGATGCTAACTCTATCCTCTTATACTGTTCCCTAACAGTACGAACGTTCAGTGTCCCGATGAACGTTTTCCTACTACACGACACAACGCTGCCACTATTACTGCTCTTCTTTTCCGGTTCTGTACTTATCCTGTTGTGTTGTGTTGGGTACGACAGTACATCATCGCCTGGCCCTCCCAGATTGGGTTTTAAGCCAACCAAGTCATAAAACTGCCGACCCTCCACAAGATTCGTGTTTTAACCCTAGTGCTGTTTAAATTCATCATAGTTGTTTTTCAAATAGCTAAATGACCCCATGGAGTCCCCTCCATGGTGGCAAATGGTCATTTCCCAAAGCCACGCTACCGGAACATTTGGGTTTGAACCGCAGGAACATCAACTTGAGTTGAACTTTTTATCAGACTTTAACCAATCGAACTGTCTGCTCAGGGTAAATGATGTGGTGAGTTCTTCTTCTTCTTCTTCTTCTTCTCCGACACTACCCGAAGGTAGCCACTCCTGTCCCTGAGCTAGGAATTCAATAAGTCAATTTTGCATTGAACGAGATCTGGAACAGCAAAATTATAAAAACACTTACCAAAATCCGCACCTCTGGAGCTGCTGATCTCACAATCCTGAAGTCTGGAACATAGTTCCAAGAAGCAGAGGGAGCATGTTGTCGTTTTCCATCAGACCTCCCTGAGAAGAATCCTGAACACAAAGTGGTTCTACCATGTCTCCAATGATGAAGTTCACAGGTGTACTGGTGTTAAGTTTATCGAGACCAATATTGGATCTGCCAGACTGCGGTGGTACGGACACGTTGTTGTACAAGTAGCATGTATGTTGGCTTCAAGAGAGATGAGCTTCACACGCGACAAGCTATTGACTTAAAATTTACCTCTATACTAGGCTCTAATCCTTTATATAAAAATGATATTTGACTATTTTCGTTCACATAATTCCCATAATCCTTTCATGGCGGTCAGCCTCCAAGAAAGAATAAGCGACAGTTTCTGATTACAAATAGTGTAAGCTAACACCACCACAAGACCAACAATTGTTATCTCAACTCCAAGGTGCCCCAATAGATCCTTTGTTTTGCCAACATCCCCAGCACTCTTGGCCTTCTTTAACATTCGAAAAAGTTTGTATCAGTAATTACGTCTCAACATCACTGGAAGAGAGTTCCATGCAACCAGTGCATGGCTTGAGAAACGTCTGTCATAAACTTTGGACTTTTTATTCTTTGGTATCTTGAGCATGAGATGGTCATCCGGTCTCTTTGACCTGGTCACGGTGTTTGAGAGTTCAGTAGCCACTACATCCACATCCAGTAATGCTTTGAGGTAACCAGGGGCAGTACCGTGAACTTATTTGTGGGTTAGTAGACAAACTTTAAAGAAGATTCGCTGGTCCATAGGGAGTATGTGGCAGTGGCGTAACGAAAGGCCCTGCTGACCCCGCTGTGCAGGGGGGCGCCGTCTTAGGGGGGCGCCAAATCGTCGTTTGAATGTGGGACCATTTCGAAAACTTAACTAAAGTACTAGCAAAACTGCGCGTTTTGCTCTAGATACACACTTTTTTAGAGATTTTACCGGCGTATTCTCTAAAATCACCTAATTTGTTCAATTTTAGGGAGGGGCACCAAAAGGGGAGGGGGCGCCAACAGGGGGGGCGCTTTTTTCGGCAGGGGGGCGCCAACAGGCAACGTTACGCCACTGGTATGTGGGTCTTTTTATAGAAGGGGACCAAGTCCGTGGTTCTATCTTCTATGTTATAGTGAAACGAACTGCCCCATTAAGGATTGATCTTAGTTTGTTTGATGTGGTCTTGGGTAGATTCATGTACAGCAAATTACAGTAATCTAACTTAAATATAACCAGTTGTTTCGCCAACATCAGTTTAATGCCTTCATCCAGGTAACAACCAATTGCCAATAGTTCGTTGTTCTTAGGTTCATCATTGTCCAGCTACATTTCCTTTTCGTACTATTGATTTGTCTTTCTATATTTAAAGTTTTATCAAATTTAACACCTTACCTAGACTCTTTCAGCTGTCTCCTTTGCACTCCGTAGGTAGAATTTTAGTGTTTCCAAATTCCAGTCTGACACTGAGTTCACACTTTTTTAGAACATGGCTCTTTCCTAACACCAGTAGTTTTGTCTTCGTTTTGTCTTCGTTTTGTCATCGTTTCGTTCAGTCTCATGAAATTGTTCGCCATCCATGCACATGCTTTTATATATCTCTGCAAGATATATAAAAATAAAAATGAAAGTTAAATTTATTCTGAGTTTTTTAATGTTTACTCATTATTGGGCATGTCATTCCGCCGAATTTCTTTATTCAGTAAGTAATTGACCATTGTTAATGGTCTGGCCCGGCGCGCGCTACTTTCGAGAAGAAAGCGGTGCGCGCTACTTCGAAGAAATTTAGACGAGTAACATCCGTTTGTCATTCGTTGTATGACCCGCCGCGCACGAAGTGCGCGGCTCCCCCTGTATCGTCAGAACGGTCGTTTCACCAAAGTGAAACGACCGTGGGGGTCGCAACGTGATACAAACATCCGTCAAGTAAGTAAGTAAGTAAGTAAGTAAGTAAGTAAGTAAGTAAGTAAGTAAGTAAGTAAGTAAGTAAGTAAGTAAGTAAGTAAGTAAGTAAGTAAGTAAGTAAGTAAGTAAGTAAGTAAGTAAGTAAAAATTTTGATTCATGATGTCAATCCTTCGCATCTCGCCTATTTTGATTTGTGGTTGACGGATGTTACTCGTCTAAATTTCTTCGAAGTAGCGCGCGCCGCTTTCTTGCCCGATGGCAAGAGCTACGAAGTAGCGCGCGCCGGGCCAGATCATTAACAATGGTCAAGATTTGTGGTTGCGAGAGGCATTATATTGGATGCGCGGCGCGGCCCAGTATAAGTAGTGCATCGCGCTACAAGTAAAAATTATGACATAACACCATTACAAGTGTCAACAACATATCATTGCACTAAATAGAAAAATAATTGAAATGAATATCTTTTTTCCATCGACATTAATAATTTCTTTAATTGACGATGTCAATTCATCGCAGCTCGGCGAGACACAGTTAACGGGTGATTCTCGTATAATATCTGATATATATATTAGGACCGTCGACGAGTCCAACTCGGCGCGCGTCCTGGTAGGTTGTAAACCTACAAATGACAAAGGCACAGTAGCGCATTGATTGCGCCATGCGCGGCGCGGCACAGTAACGCATCGCGCTACAATAATTTATCGAATTCAATTTTATTAATTAGTAAAATCCAATACATTATATATAAATAATTCATTAAAACTTCCCAGTGGAATAAGTATTTACAAAACGCTTTTTTAACACATAAGGATGAAACCAAAAATATTCATTTTGTCTCTCGGCCTTACTATTGCTTAAATAACTGCGTCCTTCAATTTTCCCTAAAACTTCATTTGAAACATTCAGTGTTTGAACTTACTATTATACTGGGCCGCGCTCAGCCTGTCATTCCGCCGAATCTCTATGTTTATGAACATGATAGCCTGAGGTCCCCAGGTAATGTTTAAACATATGTTTATGAACATTATAAAAATTAAATTGCGGGGTCCCAGGCAATAAACTTTATTACGTATTATTCTTGACATACGTTGCATGCCACTTTTCGCGCGCGAAGCGCGCGCCGCCGAAGGCGGGATACGAAACATGTATCAATATTATTCATGATCATATGTCACCAATTTTCAGCTCAGCGTTAACATTATGTCGGTTACTATCATATAAGTTCGAACAAATCTTTCTGTCCATAATTGTCAGTCCAGATAAGGAATGTCAAATATCGTCCAATGATATAGTCATAGATGGCTGATGCAGATGAGTGGCAGTTCCAGTGTTCGGCCGCGCAATATCTTGCAACCGTTTGGTATAATACGGATATGAGCAATGAGGTAACCGGTGTGTTATCAGAACTGCCAATCAGTAGACGTGCGCTATAAATATACGATAAATGCGTGTAGAACAAGTAAAACGCTCTTATCTACATTAAACAATTTAGCACAAATAGGTATAGCAATCTATATACATAAATAACAGTAGCCAATGAAACAGTGCCCAAAACCCCCAGTACCCGAGAGATATACAGCTGATGATTTTTTCATCTACGGGATGTAGAAATCACTGGGTCGTTATCTGTACAAATTACACTGTAATTTGCAACACTCTCGGACAAGGAGCTCAGGACCTAGAATTATTAATCAGGTAGATTTCCGGGCAGAAGAGAAAGCCCGAAATATTACAACATCATCATGGTAGCGTACAAGTGGGTGGTTCGAGTTTTCAGGCTGCAACCACCGTTTTGTGGGCCCATGATCATAACTAACACCCGAACGTAAAACTTCGTACGATCAGAGCTCTCGTTCTCTGGCAGATTATACCAACAGGTGGGAAATTGGTTGTGCGATTTCGGAGAATCAGACCAATCTTGCCAGGGGAGAGCCTTCATTTTCGGGTCATAAAAATTGTGGTGTGTTCTATTTACATATTTAAAAAAATAACATCTATAACACTATAACACTTTTTTCTGTAAACGCTATATAGTAATACCTGTATTACATTAGAGATAGCTTTTAATATTATAACAAATTATAATAATATAATGTTTTCAACTCCCTAAAATTGAAATCAACGATACAATTTAAACCACTGGGGGGCGGTAATTATCACCAATATTCCGACCGATCGAGAACATCTATGCGGTTTCACTTTCAATAAAATCAAATTTAAATTTAAAACATCAATTTCTTAACAGCTAATAGTCGACTAAAACTACCAGATATATTAAATTAAGCACATGGGGACTACCTAGTAGTCAGCTTATTCATCGTAACCATGACAACAAGTTACTAACAACAAGTTACCAACAACAGGCTACCATGGCAGCAAACCAGTAGTCTTTAACTTTAAGATTTATAGTTGACTCGAAAAATCAAACCATCACGAAAAAAGGAAACACTATTAAATAACACGTGGACAACGCCCCCTGGAAAATAAACAATTTTGTAAATGATATTACCACCATAACGTTATTACTATAATAAAACCAATATATAAGTGTGTGTGCCCGCGGTACAACCAGTTTCAATCGGCTGGTATGCAACACAACCTTTGTTGTAGAAGTTATCAAGTGGAAACTATAAAGTAGGTTGTGCAATGGTTAAGAAACAACTATTTATTGATTTGAAATTGGCTGTAACTAACTTACTGTGAGATGTGAATGCCAAGGCTACTATACATTTAAGTTTGTGATGCCGACTCATAATATAACTTTCTTAAATCTGATATTTTTACGGCCTATAACTGTAACCTATCAACGAACTCTGTGATAAGGATAGAAACATTTAGCTTGTAAGGGGTGGAGAGGAACGACATACATGCATTGTGAGAAATATAGTATATCTTGGTGAAAAGAACTAGATACCATCTTGATGTTATATCAGGACACGGATTAATATCCCGGCACAAAATAACTGATATTAAAATATGGTAAGAAACACACCACAATTGAATAAATTTGTATCCTAAACCGCACCAACGGTAACTAAAACGGCTGATGACAGGCACACGCAAATCACGTGCTGTGACGTCATATCACGTGTGATGACGTCATCTTCCGTTTAGTCGGGGCAGATAGAGTAGGATAAAGAAATTTAAGTTTTGAGGAGGTGAAGGGGGAAAACTCAGTTAATGTTCTGTATCTTATCGTACTGTGGAGCACCGAGGTATCTGTTGTTAATCAGTTAATTAGTTAATTAGTTAGTTAACTGCAGTTACTGAGTTATTTTCCTCCCATCACCTCACTAAAAAACTTAGGAAACTATTCTCCTGCCCGGGGAACAGTAAACTCTAACAATAAAGAAGACCGCCGTGGAGACACTGCACAGAGCAGGGTTCGGGCTCTGACACGTGACATTCGGACACGTGACGTTGTGACAATGTCTCTGAGAGGATGTCACCTCTCGCACGTGCGGCCTCATATAGCTCGAAGTAAGAGGGCCAGATGCTACACCTAGTGTCTTTAAAAGGGGACATTTGAGAGTGACAACGTCAAGATAACAGCATGACGTCATCACAGCAAAACAGTGACGTCATCAGAGCAGACAGTGACGTCACCGCAAAAGGTGACGTCGTCGTGACGTCACGAGAACAGTTAGTAGACTGTCGAGTTAGTCGTCCCACCAAGAAGTAGCGTTGGGTCCTGAGAGGGATAGAGCTGGTAAAAGTGGGGTTTATTTTAAATGTTAACCTATTTTAAATTAAATAGCTAATTAACTTGCTAGATTAAAGGTATATTACTTATGAGTTCGTTGACTTTAGTAGGGGGGGGGGGGGGGGAAGGGAAATGACTACCAATGGAGACTTTTGGGGACTAATGGGGACTAAAAATCGTGGGGACTAGAGGTCAACTCGTTGACGTAATTCACCATTTGTCCCCATAAGTCCCCAGAATTTTTGACAGTTATTTATGGTTTTCAAGTTAGTTTAATAACGATACGATCGAGATGTTTTGTCCAAGATAAGAGTAGGATAAATCTAAATGGGGACTAATGGAGACTTTTGGGGACTAATGGGGACTAAAAATCATCTAAATGGGGACTAATGGAGACTAATGGGGACTAAAAATCATGGGGACTCGGGGTAAAATCGTTGACGTAATTCCCCAAGTCCCCAAAAGTAGTCATTACCCCCCCCCCCCCCCCTTTAGTAGTAAAGATCAAATTTTTCTTGAAATTAGTAGGACCCGATAATCTATATAATTAGGAAACTGGGCGAACTGA
Organism: Bolinopsis microptera; assembly: GCF_026151205.1. Lineage (NCBI taxonomy): Eukaryota > Metazoa > Ctenophora > Tentaculata > Lobata > Bolinopsidae > Bolinopsis > Bolinopsis microptera. The sequence continues at coordinate 7,985,163 of NC_087084.1, read as the reverse complement.
GAATCTAGATGCTTGGGACAAGTTAAATTGTACGAGTTGTCTAGTTGCTGTACGAGCACGTGGAAGACTTTACCTATCTTGGTTCTAGAATCAGAGACAGTGAGAGTGATATCAGGGTTAGGAAAGGAAGAACATGGGGAGCATGCCACACTCTCAAAAAACTTTGGAAATCTAACCTTAGAAAGTCTATCAAGACCAGAGTGTTCACAGCACTAGTCAAGTCGGTGCTTCTATACGGTTCTGAGACTTGGACTATGACGAAAAGGCTAGAGAAGATGGTTGATGGTTGCTATACACGAATGTTAAGAATGGCCCTTAACATCAATCAATATCGTGACCATGTCAGCAACCACAGCCTGTACGGTGATCTTCCCAAAGTCAGCTCCAAGATAACCCAACGAAGGCTCAGACTTGCAGGTCATGCTCACCGACATCCGGGGCTGACACTGAACAAACTGATCCTCTGGAAGCCAAGTCATGGGCATACTAACAGGGGGCGACCTTACTTAACACTACTAGATAACCTAAAAGCAGATACTGGGCTGAAATCAGTAGATGAGATAGCTAGACTGATGGAGGACAGAAAGCTGTGGAGAACTGTTGTCAATGGATCTCGGGAATACTACCCGCCTTAAGTCAGTTAAGTCAAGTGTACGAAACTGGGAGTTGCGGGAATAGTTTGGACTTTGGGATCGCACGACGGGGAAATGACAACTTACCGGCATTCGCGGAGTAGTTCGACGAATATCCTCCACTGTTGTTGTTGCTGTTGCCGTAATTACTTCGGCCTCCACCACCGCCTCCGCCGCCACCACCACCGTGTCCCTGGCCTCCACCACCGTGTCCTCCACCACCGTGTCCTCCTCCACCTCCACCATGACCACGATCGCTACCGCCGCCGCCACCGCCGCCTCCACCACCACCACCACCACCTCCGTGGCCGCCATGGTCGTTGTTGTTCCGGCTATTGTAACGGTAATCACGTCCGCCAAAGTTGGATGTCCTGAAATTATGAAATGTTTGAGAATTACAAAGAACGAATGATGCTTGCATTCCCCTCACTAAGTTTTGCCTATATTTAATCTACTCGCTGAACAATAATCGTCAGTAAAACGAAACTAACTTTCTGTGCGACTTTCGGTTGGAATGTTCTCTTGCCACCCCGTCCATCCAGCTGGGCATCTCCTGGTCACATTCCGTGAGTATCTGCATCAGATCACGTGCTATGTTCATGTTCTTCTCGTTGAAGAAAGACGTCGCAAGACCCAGGTTACCCACTCGACCTTTAGAGAAATGGGGGGAATTAGCTTACATTTTATGGAATTTGGTTCACTGCAAATTAATATCAGAGTTAGTTTCATGAGATGTTTTTTAAGTCTAAACCTTTTTCAAATTTCCAAAGATACGTGATTACACTTAAAATACAAATACCAAATTAGCTAGTACATACCAGTTCTACCAATACGATGGACATATTCATCGATGTCAGAGGGCATATCGTAGTTGATAACATGCTTTACGTTGGGAATGTCCAAACCTCTGGCAGCCACCTGTATCCAATAAAATGTTACTCTCAACCACTTCTATGTAAGATTTGGGGTGTGGCCAGAGCTTACGTTAAATACATTATGAGCTGTATAGTGTGGCTAAGCGATGGAACCGTCAACACGAGAGATGTCGTATGGTTGCAAGAAGCATGGTAAAGTAAGGTTTAGTCGTGACTTCATTGGATCAGAACAGATTTGGAATATATTGTCAATTCTCTTACCGCAGTAGCCACGAGAATTGGGTTGTTACCACTCTTAAAGGCGTGAAGAGCTGCTTCTCTCTCAGATTGAGTCCTGTCCCCGTGGATAGAGGCTGCTGGATAATTTTCCTGACAAATATAATGTTAGTAATTTCCGGTGTGGGTAAAAAAGTTGGTAATTGTACCGATTGGATAAAACGCTGAGAAATTGGATTTAACGATGTGACTTTGATTGTATGCTGATAGCGTGATCCAGGTCGGCCCAGTTTGAATAAATAAAATTACTAAACAATGAGCATGCTGGCTGTTGTTACAATATAAGCAGTTTACAGCGGAAATGATAGCATACCTGACACAAGAACCATTCAAGGGAATCAGCACCCTTCTTCGTCTCAACAAACACTAATGTCAAACACTCGGGTCCTGAACAAAGGGAACACGTAAGATAAATTGACGTGTCACCCAACTAATCGAACTTACTCCAATTTTAGTGTTTCCTGCTGGAAGTACATTTCCACAGAGTGGGTTACACTGAAGCTTAATGTAAGGTCCATCAATTATAGCCCAATCAATAGAAACAAGATTATTGTAGCATTGTTTTTCGTAGAGAAAATTAAGAAAACATGGAGGGTAAAAAACACACGACATGACGCCAAACCGTGTCAGATGATCAGTGACGAATGCGAAAAAGCCGCGCACAAAATTTCTAACGGTTGTGTACTTTTTACAGTTTTGCGCTATCTTTTTGTAGAGTGCTGACGGTTTTTACTCACGCACTGCTATTTTTGACTGCCTTCTAGCCCAAAATTTTATTGGACTATGGATATAATTTGAAAAATCAATGCAATGGAGCTTGACTTCCAATAGATTTGCAGCAAAATATGATTTCTAGAGGTTCGGTGATCTCGCCATCATTCACTAGCTGGAGAAAAATCACCAGAGAAATCTCACCGCGGAAATATCACACATTATGATATCAGCAGATTTTATCTGACGTCACATCTTTATCAAGTTGGAGTCATTTTAACGGAAATAAACACACCTTATGTAATGAGAGATTAAGCTTACTTAGTTAGGCACTTAATCGTATTAAACAGCATATAGAAAGCAGAATTTAGTGACCAAGAGGCCACACCCGTGATAAAGTCAGGGGATGACTTTTACACGCTATTTTATAACAGTAAGGTTTGTTAGGGAAAATAATAATCCAAGTATCTCAAAGTACTTACCAACTGGCGACTTACCAACAGCGTTCAGGAGGTCAAGGAGGAAAGATCTCTTATCTTTGTCCTCAACCCAGACAATCTTTTGGGTGATGTTCTCACTGGTAGAGCCAACTCGGCCAACAGCCAAGAAAATGTAGTTGTCCAGGAAATCTCGAGCTAGCATCTGAAATATTTACAATGTGAAATAGTTGAAATATTTACTTGAAAATGTCTGAAGCATGCAATTGAGACTGTGAGTATGAGTTGACATGGAACGATCGGTCAGTGGATCAATATTTTTCTTTACAAATATTTCAATCCTTTTTGATGATAATTTTGTCTTAAAAGAACAACAACTCACTATATTTTAACTCGTTGTTAGGTGTTTTTTTCCTAAAGCTAGAACTCTACTTTTATAGGATGGAATAGTTCTATACTCCCACAATATTATGTATATTATGAGAGTAATCTCAGACTTAGTATAAGATAATCACATATTGTGATAATATGTCAATATGTGGTTATCTTAAAGCAAAGTCAGGGGATATGTCCAAAGATCACTATATTCTTCTGCATACAAACTATCCAAGGCTTGGAGGTGGGTTCTTGAAACATATACGTCAAAGTTAATAGTAGCAAGAGCTTTCAATTCAATGCTTCAATGCAAGCCTTTAATGTTCACATTTTACCCCCATTTTCAGATTTTGTAATACCGTGGTAGCACGGAGATAGTTGTGAAGTTTATGATTACTTAAATTTTGTTAGCTACTTTAACATGAAAGACACGCATGTATAGCGTATTTAGTTGTCGTATTTGAGTTTTCAGCTCATCTTGCATGCTATAGTAGATTATATCATATTTTACATTTGCAAGTGTTTGGTTATACTACATGTATATAGTACTTTATCATTGCTTTTCATTAATCTGAGGTGTAGCGTTGTCAGATCTCAATTCCTTTAAAGTCACGGAGTTTTATATTAACATAAAGCGATGTAACAGAGCCAATATATTTTCCATGGAGTGGCAAGTTCCCATTCATCGCAACCCGCTAGTTTTACTGCCCCTTAAAATTTGAACGATCCCAAACTAAGTATCCGCGCCGCAATAATAAGAACGGTAACACATGTAAAACATGTCATGGTGTATGGTTATTGTTCACGTTGTTATTTTAGAGGCTTATACGAACACGTCACAATAATGCAGACAGGACAGATACATCATTTCGAGTGAAAGAAGCTCAAATTGATATTAAAAAGAGATATTTTCAATTTTTGAGCGTTATGAGGTAAAGACATGAAATAAATGCCACAACGCTACAAATATCTATTAGGGAATATGCCTGAAGGTAGCCGTACAATATTAGATCCGCAGGTATTTTAGCAAATTAATATCTTCAGATTCCTTACGCATAACGCGAACGTTCTTACTTTAATATATTTGAAGATCGCATGCGCAAATAAAAGGCTAAACGATCAAGGGTGGTAAAATAAGGATCCGATGACCTATGTATCATATAAATTATACACATTATGTGTATATTATATATATGTATTGTTTGAATAATTTTATAATTTCTTATTTCAGTAAACATCTTTATAATTTATAATTTCTAGTATATAATGCAGTGAATTATATCAAAGATAATGTAAATATTATATTATCAAAATTAAATCCCAGGAAATATCATAAATTCTGAATATTTATCATTTTGTGCACCAATTATAAATTCAGAGTTTACAGAATAAAAAATACGAAAGAATTCATATAATATTTAATCATACGATCTTCAAGACACACGCACACATTACATACATACTAAATCTACTTTTATCAGGTTGATATTATGTTACATTTCCGCCAACTTATAAATCACCGTCACACTACTTTTCAATAAATATCAAGAATATATATATACCGATCACACGGTTCTTCCACGATTAGTTAACCGCATGTACGTACCTATATGGTATGTAACTATGTACTATACGGTATGTACCTTTGGTATGTAACCATGTTAAATTCTATCTTCTGTAACGACGTGAAGTGAAATGTCACGTAGGTTCCATCTAGAGACAGGTGTACAAGTACACACATTATAGAGTAACAGGTGTGTAACGAACACGTGACATATCACTAACATACTCTTCAGAAAACAAACAGTCAGTAATTTATGACATCATAAACTAAAATCTAATACAAATCTATACACACGCTAACAAACACAATATCACGAAAAACACGAAGCAAACAAACACGAAACATACACAAAACCTAACGTACAAACAAACAAACAAACCTGAATCTCCTTAGGGAAAGTAGCACTGAACATGAGAGTTTGCCTGACACCAACACCGGGCATACCGCGCTGTTCAACTATGTTTCTGATCTGAGGCTCGAAACCCATGTCCAACATCCTGTCAGCCTCGTCAAGGACAACAAACCGGACCTGGGTGTAATTAGGGATGATTAGGGGTAATTAGGGGTGATTAAACGGATTAAATCATTGAAACGTTATTGATAATATTCAGTAAATATTACATTGATGATTGTTGTTGCGAATAAGAGATAGACTAACTCGATGAAATTGGATCCAATAATTATTGCAACTCAATCCCAGAGTGGTACATTACTCCCAGTGGTAGATCCACCACTGATTACCTAATTACTCAATTAACTAAAGCACTCACTTTCTCCAACACGACCCTGTGTCGCTCCAGCATGTCCTGAAGTCTGCCAGGAGTAGCTACCAGCACGTCACAACCTCGTCCCAGCTCCTGCAGCTGACCTGAGATGTCTGCTCCACCGTACACTACCACAGGTCTCATGTGGGAACGGTACGAAAACTGAGAGAGGAGGGGTTAGAGAAGTGGGGTTAGAGGGGGAGGAGGGGTTAGTGGGGGAGGAGGGGTTAGAGGGGGAGGAGGGGTTAGAGGGGTAGGAGGGGTTAGAGGGGGAGGAGGGGTTAGTGGGGGATGAGGGGGAGGAGGGGTTAGAGGGGGAGGAGGGGTTAGAGGGGGAGGAGGGGTTAGAGGGGTAGGAGGGGTTAGAGGGGGATGAGGGGGAGGAGGGGTTAGAGGGGGAGGAGGGGTTAGAGAAGTGGGGGAGGAAGGAGTACGAGGGGTTAGAGGGGGGTTAGAGGGGGGTTAGAGGGGGAGGAGGGGTTAGAGGGGGTTTAGAGGGGGAGGAGGGGTTAGAGGGGGTTTAGAGGGGGAGGGGTTAGTATAAAATGCACACACACGTCACACAGCTCAGCTCAGGTAGGAGGGACATGTCAAAGGGGTTAATTAATTAAGTGCATCCCACTACTGACTACATGTATTTCTTTGCGGGCATGCAAGAAGTTTCTGAGTTTCTCATTAACTTATCAATAAAAAAGAAATTTGAGAACACCAATTTTGGTGAATCCCTTCACCAAGTGCAACTTTTCTGTAAAAACAAAACATTCTGCAAATACTGCGGAATCTTATCAGCCCCTGATAAGATAACACGGCCGATAATAACAAATAACCAACCTTTTTGGCTTCCTCGTATATCTGGAGAGCTAGTTCTCTGGTTGGAGCCAGGATAACAGCAAGAGGGGTAGCTGAGCTCCTTCTGTTGTAGTACCCGTTACCACTGTCTGACTGTGTCTGTGGTTTTAGTATTTGTTATTCAAATATTATCGTAACATAACGTAACGTACTCACATATTTTAACATGATATCAACATATTGAATCGTTGTTGCATTTTCATCGGTATTATCAACTGAACATTAGACAGAAATCAAGTGGGAACAAATGGATATTATATCATACACGATTATCAGACATAATACTAGGCGTTATGATATAATATTATGTATTATTATATCAGTGATGTACGGTGCTGAAAACTGATAACATTATCTCGCCCGACCTGACGTGCACGTGTCACAAGAACACAATAAACCAGATAATAGCGGTGACGTAAGAACTCTCTGAACACTACACAGTTAACTGTACGTGTTACCGTGTAGTAAAGTGGCAAATGTTTCCTGACATCTTAGTGGCAAATGTTTCCGGATAACTTGGTTGCAAATATTTCCGGATAACTTAGTAGCAAATGTTTCCGGATAACTTAATGGCAAATGTTTCCGGATAACTTGGTTGCAAATGTTTCCGGATAACTTGGTAGCAAATGTTTCAGGATAACTTAATGGCAAATGTTTCCGGATAACTTAATGGCAAATGTTTCCGGATAACTTAATGGCAAATGTTTCCGGATAACTTAGTGGCAAATGTTGTCGGATAACTTAGTGGCAAATTTTTCCGGATAACTTGGTTGCAAATGTTTCCGGATAGCTTAGTGGACAAAGTGGAAAATGTTTCCTGGCTTAACCAGCCCTCCATCCAGGAGGTGACCAGGATTCCCGGTACCGGGAATCCCGGTACCGGGATTGGCAATTTTCAGCTATCCCGGTCCCGGTCCCGGTCCCGGTCAACCGGGTCAAGTCAAATTTTTCATCCCGGTCGCGGTCCCGGTCCCGGTCAAATGCTGATTTATGATCCCGGTCCCGGTCCCGGTCCCGGTTAATTCAGGATTCTTGGTCCCAGTCCCGGTCCCGGTCCCGGTCAATCACTCAAATTTGCCGGGATTTTGACCGGGATCTTTTACATAATTTCATTCACTGTGATTTTAAGTTTTTACTTTCATTCATTGTGAATTTCATCTTTAAACAACCTCTGAGCCAAATAAAACAATGTTTAAAATTGCTAAACAAGTTTACTAGTTTAGGTAACTAATATCGTTACATAACTCATAAGTGCAAACTAACATCAAGTTTTCAACTCGGGCTACGCCCAATTGTCAATTGGAATTGGAGAATGAAACTGTTAAATAATTTGAGGGATCATTGATCGAGGAATGAGGAATGAGGGTGAACTTGAGTAATCAGTACATGAACATTATTGGTGTAGTACATTAGGCCCATGCCCCATATTGACGGTTTTTTTTTCAATTATAATGTAAATGAAAGTTGCAGCTTTCAATATGAGAATACCAGTTTTGGTCCCGGTCATCCCGGTCATCCCGGTAAAATTGGATTGTTGGTCCCGGTCCCGGTCCCGGTAAGATAGAAATCCCAGAAATTATTGGTCCCGGTCCCGGTCCCGGTCACGGTAAATTGATAATCTCAGTCCCGGTCCCGGTCCCGGTCCCGGTCCCGGTCAAGTCACATTTTGTATCCCGGTCCCGGTCCCGGTCAGGCCTAAAATCATGTCCCGGTCACCTCCTGCCTCCATCTAGTTATTTTATGTAAAACGGAAAAAAATATTAAATCGTATTTATTGATATTGTTTCGGCTATCACGGTTGTAGTTCGTAAAACATTCAATTTGTGTTGCACATCAAATGATCATAAAATGTAAGCATGTAAGAAAATCGAACATTCTCTGGAGTACTATAAATAAATGGCAATATAATCAACTTTGCTTTTCAAGTGAGTAACGTACGTGACGGTGTGGATATTTTATGTAGATCACGTGCGTGTCGTATATTTTATGCCTTGGAGGTAATTATATGTTATATGTATCTTATAATGAAAGAATAGTACACTATATACTTTTCAGGGTCTACAATGTGCACCATTTTCCCAATGTTACTCAAGGTTGAAAAAACATGTGAGTTTCCGCGCCCCTTTAAAATGTGGGTGGTTTCGTTAAACAGGGGGGGGGGGGGGGGGGGGTCATGAACCCCCCGGCACCCCCACCCCCCCCCTAAACATCATCACACCATCACCAGCATATCCACTTAAAGATGCCACTAATGAAGGAGTCTCATCTTTAAACTATTTGAATGATGTCCGCCTTAAATTTACCACACGTTTTTTCCACCAGAGCTATTTTTATACTTTTAAGTATGCACTAAGTGCATGGGCAGGGCAGTTTATTACATTATATTTTCAAAGAAGGCAAGGTGTCCCGGTCAGATGAAGAAATATCGTTTTTACCTGTTCCACTTCAAAACATCCAATTTAAAAATATTTCTTAGTTCTTTTAAAAGTTCAAGTTTACAGAATTAACAACCCAGACATGAAACATTTATTGTTTGCAGCAAACTCATCTGTTATGAACCTGCTCCAGGACAGAAACCGAAACAACATACTAAAATTAACTAAATTAATTTACTAATTAATTAAACACAAATAACCTGTTGGGCAGGACCCTCTTCACAGATCCTGGAAAGTATAGGGAGGAGGAAAGCAGCAGTTTTACCAGAACCAGTCTGAGCACATGCCATCAAATCTCTCTTTCCCTTGATAATGGGAACGGAATATTTCTGTACTGGTGTGGGGCTGGCGTAATGAGACAGCTTGATGTTTCCCTGTAAATAAGATATGGTTAGAGGTACTGGAGATATTATCTTTAATGTATCTGTTATTATATAGTATATATCCTTGTGGTACATCATTCACTTTTATCTTTCTTTCAAGGAGAATAAAAATGAAACAGCGGAAACAGTATATTTATCATCAAAGGTCCATATACATGATGTACTATGCAATACACCATGATGTACAATGTGCATATTTTGTTCATTCAACTATCTTCCCAACATTGATATCTGATATGGTACTGAAGGTGTTCCCCTTTAACACGTGACCAAAATACGAGTGGCTACATATCGTAGAATCCACTTAGGGACATTCCATCTCAGCAATACACCATGATGCCAAACTTACTGTCTAATGAGGAATTTAATTCTCTCTTTAAATCAATCAAGCTAGATGATTTGTTGTAAATACTGAGATCAAACTATCAATTTACAGGCTATCGTCAAACATGTTGCAAGGCATCATCTTCAGTGACATAAGCCTCAAATTATTTGTTATTATATAATAGTAGTGTTGAAACTTGAAAGTATTAAAACTGTCTAAATATTTACCTTACAGCTTACTAACACCCACCAGGATGTTTAATTGCGTGTAGTAAACAGAAGGATATATATAGACTATATATACACTGCCCCCACTATATAATATAGTGCAGTGGGGGCAGTGTTAAGTTGTGTAATATACATTACCACGCAAGTGTGCTAGATAGTGTATAAGTTAGATCTAATATTTATTAGCTTACCGGATAATGGTTTAACGTGAGGGTCTAAACTCTAATTTCTAAATGGGGCCTAAATGGGACTTGCTTGGGGCTCAAGTGCTAGTTAAAGATTTGAACCATAGAGACATTTTTTGTAAACACAATGTATGATGTACAATGTATAAAATGTATACAATGTACTATATAATGTACTATGTATATTGTATAATGGTATAGAATTAACCTGGATAATCTCGCCCAGGTTAATGTCAGAGAACTCCTTGATTGGCTCAGGAACATCGTTACCAGTCGCATCAACAGGAATGTCTTCGTACTTGTCGAAGTTGATACCTGTGTTTCCAGTTCCGAACAGGTCCCTGAGTGAAAGTGATGACGTGTTACGAACTATGATGACGGAATATGATGACGTCATAACTCGGAATATGATGACGTCATAATTCGGAATATGATGATGTCATTGTAAATTCAGAACACTGAAAATGACATCCTTTAGCTTTCCTGTTTTCTAGGTCTATTTTTATTAATAGTCTACATAACGCGTTACGGTCGTTTCCTCATTGAAATTGTTGAAACATTTAGAAAATATCCTCTTGCGTTTTTTTTATAAATTGGAAAAATGTATATTTCAACCAACTCATGAGTTTATGTCCGTCTTTCCTAGATTAAAGATCTGACACTTAGGACAGTTCATTTGGAGTGACACTTCTTGGAAGAGAACTTATATTTAGTCCAGTGGAGAAGGTTTTTAGTGCAGTGGAGGAGGTTTTTAGTCCGGTAAAAGACGCTTTGAGTTCAGAATATGAGCATTTGGACTGGCGAGTAACTAATTATATTTCAACTAACTCGCCGCGAGTTAGTTGAAATTTACAGTTAGTTATGATCTTATACTTCTCGAAAAAAATCAGTTCAAATTTAAAACACGAACAAGACATAAAATGCACAACCAAATACCACTGTGCAACCAATAAAACTAGACTCTACCTTTCAAGAGCCTCATTCTTGGGTTTGGGTTTGGACCAATCAGCGACAAGACGATCCCGAGAGTTGTTACCACGGCGGTCACTGCGGTGGTCATCTTTGCGACCGTAGCTGTTACCTCCTCCTCTGTACCCTCCTTCCCCTCCTCTACTGTCACTCCTGCTGTAGCTGTCTCTGCTGTCACTCCTGTCAAATTCCCTTTAAAGGAAAACGTTAATTAGTTAATTGGTAGATTTATTAATTAATGCGAATTAGTTAATTAATACGAACAATTACATCGTTGTATCGCTATTCTACAGAAAACGTGATTAATTTATCGCTCAAGTAAGTATATACTCGATTGTTCCTGGTACATTAGTACATTGAGCAAGCAAGTGATGCTCATACATGGTAATAGAGCACGTGGTGCCCATATATGGTAATACCTGTCATTGGACCTGAAGTTTCCGCCGTTTCTGTAGTCGCCGTTGCGGGAGTCACTACGGCCAGAGTCACTACGCTTGTAGCCGTTGTCGTGGTTACCTCTGCTATTCCTTCCGCCGCCGCCTCCTCCTCCTCCTCGGTTTCTGAGTGGTGTTTTAATTTACTTTATAGATATTGTTTTAGCTTACTTTTTGAGTAAATATTGCAACTCGGTTCACAAATAATACTATGATAATGTAAATCAGATTTTTAGTCTCTTTCTAGAACTAATTCCTTCCTCTGAAATCATTTCAACACATGTGTAGTAATTGCAGGAGCATAAAGTGTTTCAAACCCCTCTCCCCTAGGCTTGGCTTGTTTTCAATATTACTATCAGTTCTCAAAAAATACCCTCTATTTCGATCTTAATTAGTTAATTACTCAGTTCCCTGACATACTATACCCTCTGCTAATTACTATTAATTATTGTTAATTATTATTAATGAACATACCCTCTGCTCCTACCACCACCGTTTACGTCGTCATTGGAGCGATAGTCGGAGTTCTTGCTGCGCCTGCCGGAGTCGGAGCGCCCACTGTTGCTTCCTGTGTCACCGTCACCATCACCGTCACCGTCTCGGCGGTGTGGGGGCACATAGGCCCCCACCCGGCCACCCCGACCGGCCGAGTCTTTATTGATATCTAGACCAGCTAACTGAAACATTAAATAAATTAATAAATAAAATCAAGTTTTTTATTAGCGGATTTAGTTTATCAATTACATTCGATGTTACATTGCATATCATGTTAAATTCTATTTAATCGAATTAACTACAACCGATTAATACATTTATTCACTAACTACCTTGTGTTGATTATAATGAAATTCTTTAACTTATGAAACCGTCAAAATCATGCACTTTTATATTAAAGCATACTAGTCTATTGTTCAGGCAAATCTAATCACATTATATACATATATATGTAACTCTTACCTTAAAAATTATTTAAATTATTAGCTATTTTAGATTTAACAATAATAATTACCTGCTGATCTAAACCGGATCCATTGTTTGAGACAATACTCATACTGTGTGAAAATGTTCAGTTACAAAATAAAGAAGATTTAATATTCTAATCATATTAACCACAAGATGCAAAACTAGAATAATAAGCATTAAATACCTTACAAGACTTTTTCATAACGTACGAAATGCGACGGTTTTCCTGAAATTTCGCCATATTTTCGGACCGCTAAAATTTCGGTCGTCGTAATAGAATCCATCGCATTATTTTTAGCTTATTCCAATAATTGTGGCTTCATCGATTCATTTTGTTCTTGAAAAGTTAGTGATATGATGGTGGGCAGGGGTCGACCGAGGGCAGGATTTTCGACCGAGGCCGAGGCCGAGTAAAATACAGTTAGTTAAGACCGAGGCCGAGGACAACCGAGGTTTCTTTTTTTTGACCGAGGCCGAGGCCGAGGAGTGCAAATTTTGACCGAGGCCGAGGCCGAGGAATTTTGGCAGAAAAATTGTTGGGAAAAAGGGCATTGTTTATTAGGAAAAGCGCACTGTACCTAGATTGTACTGTGTACTAATATACTGTGTACACACGCTACAATCATTATGAAGGGGCAAGTTCGCCAAGAGTCAGGAGTGGGCATGCCCAGGCAGGATCTGAGTAATTGACAGTGAAATTTGAAATATTCTATCAGAAGCGTGGTGAGATGGATGGTGTCGGTGCATCAGGTACAACCAAAAACTCTAGCTCCGGCAGCCATCTTGTAGCCTTAAGCCAACAAACTTTGAGGGGTGCTTGTTTCTCAAAAAGAACATCGGAACATTTGGGGACGACTTCGGCCCCTGTCCAAATGAATTTGAAGCCCCAAATAAAGAGGACTGTCCCCCTTCTGAGCTGTGCACAGAAGATTATTCTGATTCAGAGTGCTCAGATATTGTCATTTCATCAGACGATGAATCTTAGACTATGATATTTTTAGTTTTGTGTCCTGGTCAATTGGTCGTTTTATTTTCAATTTTACAAATTCGTTTACATTAACCTCTGTAAGTCTGTAGAAAAATTCCCAAAATTTCAACAAAAATCCTCGGTCAAATCCTCGGTAAAATCGTCAAATTTCGCCGAGGCCGAGGAATTTCGAATCTATTTTTGACCGAGGCCGAGGCGAACCGAGGAATTGTCCTCCTGACCGAGGCCGAGGCCGAGGAAAAATCGCCATTCCTCGGTAAAACCGAGGCCGAGGACTCGGTCGACCCTTGATGGTGGGACAAATAAACACAATATTCCATGAATTTAATGTCAAGTAATACGTTTTAAATTTACAATAAATTACATAAACGTCTTATAAGAGACTAAGTCAAGATAAACAATTTAATACCAAACTCAATAAGTCATGTGATGCAGATATATACTGTCATTGATCAGTAGAGTAAATTTTAGATTTTAGATTGAAATACTAAAATCAGCACTAATCAGTAATCATCTTATTACTCAAGTCAATTTAAAAAGGATCTTGTTCCGGAAAAGTAACCACATGGACTGATATCTACGATGGTGAGAAGGTTACTATCCATTAGGAAACTAACAATGTGTCTCTTCAACATGATCGGTATGCGTGTGCCGTGAAGCGGATAAAGGACGGAAGAGGTTTGCTTGTTCCACAGTTGGTAACCGTCGGACATATTCCGTTAGAAGTTAGTAAACAATGTCACTATTTCATGTGCCACGGTGGGGAAATTAATGGAGTTGTTGAGGATAGCAGACACCGTCGTTCCCCTATAATACCCTCCGGTGGATTGGAAGTCAAGTTGAAACTTACTTTCAAAGGCCTCGGAGACATCGTGTACAAGATGAAGCAGCTTATCCGAGAATCTTACTCCTGGGAGTACACTGGAGAACAGCGTGAAACTGAAAGAGTCGAGCCGGACCGCCGAAGATGAAGAAATCGATTTATAAGTTTCATTTTGTTTCAACATGATTTTACCGATTTTTAGAAAATTTTGAATCCTTTGTGTCAGAAAACAAAATGATGAAAAATACCCTTATTTTCTGTGACGTCCGAAATGTGACGGTTTTTGTTCAATTTCGCCATATTTTCGGACCTCCAAAAGTTCGGTCGTCGCAAATTGGTCCGCCACAAAAAAGTCTTGTAAGGTAATCATTTTATGAGAGAATTATAATTAGAATTAGAATCAAATTTACACAGCAATACAGAACTGGTGTAACCCGTGCCTACGGCCAGGACTTCACTATCGCAGATGAATTGAAAAAGTATAAACAGCGCAATATATTTAAAAAACCGAAAAAAAACCCGAAAAAACCTCAAAACCCAATGAAACCAATTTCCAAAATTGAAATTAGAGGTAAAATGGGTTTTTTTTGGGTTGGACACCCCCCTTAGTACCATGCACTAACTGTTTTTCTCGGAGATAAAATGAGCAGCAGACCGACCACTTAGTACAAAAATACTAACTGTGTTTTGGAATAAAATATGACCCACCCCAACGTCACGTACGGTACTAAGTGTATGACCCCCCCCCCCCCCCCCCCCCCCGGCATCACTGAACTCAAGTGGACCAATAAATGTATAAACTATTACATAGGTTCTAAGCTATCAAAGATCAGGATTTCTGGCAGCCAACAGCTGATTCCCCCTATTTTAATCCGATATTTGTGATTGGTGATATGGTCTTTTAATTTTGAACTTTTGCTTTTTGATGAGTGTTTTTTATTTTATAAAACTATGATTTGAAGTGTAGTAAGTTGAAACATAGCTAATGAGCTCATACCTCTGACGAGATATATAAAAGGATAATAAGAGGGACCCAACTTTTTAGCTCAGACATCTCATAGCTAGTAGACCAAAGTGGCTTATGAAAGTGGCTTATGAAAGGTATATCAACAAGCGGTGGGTTGGGAGTCCCCCTGGGATCATTTGAAGTGTAATATACAGGGTTACTTTGGAAAGCTTTACATCTTTTGACAGGGCCTGAGGGCTTCTACATAACAGTGTATGGGTGCAAGGATTTATATATCCCAATTCCCATATTGCTTTCCATTGTTTCAAAATTATCAATAGAGTAAAATACCAGTTCACTGCAGACTGCAGAGTGTTATGTTGGGGGAAAGGAATAAATTGTGATTTTGTTTGTTTACAATATGTGCATTAAAGCCCTATTTGGAGGTGAGGAAATGGTTGGGTAAATCAGGGTTTTCGGTAAATCAAGGTGAGGTATATTGAGTTTTACAGTACAGTGTACATGAAAAGGATGATGCTTTCTCAGCCTATAAATTACATTTAAATAATAATGTCCTGGCTTATCAGCATTTAATTTCATGAACCAAAAAATGGCTCCCTTCATGACCATCACATCCCACTATTCATTGTTAAGTAAATTTTAACCTGCTAACATCTGACACCCAAGTTCTAAGTTATAGTAACAGTAAAGTAGTGAAAAGTAGAGCCTAGTTCATGCAAAACCTATCAGACAATCTACTCTCGTGGAGATTTTTTATGAAGACGCTTCGTAACCCTTGCATCCCTTGGCCCTCTTTTCTTTTATTGTTTAGTATATAAGTGGTACAAATGACCTTTTCCCTGTTTTAAATACTTAATCTTTCTTTTACATGAAGCTTCATAGAAATACTAACTGCCATTAACGAGTAAATAAAATCAAATCATCTCAAAGGAGGAGCTTTATCTTAAAGAGTGTATGGTCTATGGACGAAAATGCTGACACACAACAACTGTTGGCATCTCAGGAATTTTTTAGATCTTTCTTTGTCAATAGGCTGGTCTGGAGTATGTTTTGAAACTTGAGCAAAGGTTGTGGCAGCTGATACGAAGGCTTTTTCGGACGTCTGGGATTTTATTCACTCGTTAATAAGCTTCTGGCTCAAAATCTTGCTTCATTAGATAAAATAGAACTTCAATTTAGATGAGGATTTGTTTACAGTATCATGAACAAAAAATCAGTTAAACAAAAATTTCAATTTTATGCCATTTATTACAGATTAAACAAGTTTACAATAAATCAATTTGATATTTAACGGAATCCTAATTCAATGTGCAGTATGGTTGTCACTCTTTAAATAGATTAATAAAACAAATATTTAATAAAACAAATATTTATTTTTACGGCACAATCAAACAATATCAATAATAAATAAATCAGGGGAGGTTTGAAGAGGTTTCAAGTGCCGAAGGCCACTGCTTATCTTTAGGATTTGAGAGTGACCTGTGCTTGAAACCCCCTCAACCATCCACTACGTCAATATAAAACTTATTATACAAATATAGAAAAATATAATTATCTAAGCTAAAATTGCTTATTGGTCTAGTTTGGTGACATAGGAGAGCCCAGTTGAGTTTTAGTTTAGGTTTATGTTTTAAATCATAGTTTGAAAGGTTAGCCATGTTTCATGGCAGAGAGAGATATCATGTGTGCAGAGCCGTACCAGATGTAGAATTTGAGATATAATATAGATTAGTTACCATATATTAGGGTCACCTCGATTTTGGAGGGATAGCATGTGCTTTTTAAGGTTAGATTTAATAATACTAATTAGATATAGGTTGACGGGGCAAAGGAGTGTGCGTGCTGTTCGCTATTGCTCACACCAAACGGCAACCTAGTAAATGTTTTGTATGAACACCGGTCTCCATCACGACACAAAATTAGGATTGTAGAATTTATTGTATAACTATTAGTGCAGTGGAGGTAGCGGTGTGGTGTAGCGGTGTGGTGCATTAATAGTATGCACTGAATAGAAGCTAAAGGAGTATCCTAGGAAGTTTCTTGAAACCCTCATTTTAGTTTCCTATCATTCGGCTGAGTCGACCGAGGAGATCGCATTATAAATCCAATGGATCCTTAGCTACTCCCTAGACTATATGACACTGGGATTCGAATCCTGAACCTTCGGCGCACAAGGCGGATCTTCTAACCACTAGGCCACCTAGTATTTGATTGAAATAAATTTTCGTGCACATACAGAATGAATGGTTAATAATTTAATATATATGTAGACCAAGGTCTACATGACACAGTGAATCATGAAATATTGCTTCAAAAATTGGCATATTATGGAATTGGTGGCATTGCTTTAACCTGGTTTAAGAACTTCTTATCTTGTAGATATCAATGCACTAGGATCAATGGCAATCTAAGCTCATTTTTAGAAGTTCTGAGTGGTGTACCACAAGGAAGCATCATTGGGCCTATATTATTTAGTATCTTCATAAATGACATCATTTATGCCTGTAACCTATCTAAGCCCTTTCTATTTGCAGATGATGGTGCACTATTCTTTGATCAAACCTGCAGAAGCACATTTATAAACATGAAAATAGAACTTATGACAATCTTTAAATGGCTCAGTGTTAATAAATTATCACTCAATGAAAAGAAGACTGAATTCCTATTGTTTGATTCTGTTGACCAACATGATGAAATAACCATTGATTGTAATGAGGTAACTTTCACAACCAAGGAGTGCAAAGAGACAAAATATCTTGGCCTCATTCTAGATAGTAAATTAAACTTCAAAAGCCATGTAGATTATATTATTAGGAAGGTCATGAAGAGAATTGGTGCCATGTATAGAAGTAAAGCACTGCTACCCATTAAATATAGGAAAATGTTTGCCAATGCACTCATGTTGCCACAATTCGATTATTTAGACACGATCTATTGTAGAGCTGGCAAGACAAAACTTGCTGAACTTGACACTCTGTACAAAAAGGTAGCCAAAATAGCTCTCAACGTTCCAAAAACAGAGAGCAGCCTTAATGTTTATAGAGACATGAAATGGTTACCACTCCATCTTAGACGACAACTCCATCTGTCAAATTATATGTTTAGAATCATCCATGACAATTGTCCTACAAACTTTATGAACAAATTTAGTTACATATCAGGAGGTAGTAGGAGCGGCGAAAGCTGCAACCTTTATGTCAATAGATCAACATCACATAAAAACTTTCAATACTTGGGGGCAAAATGTTGGAATAATGTTCCAACAGATCTACGAAATCTGCCCGATGTTAAAAGCTTTAGTGATTCGTATAAGAAACAGCTACTATCATCTATAACAACAGACCCTAATTATACCGTCGACAATTCATATGACAAATTTTACACTGCAATCATAGTCGCCGATAACTAAGTAACTTCTAATTCTTTTAA
This sequence comes from Bolinopsis microptera, assembly GCF_026151205.1. NCBI lineage: Eukaryota > Metazoa > Ctenophora > Tentaculata > Lobata > Bolinopsidae > Bolinopsis > Bolinopsis microptera. Next base: position 7,966,552 of record NC_087084.1, on the reverse strand, counting down.
ATCTGAGGCATATATAATTGATGTATCGAAAAGATATTCCCTTTTTTACCACCTTACCATTCTGATTGATTTTGCACATGACTGACATGTTTTAACTGGAGAAGGGGTTCCCACAGTGGTAGTTTTATAAACCACTTTTAATTTATTGACCTATTATACTTAGTGGTAGTTTTATAGACCACATTTAATTTATTAACTTATCATACTTAGTATTTTTTTTGGTGACTGTATCACCCAGTTTTAACATTTGATAATTGTACAGTTTATTGACGACACATTGACTGAATGTTATTTTATATTCTAATTTATATTCTAGATATTTTATTTATTTTACAACAGACGACAACTTCCTGTTTTTTCTTCTATATTAGTTACTCATATCTCTTGTACAGACTTTTTTACAAGGACATTGACAAATGATACTCACATTAGGCATTCATTATTGCATCTAAATTATTTCACTTGCATTAGGCTTAGAAATTTATTCTCTGGTCAACAGATTTCAAATGTTTAATTAATTTGTAGTATGACAGTAAGGTATATAAGAAGTTATTTAATTTTGCTTGGGCTATTATATTGACTAGGTATTGAGGACTTGAGGTTTAATGATGATATGGAATTTGAATTCTATATAAATTTACACTATGTGGTTGGGGCATTTTGCATAGTAAATATGGTTACTACTCATATATATCATATTATTTGATTGGTATTCGATTTCTGATTATTTCTCTAGGAATATGATTATTATATCTCAATTTGGCTTTAGGTAGGGTGCCCCGCTAAAAGAACTGGATTCTTCCAGGAAGCATCCCGTGCACAGAGCTTGGTCTACATATATATTAAATTATTAACCATTCATTCTGTATGTGCACGAAAATTTATTTCAATCAGGTCTGTGCACGGGATGCTTCCTGGAAGAATCCAGTTCTTTTAGCGGGGCACCCTACCTAAAGCCAAATTGAGATATAATAATCATATTCCTAGAGAAATAATCAGAAATCGAATACCAATCAAATAATATGATATATAGGAGTAGTAACCATATTTACTATGCAAAATGCCCCAACCACATAGTGTAAATTTATATAGAATTCAAATTCCATATCATCATTAAACCTCAATAGTCAATATAATAGCCCAAGCAAAATTAAATAACTTCTTATATACCTTACTGTCATACTACAAATTAATTAAACATTTGAAATCTGTTAACCAGAGAATAAATTTCTAAACCTAATGTAATGTATTAATTACCATCTAATTTTACGGACGAAATTATCACCGGACACACAATGTAGATGCACTGAAGGAGTTTCCTAAGAAGATTCTTGTTCTTTTGGCAGGGCCCTGCCTCATTTTTATACCTGTCAAACAAGAGTCACTTTGGTCTACAAATAATAAATACTGAATAAATACTGATAAATGAATATAAAATGAATTAAAAGGTTACTTTTCAGGAAAGAGTAGAGTGGGTCAAAACAAATGCACAGATATCCAGGCGTTGAATACAATAAATGCACTGGTAGATAGTGCAGCTTACAACAATGTCTAAACGTTTACTTTGACCTAGATACTAAGTCAATCACTATTAAGGGAATGTGCAACCATTTATATATTATGATTGTATGATAAAGGATAAAATTTAAAATTTGTTTCACTTTAAGTTATTAAGCCGCATTAAAACTTTGCTAAACTGTGCTATCCAGAGCGAGGTTCCAACAAATTTCGAGTTACAGTGGTGAAACCAAAGGAGCTGCTAGTGAGAATCACAAGTCCTCAGTTCTCTAATTCTCTACTTACTTACTAAAGATTTTCAAAAAATATATACATTCGGTTAAATCAAATGTATTTATATTGTGCTCTGCCAATTGCATCACTCGATTTAATTGAATGTATATATATTGTTTTAAAAAAGAAAATATGTTTTATTTCAACAATTTTCAACAAAGAGTTTATAAATTTCGACTAACACTACTATATTTAAAAAATTAAATTTGGGATATTTGCTTCAAATATCTGATTATATTATTATATCAGGACCGTTGACGAGTCCAACTCGGCGCGCGTCTTGGTAGGTTATAAACCTACAAGGGACGACCAATTCAAATATATTGAGTGTGTCATCTACGATAGCTTATCTAAATTTGTAATATGTAATAATGAATAATAATAATTTATACCTTTATATCATAATTATTTTAATAAAAATTTAATCTTCTTAAATTATGAACTAGCACATAATAGTGAACAAAAGATACAATATTGAATCGTACGTCACGCCTTGTCCATTGTTAATGAAATATAACCCGGGCGTGCTATTTCATAGTCAGTAGTACTTGTCTCGGGTTAAGGTTAATATTTCAAGAAGAAAGTGGCACGCGCTACTGATTCGAAAAAGTTTTAACGGGTGATACTCGTATATGGTATAAAATATTTATTTTAAATATTTATATTAACATTAAGACCTTTGACGAGTCCAACTCGACGCGCGTCTTGGTATAAGTTATAAAATATAAACCTACAAAAGAAAATAAGCTTCTCGCATATCCGCAAAACAATTAATTCTAATGGAAATGGGAAAGATGTTCAATGTTATTAAACACGGGTCCGTATATAGCCGATTTTGCAGATTTAAGTTCAAAGTTACAGAAAAGCTAGCGGACCTAGCGGCAATATCGGATAGCTAGCGGAAGTGTTAATGAAGCTAGTACTATTCTCCGCTAGTTTGCGCGCGGCGTCCGCTATACTCCGCTAGCCATCCGCTAGGTATGAATGCTGCATTTTATTGCATCTCCGTTAGGCGCCCGCTAGCCATCCGCTGGCTTTTCTGTAACTTAAATCAGGCAATACGGACCCGTGTAAATCGCTTTTGATGGATGATACTCGTTTTAAATAAAGTATATAGCGCGCGCCGCTTTCTTCTCAATGTTCAAAATATTACCGAAGCAAAGTACATTGCATATTTGACATGAGTAGACAATATTTGTCATACGTTGTATGACCCGCCGCACGAGTGCGCGACCCCCGGCCCTGTAGATCGTAGAAACGCTTAATAAGTTATATAGTAAAACGACAATGTAGTAGAAGCTCTTACGGGCAAAAAGACGTGTTTTCTGCTACGAGTTTAGAGACCTAACCGCTAATTAAGCACAATAGTATAATGTCTAAGGATCGATAATATGTTAAGAAGTATAAATTTGGCCTTATAAGTGCTATACCAATGCGCGTTTTAAACTTTGACAGTCTATTACTCTAAGGCAAATAAAGTAATCATATTCATATTTTGTCAGCAATAACAAATAAGATCATATTATTTTCTATTTGGTGTGAAAATATGAGCTAGAACGGACATAATCTCGCTGAGTTATAGCTGTTTGAAATTTATGATGAACGCGCGGGTGCCAATTGATAACAACTAAATGCTTTTGCGCGTAGTGCGCGTCGAAAATTTGGCAAAAACGCTTGCGGAGTGACAATATTCAAACTTCGATAAAGTATATGAAGTGGGTACTTTTCGGAAAGGAAAAATTTAGACAAACACGATGTGACTATTTTTGGGTTGATTTAATACAACTGCAAAAACTTATTCAAACTTCAAGCAAAAAAGTCAAAATGTTTACCACTTTTTTGGATTTTTACCTGCGCTAAAATAGAGGGATTTGTTTTATTTTTATACTATCTTGTGCGGCTGTCTTTTAGCTATCTTCATGCAAGTTTTGCCGACATGCCAACAAAATTAATTTGCCCAAATTATCATAAAACATGGTTTTTTGGCCTATTTTTGGCCCCAAAATCGGTTTTTTGCAATTTTAACCGCGCTAACTCAGTCCAATCATCTTGAAACCACTTTTAATCGATTCTACGGTCAAAAATACGTCTAGGAATGTGTATCTGGGGTCCCTAGCGTAATGGTGGTCACAAGCAACTTACTAGGCCGCGCTCAGCCTGTCATTCCGCCGAATCTCTATTTGGTCTAAGTGACGTGAATTACGACCTCCATCGCCTTACTGGGCCGCGCTCAGCCTGTCATTCCGCCTAATCTCTATTTATGTTTATGAACATGATAGCCTGAGGTCCCCAGGTTACCATCGCCCTAAAAAAGGTGCGGATGCTCATTGGATGCTAAAGCGCATGTGACCAGCATTCACGAGATCGTTTAGAACCAGTCACAGCCGTGCACGAAATCACGTGCACTCCAACTACCAATTGGAAAGAAGTGACGTATACGCTACAAGAGCCGCGCACTGAGTTAGATTGTAAAATCTGATTATTTGACTGTAAAATTGCATAAACGCGCTTATTTGCGCGTTTAAGAGGGTTCAAATTCGTCAGGCTATGTTTATGAACATGATAGCCTGAGGTCCCCAGGTAACAAGCATCGTGATACAAAATAATATTAGGTAGTGCACCATGGATGATTGTAGCGCGATGCACTACTGGGTCGCGCGCGCGCATCCAATAATGCTTCTCGCAACGTATGCAGATCGGCGAGATGCGGAGGATTGACATCGTGAATCAACATGGATGAGTGAGCCGCGCGTGCCGACTGTACGATAGTTTTTTAGCGCTAATTTCGCGGCCAGCACAAAATTCTTGAATCAAATGCGTATTGAGCAAACTTGTATCACGTCATGACCCCCATGCACAGTCGTTTCACAATTTGGTGGATATCAAAGTTGATATAGTGATGAAAACGGGGCAAAATACGCTGATTTTAGCTGTAACATAATGTTTGCATGGTTGGACATGCTTTAAACTCTTTAGACACTTTCTTTGTTAGTTTATGAGTAAGCTAACCAATTTTTGTTAAAATTGAATCAAATGAAGGTTACTCAATACGCATTTGTTTCAAGAATTTTGTGCTGGCCGAAATTAGCGCTGAAAACCATCCTACAGTCGGCACGCGCGGCTCACTGTCGATGGCGCACTACCTATTGGTAAGCTTACTCATAAACTTACAAAGAAACTGTCCAAAAAATTTGAAGCATATCCAACCATCAGCTACAATTTACATTATTTTACAGCTAAAACATAAAAACAGTGCATTTTGCCCCATTTTCATTGTTCATTATTATATCATTATATCAACTGTACTCTGATATCCACCAAATTTTTCGGACAATTGTGAAAGCCCTATTGCATGGAAGGTCTTCACAAATTTCATTCAAGGAACCGAAGATATGAAAGAATAATATTGATACGACAAAAATCAACGAATTTTGTCAAATTACGCAAAATTACGCAACTTTTACATCTAATTTTGCTTCAAAAGCCGCGCAAAATCAAATTTAAATATGGCACCCAGGCGAAACTCACTGATCATTCTAAAAGAAAAAAGGTATAACGAATTTGGTGCTGTGAAAATGCTCACAGTCTCTAGAATGTAGAATAAAAAACAATGGTGCACAAATTTTGAAAATCCGAGCAAGTATTTATAATTATTTTTATTTTTATCGTGCACCCCGCCACTAACAATATTATTTTTTGACAGCTGATACTTCATACTTGTTATTTAAAATATGATTGTAGTATAAACTTTAGTCCATAGTCGATCTGTCTATGAAACAAATCCCAACACCCAAGGTTTCAATAAGTAAACAAACTGTTAGTCTGATAATACTAAAGCCGCGTTAGTAGTATCATGTATAGTATATAGTACAACTACATAACTATAAGTACATAGTAAACAATTTACATTTCAAATCAACTGTACATTACAAATTCAGATTTATGAGTAAAAACTAAAAAGTTTTTAAAAACTAGGAGGAAGGAAAAATGTTGTGTTAAAATATTTTATTAGCATCACTTACCTGGGGACCCCAGGCTATTATGTTCATAAACAATAAAGATTTGGCGGAATGACAGGCTGAGCGCGGCTCAGTAATAGCATCACATGTTGTTGTTAAAACGGAACTTTGAGTCATAAATTCAAAATAAATTAACATTTTTTTAGTTAATGATGGAATAATTATGATAATTGTATTTTAGCTCCTTAATTATTTACTATCATAAACATTTACGCTACGTCATTTATTATAAGTATAAGCATAACTCCATGATATATTTAAATTTTGCGTCCTTTTTGTGAAAAGGACGTGAAATCAAAAACTAAGCTGACTTATTGTATACTTTGACGACCGTAGCTGTCTCAGCCCTAATCAATTACTTTTATAAAGATGGCAGAAATCGAGCAAGTGTTTAAAAAACACTAAACTCGTTATGTCACGATTTTGGGGTCACTCTCAAACATTTAAAAGTTTAAAGAAGTCATGGACGGCACTTTAACCCGGTTCAATCTTAACTTGGAAGCCTTTGTCTCCCTCCACATGGGTTTCCTCTGAGAGGGTGGTGATGGTAAAAGAGTTCCTGGCGAGGATTGACAAAGTGAGGGGGTGGACTGTCGGGGGGCTCTGCTCCGGGACAAATTCCCGAAATCTGATGAGAATCTGGAGGGATTTGGTTTAGAGTAGTGAGTGTTAATGTGCGACATAAGGGAGGGAGGTGGGGTTTTGTTGGCTGTTCCGCTGGTATATGATGTTTTAGGTTTGGGTGTTTCATCAACATCGGCCCCGTTAAAAATCTCATCGTCAGCTTTTTTGTACTTATCTCCGGAAGACGAATCTGTTTTTACAGATTTATTATTTTGAAGGTTCACGTAAGATTTGGACCTCGAACTGTACTCTCTTGCTAAAGAAGGAGAAGAAGGTTTGACACACTGGCGATATTTACCGACAACAGTGCCCTGATCAGGTTTGGTATGTTGTGGAGGTGGAACAGGATGCTTTATCACTGCCTCCTTGTTTTTTGAGAGAGACAGAAACGAGGCTAACTTTTTAAAGCTGTTTCTCATGCTCGTCATGAAGGATTTACTTGTTTTACCGTTGAGGATCACTTGGGGTGGTTCTGGTTCCTCCGTAGAAAAGGAGTAGAAAGTACTAGAAGATGAGGTCTCAGTTCCACTTCTACCCCTGTAACTCTCCTCTCCTGATCCCACCGAACCGAACTCGGATGTCTCTACAACGTGAGACACCATCAGAGAGGAGTTCTGAGCAGTGACTGATTTCTCAGCTAGGTCAGCAGTGGGCGAGGACTCTGTGGTGAAGTTTCCCGGGGTGTAGGTTATGTCTGCGTAACTTCTTGTTTTGTCCAATGAATTGAATCCGTCTAGGGTTCCCGATCGAGTCATTACTTCTTCTGTTCTGCTGTTCAGGTTGGTACAACTGTTGGATCGTTGGGTTAAAGATCTGGGGCTGTCTTTGAATTTAACTTCTTTTTGTACTGAGCCGGTTTGTGAGGGCGGCTTGAGGTGGTTTTTTCGCTTAGCACTGGGCGGCGACTCAAAGGTGTGAGGTGGTGAGTCGGTGTACTTTTGCTGTGGTAACTTTGAAAGATTACCCCCAAGATTTTTGGATAAACGATGGTCTACAGCAGCACAGTTATTTGATTTTATTTGCGCGTTGATCATGGGCAGAGGTTTCAGCTTAACTTGAGATTTTCTGGCTATGTTACATGATTTTTGGGACTTGTTCGAGATCTCGCTGATTGTTTCTATCACAGAGTTCTCTGTAGCTTCTACGTCAGTGCTGGGACCTGGACCAACATTAAAATTCTGGAGAGTTTTCCTCTTCACACAACTTGTCGGAGAGAATTGATTTTCTTCGCGTTTGGGAGCAAATAGACCCATAGACCCACCAATAAATGATTCTCTGAACGGGTCCTTTTTCTCAATAAGATCCTCATCTGCATCATAATCTGACTCAGACCCTTGATAATCCGACCCATCTAGATCCTCTCCAGAGGAGCTATCAAAGGATTCAATAGTAGTGGGGTCATGGTGGCTCATCTCCACAAAGTTATTATAACGAATACTCCTCTGGTCCATCCCTTGATCCTCTCTTTCTAAAATCGTGTTAAGGACAGCCTCACTCCTGGACTTTACAGTGTCAAAAGAGCTGTGTTTTCTGTAAGTTGACTCTTCTGATGTGTTGAGAGGGCTGAGAGTCAGGGTTGATTTGGAACGCTGTGTGTTTGAGATGGGTCGAGGAGTGAGGGATAGGTCGTTGGTGGACCGTCGTAGATCGGAGAGGTTTCCGCTGTTGCTTAGAGATGGAGCTAGGGTGCGTGATTCAGCACTCTCGTTACGTTTTCTTGCTAGGAATACCTGGTAGGACGGTGAGTTAGATGTTTTCTGTCAATGCAGGAAAAGATCAATGAATGTTTAAAAATATTTCAATCTATGTAAAATTGAGTTAAAGTTGTCAGGATTAAAATAAGATACAAACTAAAAAATCAAACCAAAAATGCGGAAAAAAGGTTAAAACAGCTAAAAAAGAATATTAAAGAGGGAACCAGCCACCAAAACCGACCTACCCTCTTTTCCTAACCTCAGTAGCTGTAATATCAACAGTTCCCAAAGAAAATTCCTCATCGTCATCATCTGATGATGTCATCATGACGTCATCGTCATCAGACACTTGGTGGTCAGATGAAGTTAGGATGTCTTCATTGTCCGTTATTTCTGTTATCTCGTCTTTACCGCCTGTTGAGGAGTTGCTATCTGAGGAGTGATTATTAGTTATACAGGGACGTTTTTAATGATGGCTGAAGAAGGAACAAGTTGTCACACCCATAAAGTTTATCGACAAAACAATAAGTGAGGGCCGGTACGTTTCTGTGTTCTGTGCTTCTCGAAACTTGATGAATGTTGGGCAAGCAATGTTTTGCAATGCAGTCATTCAACCAGAATCAACCATTCGTTAAATAGACAGACAATATATTTGCTCTCTCTTGACGGCGACAATGGCTTGAATTGGAAAAAAAGAAGAGACTAACATTGAACTGAAAATCATTCATTTTCCAACAGTAATATAGCAAAAAGAGGCTCCTGAATAACAATTTGTTACCTTGATCCAGATCAACGTGCACGACATTAAGATCCTGAAAACTAAGTCCATTCAAAAACTCGTCTTCACGAGCAACTACTGCTGTTACATCACTGCTACCTGGGATGCTACCTTTTCACAAAGGGCTCTTGCAATCGCAGGAACTGTCATGCTTAAAACAGGAATAATCTCAGGAATACAATGATCTTGCTTCGAATAGTTTAACATTGATGACAGTGATCACGATCCAAGTGCTAAATTTAAAGCCTCGGTGTTTACAATTATAAAGCTTCGGTGAAATTCATGAAAGTAACCTTGTTCTGTGTGATGATTTGTAAAGTGAAAGTGAAAGTGAAATTAACCTAGTTCTGCGTGATGATTTGTAAAGTTGAGTCCCTGCATGAACTCCTCCTCCACACTGCTTAAGGAGAGAGAGCTTGAGTTGCTAGACACTCCTTTACGGAGATTAGATCTGTTGGAGTCGTCCTGGTCTGAACCAACTTGTCCATCCTGCTGGAAGAAGTAAGGATCGTGGTTAGATTCATTGCAGGATCTGTCGATAATTCAACAAATGTCCATAATTAAAGTCAACCTGACTGAAGCCTTTACAATTTTTATCCAGTCAGGGACAAATTGTTTCGTTGGAATGAGGGAGGCAATCCATTAAATTATAGTTTCAAAACAGCGGTTACAGACCCACGGAACTGTTACACCACTTAGCAATGAAAGTGAAAGTACTTACCATTTGATCTGTTGCTACCCCACTTAGCAGCGAAAGTGAAAGTGAAAGTGAAAGTAAAAGTGAAAGTGAAAGTACTTACCAGCGGATCTGTTGCTACCCCACTGTCCACACTAACTTCCTTGTCCCTGTGCTTCCTTTTTGCTCGTTTATTCGACGACAACTCTTTGTCTAATCTTCCTCTGTTAAAATACCGATAAAAACATTTGTTCTACGCTGATTTAAGATAAAATGGATATGAGAAAGACAAAATGTAAAATGTGGCACCTAAACTAATCAGATACCGTACTAAACCACTCACTTGAGATCAGAAGCGAAGTCAGGTTCCTCGAACTCCGCCAAGTCATGATCCTCAGTTGCCAGGTTTAACATGGTTGTAGATACAGCAGCAGAGAGGGTCCCTACTCCTTGTACCACAGAACCCACTGACGTTGTGAGGGACCCCACTCCACTTGATAGCGTGGTCAGGGTCCTCCTCATACTCTGAAATAGAGTCAGGTGAATGGTCTGCTGAAGACGATTTACACAAGTACTTTGAAAGCTCCTGCTTAATAAACTTTTCGTATCACTCAGATGTTTTAAACAACCCCCTCCAGGTGTGTGTTTGTTATTGAGTACCCCCTCCATGTGTGTGTTTGTTATTGAGTACCCCCTCCAGGTGTGTGTTTGTTATTGAGTACCCCTCCAGGTGTCTGTTTGTTATTGACTACCCCCTCCAGGTGTGTGTTTGTTATTGCGTACTATTATTCTGGTAATATTTTCTTACGTTTCAAATGGACCAAGTTTATCCGGATGCCTGGTTTTTATGAAACTGTTTTACTTATTCAGGTTATAGGGCTCAGCTCGGTTAAACAATAAACATGGAGTGTCAGGTTGTACAGTTTTAGATAGTTTACTACTGTATTATTATTTGCATTATTTAATTGCTATCGTAATTTATTTTGTGGTAAAGTCTATGTAGTAAAACCGAAGTTACATCCCTATCAAATGACAGGACAATTGTTAGCAATATTTCAGACAGAAATTTTTAACATTTAAGATATTGATTAAACTTGAATTCATTACTCTAAGTAAAGCTGAGATTCGAGTGATCAAGTGTGATAATGTAAGGGATATCCAGGAGACCATATTCGGCACACCACCAGGTTCATCAGAGGGACTCGAGGACCTCATCATGAGGTCAAAGTGAGGTTAAAATGAGGTTAAAATGAGGTCAATTCCAGCACAATAATAGTCCAGGGAGCCTTCTGCAGGCTTGTGTACAAGGAGCAACCACAACAAATACAATTACGATACATCTTGCAGACAATAGACGATGCAATAGTGAAATTAAAAGAGTACAAGGGTGTATTGATTATTTATCTTTACCTGCATCCATAGCTCTGTCATTTTGTCAATGACCCATTCTCCAGCCGATACCCAATTTATATACTGCAGCTACTGGCGGACAATAGAAAGACGTACGTGGGCTCTTCTATTAACGTGACTACAGGTAACGACAACGTAGATACAAGTAATAGTGCGTAACTGCTAATAACGTAGCTACTAAAAGTACATTATATTTTAGGATAATTGGGCAATATTAATTTCCTTCTTCCAGCACATTAGACCACAAACAGAGGATGAAGCCAGGAGTGTTCGAACGAGCAATCAAGTGTTGCGCTAAAATGGGTTTGTTGAAAAATGTGGCCTTAAGAAAAGTTGCTACATCAATTAGAATGACTTTCTTACTTGTAGCAAGTTGTGAAGCAGATATTACGGCGAAAGGGAGCGGAAGCCCAAGTACATCTTTTTATAAAATTAATCAGAGATAAAATCTAGCAATGATGATATGTAACAATAGCAATAAGATGTATGGATGCCAGAAAAGGGTGTAGGGAAAGGATTTTGGGAGATGCTTTTTCAGGAATGAAAATTGTACCAGAATTTCTCACTTTAACCCAAGGAATTTAGGCTCCCGGAATTCTTCGAAAAATAGAATTGGCAATGATAAGGCAAAAGATGGGTCCTGTGCTCTAATGAATGAAACAAGAGCCATCACCCATCAAAAATAAAACCTAGCAATAAGAGATATGAAAATTTCAGTAGACTGTGTAAACAGAGAGGGTTAAGAAATGGCGTTTGAGGAATATGCCTTAAGGAATTAGGTCTAGCAATGCAGCAAGATTTAAAGTTGAAGAGAAATTTAAAGTTCAAAGATTTTATCTGTGATTTATTAAAAGTCTCCCTGGCGACGGTGCTTTAACGTTAGTAGCATTAAAAGAGCTAGATGACGCTATAATACACTAGATGTCGAATTTCAACTATCGGTTAAGGTCCGAATGTAGTACGAACAAATTTCATAAATTTCACATTCACACAACTAGTTGGATATGACAAATCGCTCTTTCAACACATACTTATTTAATAACACATGTACAAACGAAATATTACATACGAAATTAAAGAAGGGCGGAACTAAGGGAAACTAGAAGAAACTAAGAGTAAATAGTAAAAGTGTAGAACTAAGAGTGTAAATTGTAAAACTAAGAGTGTAAAACTAAGAGTGTATAAGCTAAGTAAAATTAAGAGTTAATAAACTAGCAAGAGAACTAATTAGAGAAAATAAGAGTATAGCTGTGCGTTCCATGTGGTGTAACTGTAAGAATGCCCCCTGGTTACGAGTGATAATTCATATTCCATAACATTCAGCACGGAAATTTAATCCTCAGGCTTGTTACTGTGGGTAATTTGAGCTCAGGAGCGAGGAATATGATCTGATCTGCACGGTGGACAATTTATAGTGTTGTACTGGTTTTTTAATGTTAACATTCCAGCATTTAACCTCCCGTTACGTAGTTACGTAGTTACGTAGTTACGTAGTTACGTAGTTACGTGATTACGTAGTTACGTAGTTACGCTGATAAATTTTAATTAGTGCTACTAAAGTTTTGCTACAGGGCAGAGGAACTTTGTAAAGAATGACGAATTATTGATGAATCATATCCAGTCATCTAAAGTGCATTAATATCAGCTGACAACTAACTAGATGATATTGTAATATCCGGATAGGAACATTATATATAATATATACTGTATATTAATCGTATGTTAATCGTATTTTAGTCGTCAAAATTTCTGGTAATCGAGCATAAAACTAAAAACCTGCTCTTTTTACTTTTAGTAAAAGGTGGATGTTCAATCAAAACACTGAACGTAATTTATGATATTGTTATTTTTAGATTAATGAGGACCGTGGAAGGACAGACCCACGGAAAGTTGGAAAAGTTAAACACCTCATTAAGCAATTAGCCAATAAGCCAACATAATTAACTTATTCACATCAATAAGTTCCTTCAGGGTACATCACACATTACAGGTTCTTAATACCCTAAATACTTAACATTAATCAATAACTTACCGTAAGTTAATAATGATTGCAACACACGACCTTTCGTTCAAATTTCAAACAGTCAAATTACAAAGTAAAACTGGAGAAGTCAGCATTGGAAAAGTCAGCATTGCTTGTCCCTGCCGCTGACGTGCATTGTGATAGCGCAACAACAAGCAAGCAAGTTGCAATCCGATGAAAGAGATAGCGAGAGAGAAAAAATATCAAGTTTTAATTCTCGGTAACTGGAATCCTGCCGAGATGACATGCACATTTAAGTAACTGTGTGTATTGTAGCAACAAACTTTGAGCGTAAATCGGAGGAAGAAGCTTTTCATTTTGTTGTCATCATGCGTCATAGTGACGTCATAGTGATGTCATAGTGACGTCATCATGCGTCCTAGTGATGTCATGTCAAGAGGTGAAGAGGTGTAATGCAATCGTGTTGAGGATTGACGCACAAGGATGCATATTAGAACCTCCGGTTCATTAAGGGTGGGACCAAAAGTTTGGTAGACATTAAGTATTAATAATCGAGCTTTAGTAAAGAGACGGTGGTATTGGGTAGAAAAGACATGTGTTGTGTTCTGGAGACTATCATGATTGAGGCCGCACAATCGTACATCCAAATAGTTTGTTGTACTAGTTAAATCCTACTAGTATGTTTGTCAGGTAAGGCACAAAGAAAAATTATTGAACTTAAGTTAAATTTCCTGAAAACTTTGTCTGTAAAGTGTAAAATTTATGACAAAACAATATTTATACAGGTGTAATGGGTCATGTGATGGAGTAAATTACTCAGTTTTTTGCTTTGTAATGGACCAGTTCCATTCACGTTCGACACAAACTAGTGGACTATAAGTGACTAATAGTGTCAATGCCTATTGTTATAATATTATTATGTCATTATGATGTTAACTAATTGATATATTTATAGATCCCTTATCCATATGAATTAGCTTGTGTTAAAGCTGAAGATTGTCTATTATTTGTCTCGCAACAACACCTATTTTACATTTTTAATTTTCTCCTCTGTTCAACAAAGAAAAGATTAAAGCCTTTAATAACCTCATGATTATAACAGTAGTCAGTAGACTCGTGTTACATAAAATAATCGATATTAATGGAAAAATTCCAATTTCCACGATCTACAATGCTCGAAGGCATTCATTTTATGCATTTAATTTAACTACCTTGTTGGACTTTATTTGAACGGACATTAAAATGAACGTTAGGGCCTCCAGCGTTCAATTAATGTCCGCTCAAATAAAGTCCGATAAGGTATAAAAAAAGTAATAACTGCAGATGTACGAAAGAGAGAGATCAGCTACAAGGGCCTCACCTTCATCACACCCTAAATAACAAAGCAGCACTTACGGAATACAGGCGTATAATAGTATAATACAGATTGCAGACAGGTAACCGAGTAGCAAATGTTCATTTGTGAAGCATTATATCACTAGTCAGTAGTCATTGTACACATGAATGTGCGTTAAGACTGTTATCTAACACACCATATTACAGGAGCTAGATATCTAACACACTATATTACGGGAACTAGATATCTAACACACTATATTACGGGAGCTAGATATCTAACACACTATATTACAGGAGCTAGATTTCTAACACACCATATTACAGGAGCTAGATATCTAACACACTATATTACAGGAGCTAGATATCTAACACACCATATTACAGGAGCTAGATTTCTAACACACTATATTACAGGAGCTAGATTTCTAACACACCATATTACAGGAGCTAGATATCTAACACACCATATTACAGGAGCTAGATATCTAACACACTATATTACGGGAACTAGATATCTAACACACTATATTACGGGAGCTAGATATCTAACACACTATATTACAGGAGCTAGATTTCTAACACACCATATTACGGGAGCTAGATATCTAACACACTATATTACAGGAGCTAGATATCTAACACACTATATTACAGGAGCTAGATATCTAACACACTATATTACAGGAGCTAGATATCTAACACACTATATTACAGGAGCTAGATTTCTAACAAACTATATTACAGGAGCTAGATATCTAACACACTATATTACAGGAGCTAGATTTCTAACACACTATATTACAGGAGCTAGATATCTAACACACTATATTACAGGAGCTAGATATCTAACACACCATATTACGGGAGCTAGATATCTAACACACTATATTACAGGAGCTAGATATCTAACACACTATATTACGGGAGCTAGATATCTAACACACTATATTACGGGAGCTAAATATCTAACACACTATATTACGGGAGCTAGATATCTAACACACTATATTACAGGAGCTAGATATCTAACACACTATATTACAGGAGCTAGATATCTAACACACTATATTACGGGAGCTAGATTTCTAACACACTATATTACAGGAGCTAGATATCTAACACACTATATTACGGGAGCTAAATATCTAACACACTATATTACAGGAGCTAGATATCTAACACACTATATTACAGGAGCTAGATATCTAACACACTATATTACAGGAGCTAGATATCTAACACACTATATTACAGGAGCTAGATATCTAACACACTATATTACAGGAGCTAGATATCTAACACACTATATTACAGGAGCTAGATATCTAACACACTATATTACAGGAGCTAGATATCTAACACACTATATTACAGGAGCTAGATATCTAACACACTATATTACAGGAGCTAGATATCTAACACACTATATTACAGGAGCTAGATATCTAACACACTATATTACAGGAGCTAGATATCTAACACACTATATTACAGGAGCTAGATATCTAACACACTATATTACAGGAGCTAGATTTCTAACACACTATATTACAGGAGCTAGATATCTAACACACTATATTACAGGAGCTAGATATCTAACACACTATATTACAGGAGCTAGATATCTAACACACTATATTACAGGAGCGAGATATCTAACACACTATATTACGGGAGCTAGATTTCTAACACACTATATTACAGGAGCTAGATATCTAACACACTATATTACAGGAGCTAGATATCTAACACACTATATTACAGGAGGTAGATATCTAACACACTATATTACAGGAGCTAGATATCTAACACACTATATTACAGGAGTTAGATATCTAACACACTATATTACAGGAGCTAGATATCTAACACACTATATTACAGGAGCTAGATAATAGATATCTAACACACTATATTACGGGAGCTAGATTTCTAACACACTATATTACAGGAGCTAGATATCTAACACACTATATTACAGGAGCTAGATATCTAACACACTATATTACAGGAGCTAGATATCTAACACACCATATTACGGGAGCTAGATATCTAACACACTATATTACAGGAGCTAGATTTCTAACACACTATATTACAGGAGCTAGATATCTAACACACTATATTACAGGAGCTAGATATCTAACACACTATATTACGGGAGCTAGATATCTAACACACTATATTACAGGAGCTAGATATCTAACACACTATATTACAGGAGCTAGATATCTAACACACTATATTACGGGAGCTAGATATCTAACACACTATATTACAGGAGCTAGATATCTAACACACTATATTACAGGAGCTAGATATCTAACACACTATATTACGGGAGCTAGATATCTAACACACTATATTACGGGAGCTAGATATCTAACACACTATATTACAGGAGCTAGATATCTAACACACTATATTACATGAGCTAGATTTCTAACACACTTATATATTACAGGAGCTAGATATCTAACACACTATATTACAGGAGCTAGATATCTAACACACTATATTACAGGAGCTAGATATCTAACACACTATATTACAGGAGCTAGATATCTAACACACTATATTACAGGAGCTAGATATCTAACACACTATATTACAGGAGCTAGATATCTAACACACTATATTACAGGAGCTAGATATCTAACACACTATATTACAGGAGCTAGATATCTAACACACTATATTACAGGAGCTAGATATCTAACACACTATATTACAGGAGCTAGATATCTAACACACTATATTACAGGAGCTAGATATCTAACACACTATATTACAGGAGCTAGATATCTAACACACTATATTACAGGAGCTAGATATCTAACACACTATATTACAGGAGCTAGATATCTAACACACTATATTACAGGAGCTAGATATCTAACACACTATATTACAGGAGCTAGATTTCTAACACACTATATTACAGGAGCTAGATATCTAACACACTATATTACAGGAGCTAGATATCTAACACACTATATTACAGGAGCTAGATATCTAACACACTATATTACAGGAGCTAGATATCTAACACACTATATTACAGGAGCTAGATATCTAACACACTATATTACAGGAGCTAGATATCTAACACACTATATTACAGGAGCTAGATATCTAACACACTATATTACAGGAGCTAGATATCTAACACACTATATTACAGGAGCTAGATATCTAACACACTATATTACAGGAGCTAGATATCTAACACACTATATTACAGGAGCTAGATATCTAACACACTATATTACAGGAGCTAGATATCTAACACACTATATTACAGGAGCTAGATATCTAACACACTATATTACAGGAGCTAGATATCTAACACACTATATTACAGGAGCTAGATATCTAACACACTATATTACAGGAGCTAGATATCTAACACACTATATTACAGGAGCTAGATATCTAACACACTATATTACAGGAGCTAGATATCTAACACACTATATTACAGGAGCTAGATATCTAACACACTATATTACAGGAGCTAGATATCTAACACACTATATTACAGGAGCTAGATATCTAACACACTATATTACAGGAGCTAGATTTCTAACACACTATATTACAGGAGCTAGATATCTAACACACTATATTACAGGAGCTAGATATCTAACACACTATATTACAGGAGCTAGATATCTAACACACTATATTACAGGAGCTAGATATCTAACACACTATATTACAGGAGCTAGATATCTAACACACTATATTACAGGAGCTAGATATCTAACACACTATATTACAGGAGCTAGATATCTAACACACTATATTACGGGAGCTAGATATCTAACACACTATATTACAGGAGCTAGATATCTAACACACTATATTACAGGAGCTAGATATCTAACACACTATATTACAGGAGCTAGATATCTAACACACTATATTACAGGGAGCTAGATATCTAACACACTATATTACAGGAGCTAGATATCTAACACACTATATTACAGGAGCTAGATATCTAACACACTATATTACAGGAGCTAGATATCTAACACACTATATTACGGGAGCTAGATATCTAACACACTATATTACAGGAGCTAGATATCTAACACACTATATTACAGGAGCTAGATATCTAACACACTATATTACGGGAGCTAGATATCTAACACACTATATTACAGGAGCTAGATATCTAACACACTATATTACAGGAGCTAGATATCTAACACACTATATTACAGGAGCTAGATATCTAACACACTATATTACAGGAGCTAGATATCTAACACACTATATTACAGGAGCTAGATATCTAACACACTATATTACAGGAGCTAGATATCTAACACACTATATTACAGGAGCTAGATATCTAACACACTATATTACAGGAGCTAGATATCTAACACACTATATTACAGGAGCTAGATATCTAACACACTATATTACAGGAGCTAGATATCTAACACACTATATTACAGGAGCTAGATATCTAACACACTATATTACAGGAGCTAGATTTCTAACACACTATATTACAGGAGCTAGATATCTAACACACTATATTACAGGAGCTAGATATCTAACACACTATATTACAGGAGCTAGATATCTAACACACTATATTACAGGAGCTAGATATCTAACACACTATATTACAGGAGCTAGATTTCTAACACACTATATTACAGGAGCTAGATATCTAACACACTATATTACAGGAGCTAGATTTCTAACACACTATATTACAGGAGCTAGATATCTAACACACTATATTACAGGAGCTAGATATCTAACATACTATATTACAGGAGCTAGATATCTAACACACTATATTACAGGAGCTAGATATCTAACACACTATATTACAGGAGCTAGATATCTAACACACTATATTACAGGAGCTAGATATCTAACACACTATATTACAGGAGCTAGATATCTAACACACTATATTACAGGAGCTAGATATCTAACACACTATATTACAGGAGCTAGATATCTAACACACTATATTACAGGAGCTAGATATCTAACACACTATATTACAGGAGCTAGATATCTAACACACTATATTACGGGAGCTAGATATCTAACACACTATATTACAGGAGCTAGATATCTAACACACTATATTACGGGAGCTAGATTTCTAACACACTATATTACAGGAGCTAGATATCTAACACACTATATTACAGGAGCTAGATATCTAACACACTATATTACAGGAGCTAGATATCTAACACACCATATTACGGGAGCTAGATATCTAACACACTATATTACAGGAGCTAGATTTCTAACACACTATATTACAGGAGCTAGATATCTAACACACTATATTACAGGAGCTAGATATCTAACACACCATATTACGGGAGCTAGATATCTAACACACTATATTACAGGAGCTAGATATCTAACACACTATATTACAGGAGCTAGATATCTAACACACTATATTACAGGAGCTAGATATCTAACACACTATATTACAGGAGCTAGATTTCTAACACACTATATTACAGGAGCTAGATTTCGGCTCTTAAAGACCCCCCTTCCCCCTCCGTTATCAGTTTTACATATAGCTATTTTGGGGAACCCCTCATGTGCACGATAATATGCATGTCACAACCGTATGTGTCATCTACAACCAGATAACCAGGTAATATCCGCTCATATAAGTCCAATAAACTGTACCTATCAAAGTTCCTTTTTTAATTTTTATTTCAAAATTCAAATAAACTTTACATCAATGTATTACAGTTATATTTAGAAAAGACCACAATATCTCCTGTGAGGCAAAAACATATAAAAAGAGAGCTAGAAAAATATTCATGAGACTCAACACTACCAGACTGCAGCTGGAGTGAGAAAAATTATGTAAACATCATAGTAAAATTTATTTCGGCTGAACCAAAACACGGTGGTAAAACCATAATTACATTGGTATCTTGCTAATAAAACCTAAACAAACTTTATTCTTCATAAAATTAACATAAATTGAATTCTGTACTGTAGAATAACCTGTCACTACCCGTGTGGATGTTGTAACAATGCACCCTGCTTATCTCCCCATAAACCCTTTAACCAACTAACAAGCTACTCACGGGAACATCTGCATACAGAAAGCAGGTACTATTACCATTCTGTATCGGGGTTATATCTGGACACAAGAACCTTAACCAGGCCGATAATAATATGCAGGCAGAGGTAGACATGGCTCTGTCGTTTGGAGACATTAATGCTATCCTTCAGTGTACTCGGAGCTGAGAAAGAGGAAAAACTTTAGCTCATCAACCTAGTAGTAGTATACATAGTTTCGGTCGAGATGGACTGTATATAATTTTTGGTTTCTGTGAGCCGTGAGGTTTAGGGTGTGGGGGAGTTTTTTTTGGTTTCTGTGAGTTTTAGGGTGTGGAGGAGGTATTTCTTTAGTTTCTGTGAGGTTTAGGGTGTGGGGGAGGTATTTCTTTGGTTTCTGTGAGTTTTAGGGTGTGGGGGAGGTATTTCTTTGGTGTCTGTAAGTTTTAGGGTGTGGGGGAGGTATTTTTTTGGTTTCTGTGAGTTTTAGGGTGTGGGGGAGGTATTTCATTGGTTTCTGTGAGTTTTAGGGTGTGGGGGAGGTATTTCTCTATTTTCTGTGAGTTTTAGGGTGTGGGGGAGGTATTTCTCTGGTTTCTGTGAGGTTTAGGGTGCGGGGGAGGTATTTCTCTAGTGTCTGTGAGTTTTAGGGTGTGGGGGAGGTATTTCTTTGGTGTCTGTGAGTTTGAGGGTGTCATCACTGATGACATGACAGTTCAATTAAAATCCTCAAGAATTGATGACTCATCAGTTCTTGAGGATTTTAATTGAGATCTATACTGAAAATAACAATGGCTAGACAGCAACCCTCCCCATACATATAATAACCCTCTCCAAAATCAGAGCTCGCAGTTCTTCTTTAGAGTTAGTCTCAACTTCTTTCAGCAGAGCATGAGTATAGACACGCAGCTCACTGGCCACGTACGGTGCGCTCCTACTAAATCACTCGCCCAAATTTTAAGAAAATTCTTGTGAAAAGGCCCTTTGGGTAGAGTATTTTTGGACGCTGATTCCGAATCACCCCCCATGACGTAGGGTAAAAATGCTACCCTGGAGAGTTACGGGCAAAAAACCGTTTTGGTCACGTGACAGGCTAGTAAAATATGAATTCGATTGTTTAGGGCTCGGGTTAGGGTTAGGGTTGTGGTAAGGGTTATTGATAGCTTCGGGGTTATGATTAGGGTTAGGGTTGGGATTAGGGTTTATGTAAAACCGTTTTGTACGGCTGCAAAACCATAGAAACCAAAGTCACGTGAAATTTTTGGGCGAGCGAATTAGTAAGAGCCCGTACGGTGACTAAACCCATTACGTATACTACCCGTACACTGCCTAAACTAACTTATGGATAACAATAACATTAGTAAGAGCATTAGCATGTCCTCAGTGCTTACTGACATCTACAACTTCTTTGCTTACACAAATAACTTGCTCTCAAGTTTACTGTTTGTATGCTCTCTGTTTTCTGTGAGGTTTAGGGTGTGGGGGAGATATTTGAGATTTGATCGGTCAGCGAGTCTGAATTACAAAAATGCTTAACGATACTCTTTCTACATATTACATATTTTAATCATTGATTATTTTGTACTAGCAAGCCGTATAGCGTGATCCTGAACTCGATATATGATGAGAAGAGCTAGAAGGGACATCTTCCCTCATCTTCTGACTATCTTCAGTATCTTGATGATGATTAATAATGTCGATACCACAGGTAAAAGTTTACCAGAGCTTTGCTTGCTTTAAGTCAGCTTGAAGCTGAAATAACACTGAATGTCTATGTTTGTAGCTCTTATTTTCCAAAAAATATTAAAGAAATTTCAGGAAAAATTGAACCCGCATCAGTGTCCCAAATTAGCACTTACGGAAACGACAAAGCGGAAAATGCTATCGACGATAATGTGGAAACGAAGTCTGAAACAACTGGGTATTCATGGAATGCTGAATTGTGGTTTAAAATGCAATTTGATTCTTTCTTATGCTTCTCTGAAGTGGTCATCATCCAGTCTCATCTCAATATGTATGCTGCTCGTATGGAAGATGCAAAGATATTTGTAGTCAACACAGATACAGGCATCGTCAATCTCTGCGGAGTGTTGAAAGTGGGCCTTGTTATGACTATAGAGGGACAAACGTACCACATTCCTTGTCATATGAAGTGTGGAAATGAAGTGAAGGTGACGTTGCGACACGACACAGGCTTCTATAGCATAGATGCGAAAATTCATATGAAAGAAATATCGGCATTTGCTACAGGTATCAATTATCAGGGATATATAGTACAATCGAATATTTCCAAAATTAGGCATAGCTGTTTCAATGAAATTAGTTAGAGAAATTAACTAATCGAGATGAAAATTTAGCGCAATATGCTGAAATTTATTAACCGATATTATTTCAGTTCGATTGTCCCAACTGTTATCCATCGAAAGATCGGAATCATTTAACTATCACAAAACGTCTTCGGGGCGCACTACATTCCTGCAAACGCACACGATGGAAACTATGGCACTTGGTATTCGGTCCAAGACAGTGCAGTGATAGGGAACTTCCTCAAATTGTATCTTTCTAAAGATTACAGTATTACTGAACTAGAGATTGTTAGCAGAAGTGGGGTAGATTACATCAATAGATTAAAACACACAGAGGCAAGAGTGTACTCATCTGTGAATGGAGGAACTGAAGTATCAAGCTGCGGTAAAATCACCGGTAAGCTAAGTAAAAAACATTTGGAAACGCACCTTCACCTCAATTTATCAAATTGTCCAAATTTTATGACATAGTTTTTACAAGTACAACAGAATGATTGATCTTTTTAACGAAAATTTAGAATAGTTAAACGTTATATACATGAGTAAAAATGTAGCTATTAACGGTAAACAATAAACATCAACACAAAAGTAACGTCTACCATGTAAATAATTTAAGGTAGTTACAATTGCAAAAAAACAATATCACTGCAGCGATAACATCTGGAAATACAATGGACGCAAGAACTTATACACTGAACTGTAAGGGAGAAGTAGGAGATATGGTGTTCATTACAGATCTAGATTATTCCTCCGCATATGGACATAACATAGCTGAACTATACATATATGGTTTAGGTAAGAATGTTCCCTCATCTGGTTAAAATAGTAAACGATTTGCTTTAGACAGTTCTAAGAAACAAAGTTTCTCTGCTTCTCATTCTCATTGTTGTCTTCAGTTTGTCCTTTTGCAACCTACATGGATACCACAACCGTTCAATGCACAAGTTGTCCTATTGGGACATTTAATGAAGGCCCAAGTGCTGTAACTAAATGCACCTCTTGTGACATAGGACAAATGACAAACTCTCAGAAAACTGGATGTGGTGAGAGAAAAAATACATTTATCTTCATACTTTTTAAATGGCGATTTTAATACATTTCAAATGATAGTTAAATAGGACAACTTCTTGACGGCTCAACTGCTGAAAATGAATGGCCTTTCCTTGCTCTTATTAATCCTTTATCCACTTTAGACCCCTGCCCAGCTGGCACCCACAAAGACAGTTCTATGACAGAATGTCGACAGTGTCCTACAAACACATACAGTGAAGACAGTTCAGGATTCTGTACAACATGTCCTCAAGGATCTCATGCCAATGAAGCCAATACCCAATGTGGTAAACTTTTACTCTCATTCCATTCATGTCAAGTTATTTATAATTGTATGGAAACAATGTCAATCGGAACATTCTAGAAAATGTATGGTTCTCTAGTATCAGGGGGACCTAACAATTATTCATTTATATCTAAAGGAATCAACTCCTTAGTTTCGTGTGAGAGTCTACCATCAAGCTGGAAAGAGATAATAACGGAGACACAATTTCCCGTTCCACCTGGAAGTGAAGTGTCCCTGATGTGCAGTCCCGGACACACTCTGACTGGAGACAGCACTGTCACTTGTGTAAAGGGAACAGACTTCTCTTTCATCAACACACCATCTTGTGACCTAGGTGCTACGGTTATCACACCAAACTATTTGAACTTCAATTATTGTTTTCAAAACATGTCTGCAGGTTTGTTATTTTGTAAGTCCATTCACTTCTTTACCATCAACTTCTCTCTACAGACAAATGCAACAAACTACCAGACACACAGAACCTAGCAACAACTACCCAGTTTCCAGTGTCCTACAACACTCCGGTGAAAGTTCAGTGTGATGCTGGGTACTCCCTGATAGGTGGTCACATCATCACATGTATTAGAGGAGATACCTTTCGGTCGATTCACGGTCAGCTTCCTTCGTGCAAAGCAAGTGAGTGGTACATTTGAGGAAGGAAGATGCAATAACCAATGATTTTGCTGTATTTATAGTATAGTAATATGTCTTACAGTACATTACAAATTGGATGTACTCAAGGTACCCTAAGAAGATCCCTGATCTTGCAACGTAGAAATGGAAATAAATAAGTTAAACTCATTTCCAATAACTATCAGAGTCCTGTTCCAGTTTACCTCCTGATATCCCTTATCTAAAGACAGAAGTGTTATTTCCTGTGAACTATGGAACGATTGTGTCAGTGAGCTGTTCAGAAGATAAGGAATTGAGGGGTGATGAGCTGATCACTTGTGACCAGGGTACAAAGTTCCAGTATCAGGATAAACCTAAATGTAACGATCTCGGTATGTAAGATCATTCTTTCGGTTTAAAAAGGATAGATCAGAACTGGCCTTCGTCGGAATAAAATATTTCGCAAAAAGCAGTACAGTAATTAGTTATAAGAAAACAAAAATGGAACTAATGAAAGCAAAGTCAGTATAGCTACAACAATAAAAGAGAAACTCATTTAAACTTGAATTTACAGGGACTTGCACTGAGTTGCCGATAGGATCAAACATGAAAACAAACTCAGTTTTCCCGGTAGAGAAGGGATCTGAGGTGTTTGTGAGCTGTGTTGAGGGTTTCACTCTCACTCCTGGAGACATGACGATAACCTGCGTGCAGGACGCTCACTATACCTATAAAGACTTACAGACTTGTATTATAGGTGTGTGGAATATGTTTTCAGTAACTGAACTATAAGATTTTAATTCATCATTGATCATACATTCTCAGATAAATCAAAGAATCTCATTTAATCGCGACCGTTTCTATTTTCAGACAAGTGCACTGGACTGCCAGATGTCTTCAACATAAAAACCAGCACCTCACTACCTGTGGACCACGGAACTACAGTGGAAGTGGACTGTATCCCGGGATACAGTGTTTCAGGGACCAGACTTATCACCTGTATCAAGGACAAGAACTGGGAGTTTGTAGACACTCCTGTGTGTGTATTAGGTGGGTTGTTTGAAGTTTAGAATTCGGTCTCCACAAGTATGGTTCACCAGAGATAGTTTTGGAGCTTTTTGGAGCTTTCAGTTGTCTATATGTAAGAACACAGGCTAAAGGATGAGTCGAGGGTTAGAAGTCAGTGCAGATCTACAATCTACATGAACAGACCTTTACATACATAATTATTTTGCTAGCGAGTGAGATAAAAAGGCTTTAAAAGAAGATACTTTTGTTGTAATCGACAAAGGAAGTGTTTTTTGTTGTAATGATCAATTTTCTTTCTCACTTTTCAGACACGTGTACAGAACTACCAGCAGCTCTATCAGATATGACAACCACCTTCCCCGTCATAGTAGGAACAGTAGTGGAAGTAGCCTGCAAGGCTGGTCACACTCTAACTGGAGACAACACCATCACCTGCATCAGAGACAGTTCCTTTGATTTTAATCAACGTCCAATCTGCACTATAGGTTAGTCTCCGGCTAAACATTTTTTAAATGTATGCATGTTGCAGATTTAGAAGAAAACATCATTTAAACAAATAATCAGATGAGCTAAGAATTTAGAATTGGTACTAAAATTTGAATCTCTAGATCACTGCAAGGGAATGATGTTAGAAAACCACCTATCAACTAACGCCACCTTTCCTATCACATACGGAACTGATATCACAGTAGTCTGTGATCCTCAGTACTTACTGATGGGCAGTAAAGTGATAACTTGTGAGAAAGGGATCGTCTTCTCTCGGTCGTCACGCCCTCAGTGTGTTAACCCAGGTAAACTAGTTCAGTTTTACTTTTTATAGAGGCATTGTTACTCAGATTTCTGATAAATAACAACATATACAAATTCCAAAAGTTCCGTGTTCAGTTATTTGTTATTATAGCACAATGTAACCTCACGAAACCACAATACGACACTAATTTAAAATTCACCTTTTGTGTACTAATCTCCGGATACTTCAAGAGTTTCTTTGTTGGTTATTTATTTTCATTGTTCTCAATTTTGTGGAACTGTTATATTGTTAATTGTTAGTGACGACAGTTTAAATTCTTCATTCCTCCTGAAATAATACCATAACATTTTAATTGAACTCTAAGAGAATTTTCCCTTAACTACAGTATATCTTACCTGTTTGCTTCGTAGTAGGTTATAAACCTACAACGATGAGAAGTTTAAAGTCAGTACCAAGACACCTCCTCATAGGAGCATTTAAAATAGCTGCAGAAATTCGCAGGCGAGTGATTAAGATCAAACAGGGTGGCGTTAACCCACAGGGAGTTAATTTTAAACTTTCTTATTTTATTTCGTCTATTGACGTCTAAAAGATAGTTTTCTTTTGAGAAGGAACTGAGACACAATCAAATGACACATCACGAGTCGATCTTGCTTAATAAGTTACGTTTGTTTTTAAGATATTGTCTAAATAACCGTTGAAAATATGTGAGCCAACAGTTTAGAAAACCAATTATTTATCTCATACAGAACCTGACATTTCAGAGGTTGTGACCCTAAATGATTTTGATTTAGAACGACCTTGTAAAGCTCAAGGTCCCTGTGTTGTCAGAAATTATTTACATCGAAGTGACTACTCTCTGACTACTCTCTGTTACATAATGATGAAGTGTGTAACATAATGAGAAAATGGTTTTAGATAATGAGAGAGTGGTTTTAAATAACTCCCCTGGCCCTGGACTATCATGTATTCAAGAGACAAAGTGGGTTGAACTGCCCTAAGAACTGACCGGATATCCGGCTGAATCCGGTTTCTGCCGGATATCCGGCTTTAATGTCCGATTCCGGTTTCTGTCCGGTTTCCAAGAATCTGGCCGGATATTCAACCGGAAATTTCTTTTTTAATGTTCCTGAAATGCATATTTTTGTTCTTGCTGAGGGGCATCCAGTCAGTGCTCTCAGTGACCAGTGAATTCCACGCCTCCACGGTCGCTTGTTATGATAACAAGCGACCGTGGAGGCGTGGAATTTACTGGTCAATAAAAAATCCTTCTATTTTCGATTCTCTGGGCCAGCTGTCTGCTAGGTTTCAGAAGATGGTACCAGATGCTGTCACAATTGAGCACTCGGCTCCTCTAATTGGGTCCAATTACACGTGATACACTATATTATTCCATATAAGGCCTGATCAAGTAGCTTGGGCTCTGGTGACGTCACAAAATATCCTAGTTGGCATACGACACGTTACGAATGTGATCACGTGCCCGAGGATTTACGAATCAAGATCACGTGATAGGATTACTGGTCACATGATAGGACCGACTGTCACGTGACCTCAGTTATCCCTCATATGGCACAAGGAGCTGCAATTTATCAGCTCTTAATTGGACTGCAATCCTTGACAGGCCTATAATTACCCAATTTTAAATGAACGATATCTTATTCTACAGAATGATAAGAGTGTAAAGAGAATGCTTCCCGGAATCAGCACAATGCAGGGAACAAGATGCTGTTGGAATTTCAATTGTTCATCTTCCACCAAGAGTCCCTACTGTATATTGTGTTGATTCATAATTAATTACTGGTACAAATTGAGAAATAGCTATAATTTTGATCGAACATTCTTTTTAATGATCACCAAAGATTTGAACAAGAAACGTAAATTGAGGCATAAATTGTAATTTTTGTAAGTCTATAAACTTTTAGAACACTTTTTTTGCTATAAAAATGTGTTATGTCTAATATGCAATGTATACTATTGTACACGTTGCACACGACAAAAGTTAATTGATATCAAATATTGTAATATCATATAGTCAAAACAATATGTAAATGGGTGGTGTACTGTTAATTGTTTTACAGTTTCTATTCGGTTTTGTCTGTTTCTTGAAAATAAACTAGTTCTAAATCTATATGTTGCTGGATGAAATCCCAATCGGCTAGATCGGTGGGGTTGCGGGTTCTCTGTTCTTGAAGCATAACAAGAAATGCAGCCGCTTTTCTTTTGTGGATGCTCGCTCAATTTCCCGATCGGGAAAAAATGATACTATGATCTTTTAGAGTTTTAGTAACAGAAGCTTTAAAAAACATGTGTTAATCGTCTTCAAGTTCAGCTATGATGGGTAGGCGTGAAAAGGTGATTATAAAAATGATTGAGTGGTGTCAATAAGTCGTATTCATAAAGAGGTTGAAATATTTAGGTATTGATGAATACAAATTATTCTTTTATGAATAGCAAATAGCTTTTGCTTAACTTTAACCTAGAATCATTATTATTAATCATAATCTTCCATCAAGAAAATATTTACATTTTGCATACAAATTTAACATGTATATTATCTGGCTGGCTAGATTCACACAGTTCAAGATTTTAACGGATCAAAATACTGATTACTGATAGTTAACAAAAATCCCATATTGTCCATTTAAGTTGAAGAGTTCCAGCTATTTAATAATTTAACCGCTGCGAAGAAAATAAACGTGAGAGTATAGCGGTTATAAAAACAAATAATCTATGTGAGTTTTTGTATTGCCTATTATAGACGAGGATCCAATCATTGAAGCTGACGTTTCGTCACGGAGTGAGAGCATTTCCCACTGCAGTCAGACGTAATCCTCGCCCCAAGTTCCATTTCCTCGTGATCAAAGGAGAAAGCGCTCTCACAGCCCATTCCCGAGAAGGCGAATCTTTTTACTTTACTGTATATGTCCACGCATTCTCCTCTCAGTTTCTGTTCGTACAAGACATCTCCTTTGATCTTGATTCGTAGAGATCCGTTCTTCAGGGACAATGACCATACAGTATGTCCGTCTTTGGCTGTAGCTTTCTTTAAAGCAGGAGGTGTTTGGCAGGCGATACACCCGGTGAGGTAGATTCCGGAGAGACTCCACTGGAGTCTGCCGACAACTTTTCCGTCCTCTTCATACAGTACAATGGTACTGAACGTCTTCCGTTTGATGTGAGAGTGTACTTGGATGCCTTTGTGGGAGTTGATTAGATCCTGCTTTACTGTACAGTCCATGTTAGAGCAGTAGCCACACTCGGGAGTCCAGCAGTCACAGGTCGGGTATTGCGCTGAAATAATGGTTTGTAACCATAAATAATGACCTGCCAAACTAAGTCAATATTCAGATTATGATATTATGGAGAATAATCATAAAAAATCGTCAATTAAAGAAGGGATCGTTCAAATATTACGTCACCCAGATTTTTTCATTCAAATTTTGACCCTTCGTAGACCACTTCTCGTGATTTATTAAATAGATAATAATTTGTTTTATTAATATCTGAGCGATCCGTTAAAGTCATTTTCTGTTTACCAGTATATAGTGCACTCGTCATAAAACTTGTCGTAGCGTAACTTGTTGTATCAACTGAAATGAAGGATCAATAATTAAGTAAGCCCGTCTTATGGTGATGCTCAGCACTGTTGAAAATCCCTTCTTCACAACTACAAGTTTTAGTGAGCACTTCAGATGAGTTTTAACAAATCTGAACTTATTTCGACTAGTTTAATGTCCTCAAAATTTGTGGAAAATTACATGCGACATTTACACTTTTCTGTTTTGATGGCAGATGCCTTGCTGAAGGCGGCTGATGTACTGTCGTTGGAATCTGTTCCATCCTCTGTTCCATCCTCTGTTCCATCCTCAGTTCCTTCCTCGGTGCCATCATCAGGTCCTTCTCCCTCTTTTGGTCCTTTTTTCCCCTTCTTCTTCCTCCTCCTCCCTCTGCCTCGTCCCCTTCCTCTTCTTCGTTTTCTCCATTTTCCTTGTCCACCAGCCTCTGCTTCCTCTGTTGCCCATTCTGTTGCTCCCTCTCCTATATCTGGAAATAAGTCACAGTGTAAAACAATAATAGCCTTACATACAAAAAACAAACAGCAGAATATTAAACGTTTTCGTTCGTGAACCAGGGTTTTTGCATTATGCTTGACGAGTGACGACTTCTATGTCTCGTTACGGAAATAAATCATTTATAACTTTTAAGTAACGGGGTTAAAATAATGAAACCTCTTACCTTCTCTGTTTGCAAATTTCTTTCCCCATTTGATACCCCTATCCTTTCTTCTCTGTTTACGTTTTTGGGCCTCTGTTATGAAAATAAATATTGTTAAATTTCAATATTCACTAAATCAAATATTCAACTATTTTTGGAAAACCCTTAATTAACGCGTGTCCAATTAAATTACGCCACTATAGCGATAAAAACGCCACTAATTATTTGTACCAATATCCTCAAAGCTTCAAGCTTACGTGTCCTCACATTAGTTTAACTTATTTCTATTAATATTACAATTAACTGCAAGATCAACTACATACTTGTACACGGATCAAGTGTGCACACTTTAGCTTCCTTCGGGTCCCCACTGCACTCTCTACCCCCGTAAGCAGGTGTGGGGTTAGTACAGGTTCTGGTCCTTATCTGTGTCCCCTCCCCACATTCAGCCGAGCATTCCGACCATTCCCCGAAACTCGTCCAGCCCCCGTTCACTGAGGATTTTTATCAGTGAAGTTAGTAAAGACAAAGTGTAGGAATTATAATTGTGTGCGTAATTGTAGCAGCGAAGAGAATTATCGTCTTTTGAGAATTAGAAAGATAGAAGACAACAAATCTATAAATAATTGTTATGATACCTTTTAAGCTATAGCAATATACGATTGATACGTGTAATATAAAAACATGTTATCGAACGTGTTTCAGGTTTATAAATTGAAATTAATGAGTCAACTTATTAATTAATAAGATAATTAATTAATAAAACAAACCTCCATGGGTATAACAGAACTCCTTTAATTCATCTGAACCATCAAAACAGTCCTCCCTCCCATCGCACATGGTTCGCTTCATGATACACTTCAGACCATCATTACACTTGATTTTGTGGTACGGACAAGTGTGCGCTGATACAGCAAATATTAATATTAATTTTAACAAAATATTAATCTATTTAAAAAATCTATTTGTATTTATTTCAACTCGTATAAGCACTATCAGTTCTTTAGCGATAGTTGAAATTCGCTATCTAACGCTATTTATAGCGCAGTCTAGCGCTTCAGCGCTTGATATCGAATTTAAACTATCGGGAAATTCTACGCAGAATATTATTTGTTCAGGTATCAACTATCAATCAAACCTTTATACAAAGTTCAAGTGATTATTTATCTTATCAAACCTTAATAAATTTCAGGTAATTATTCAACAAACCTAAGCAGAGTTCGGGTGTTTCATCTGATCTGTCAGCGCAGTACCCATGTTCTTTTAATTAACTGAATTAATAACTTTAATTAATTAATAAACAAACCTAAGCAGAGTTCGGGTGTTTCATCTGATCTATCAGCGCAGTAGCCATGACCGTCACACAGCCACCACTTACTGATACACTTCGTACCATCACCACACTTAAACTTGTTAAGAGGACAGACAAACGCTGAGGAATTTTAATTAATTAATTAATAACTTTAATTAATTAAATAATTAATTAATAGCTTTAACTTCTATCAAAAACTCGTACCATTACCACACTTAATTTTGTTTGGAGGACACATAAACGCTGTGGAAGGGAACGTTTAAATTTAATCAATTTGATTGATAACTTTAATTAAGGTTTAACAATGGTATGATAACATTTCTTTCTTGAACTTACTTGTTGTATTACTTTAATCTATAAAGTTTCGATTACTAATTCATATTGTCTTCATTAACTCTAAAAAATTTTAAAAACCTTGACAGAAGTCGTATTCTTCGTCAGATCCATCATTACAGTTTTCATACCCGTCACATAATCTCCACGTGTCTACACATTGTTGTTGGTCTGCGCACTTAGATTTATCATCCGGGCACGTGTACGCTGGAGTGAGTGGTGCTTGTTTACAAAGTTTTTAAAGTTTTAATTATTAATAAAGTTGTAATTATAAAATATAAATTTTGTAAGATAACATCTCAAATAACTATAAACAAATTAAGTATATTTCGCGGCTAAACGATTGGCAATCGCATGGGTCGCATGGCAGTGATAATTAATAATAGGGTTAATTAGTTAATAAGTTAATAAGTTAATGAGTTAATTAGTTAATAAGTTAATTAGTTAATTAGTTAATCAGTTAATTAGTAAATTAGTTAATTAGTTAATTAGTTAATTAGTTAATTAGTTAATTAGTTAATTAGTTAATCAGTTAACCAGTTAATAAGTTAATAAGTTAATAAGTTAATAAGTTAATAAGTTAATAAGTTAATAAGTTAATAAGTTAATAAGTTAATTAGTTAATTAGTTAATTAGTTAATTAGTTAATTAGTTAATTAATTAATTAGTTAATTAGTTAATTAGTTAATTAGTTAATTAGTTAATTAGTTAATTAGTTAATTAGTTAATTAGTTAATTAGTTAATTAGTTAATTAGTTAATTAGTTAATTAGTTAATTAGTTAATTAGTTCCTTATAAGGCTGAAACTGTGCGACCAGACGAATCTCTTAGCCGCGGCGGCCTATACAAAAAACTCGATAACTATACAAACCTAAACAGAACTCAGCTGATTCATCTGAAGCATCATTGCAGTCACTATTACCATCGCATAACTTAATGTTATCAACACACTGGAGACCGTCTTTACACGTGACCTGGTTATCCGGACACACTACTCTCTCTGGTGAAGCGGATACTTTATAATATATTTATATAGTTTATAAACTATAGTTTATAAACTATATAAATCAATAAATGTATTTAACTACAATTAAATACATTTATTGAGAATTATGTAATGTAACGTGATGGAAATATTTTAAACAGGCATATCCTGTCCAAACTCCAAACCCAGGATGCACTACATGAAGAATTTGTTTTAACTTTGTATGAAAAGCATTTATATAAAGAGATCTTTAGATTTTTACAGCATGTGATTGATGTGATAAACCAAAACTTGTTACAAGTCGTGAGCCGTGAATAAGTGGGAAAAGTGAGCGACCGACCGATTTCATTCTCGGTATCATTTTG
This sequence comes from Bolinopsis microptera, assembly GCF_026151205.1. NCBI lineage: Eukaryota > Metazoa > Ctenophora > Tentaculata > Lobata > Bolinopsidae > Bolinopsis > Bolinopsis microptera. The sequence goes on along the minus strand of NC_087084.1, from coordinate 7,932,910 downwards.
CATTTGAGAACGGTCATTCAAATTAATATAATTTCCTTTTGTTTGGGAAAGGGAGACACTGGTAGCGGTCCACTCTACCCAATTATGGGTTTTGGTAAAATATAACTAATCGTAATAGTTGGACTATGGAGAAAAATGGAAGGGAACATTTAAATTTAATAAATTTGATTAATAACTTTAATTAAGATTTAACAATGGTATGATAACATTTCTTTTTTGAACTTACTTGTTGTTTTACTTTAGTTTATAAATTACGACTGGGTTTTGCTAAAATATAACTAATTGTAATAGTTGGACTATGGAGAAAAATGAGGAATAAATCTGATTTTCATCTCTACATGTAATACCTTAAATTTAATACGCAAGTTGCGATTGATTTTCTTCACTCACGAAGTCGAAATTTAAAGCGGTACTCTGAATTTAGTCTTATAACAAACACCCTGTACATTGTATAATAAAAAACATTCAAAGAAATAAGAAAAGTAAAAGTTGTGGGCTCGATTAGTGGAATTTTATTAATATTGATTAACATTGATAATAATATAATGGAATATCTAACCTGGTATTTTCTCCATGGTAGTAATAATGGCTAAAGAGTAGGTGTAGGAATAGTGCGTTACTTTGGTTGGGCCTTCCTCCTCTGTTAAAATAAACGTATTAGTGTAAACTAACACTGTAAAATAACAGCAAAAGTCCCGAATCCCGATCTAGTGTGTCCCGATTTACTGGGGTTTATTATTAATCACATTTAATTAATCAAAAAATTAATTAATCATAATTTTTCTTCCTAGATACTAAACAGCTTTGGTAGCTCGTGATTTGACTGTAAATGAATATTCTCTTGTCATTTTTTGAAAGACTTAACTTAAACTAGTTAGATCGAACTGATAACTAATTTTATCAAATATTAATAATTGATACCTGTTGGATCCTCTTTCTTATCTGTTGTGTCCTCCCCACTCACTGAAACATTGTATGGTTTATACAATAACACGTTTCAATAGTCCAACAATTTAAAACCGAAGTTGTAAAATTTTAAACTTATCTTGGTACAAGTCACAACACAGCGTATATATGTACTGCATATTATGCAGTAATTATTGATTATAACGGTTGTACAGTGTACCCGAAAATTCCGATCACGAAGTGTGAAAAGAACAAGAATTTCGCCGCGGTAACACCACGCACAATCAAATTTCCCTACTGCCTACAATGTAATTGTTATACTTTATTGTATCCCAGAGTGGTGTTTGGCGCACGTGATAATCGTTTATATTATATTAGGCGTGCAGAACTTGTAAAATTCTGCGCGCATCTGAAGTGTCGCCGTCGATCTGTATGTGGTTTGGTTGTAGATCATTTCATTTTTGCGCGGTTTTGTTTCGTGTTAACGATGCGTATCATGTCACGTCATATTATTGCATCGTATGCCAACTTTATCGACTGTAATCAACTATTCTGTTTGATGCTTACATCTACAGCACCATCAACTATCGACTATCGAGCCTTTGATTTTATATAGGATTCTTTAAAAGCATACCGCAATCTTGATCTTAGTTGCTCCTTGAATGTAAATGTAAAGTAACATCTTTTGTCAACTATGTTTTCGCTTTTTACCATTAAGTGTCGATCAACTGTTAAGTAATCAGCAACGAGTTTATCAGCTGATATCATAATTTAATTTGTTTCGACTTGCTGAATTTTATCACTCGGTAATTTATTGTTTGTTTCACCAAAATAACACTTACATTGATGATTGATCCGCTCTGATGACTAATATGCTATATTAATGAATGAGAGTGAATTGTAACCCGATGGAAACCTGTGTAACAGTCGTCAAGCACCAAAAACTGGTTGCTATGCCTGTAATTAATTAACACATTACAGGCGTCGCGCGCGCAAAATAGACTCCTTTTATACTCATAATTATAGGGGAGTGGTCTATATTGCGAAGGAGCAGACTTTTGTCATCACCGTAGGACCGTCGGGCCACCTCATATATCCAAACCCGATTACTTACTCCCTACGATCTTTTTGCCTTCGGCAAGAGCAGGGAAAAAAATTATTGAAAACTTCAACAATTTTGAGTTAAAGGGAGAAGGTTATTATTAAATATTAGGGTTAAGGTAATGAGTTATGACTATGGTTTGGGTGCTTAAAATCCACCCTACTACCCTAACAGTAATTAGTAACACAAACGTTGGGTATTTTCGCCTCCCTGTACTTACCAAGTTCCTCGGTGTATGCGTGTGTACTTACCAAGTTCCTCGGTGTATCATACGTGTGTGCTTACCAGGTTCCTTGGTGTATGCATGTGTAATTACCAGGTTCCTTGGTGTATCATGCGTGTGTGCTTACCAGGTTCCTTGGTGTATGCATGTGTGCTGGCGTGAGTAAAGTTATAAGTACTCCCATGTGTGTACTCAGTGTATTCTCCTTCAGTAGTATGATCTTCTCCTTCTTCTGAAATAGATTATTCGATAAATAAATAATCAAATGAAAAATTAATTGATTTAATAAATATCTAAACAAAATCAAGTATTCAGATATTACCAAGAAACGTCAAAGCAGAATTGAAAAGATAGTATTCATACCCTGAAAAGAGATTATTGGTATAATCTCCTTTAGAATACGGCCAAATTGCATTTAAAATAGTTAATACGGCCATTGCAATGCAAAGATTTCTTTGGCTATTATAGAATTCGGACTGACCTGCGAGAAGAGACTCCGGTAGAACGAGAAGTACGATCCATATTAGCATCGCACGTTTTATCACCATCATAATCTGCAAAATTGAAATACTGAAGATTTGCAATCAATGATGATTTAGTTTAATTAAAAGTATGGCATGAATTAAACAAATAACAACGCTATAAATATTAGTTACGAGCATGACAATTTAACAAATAACAACGCTATAAATATTAATTAAGTGCATGATAATCTAACAAATAACAACGCTATAAATATTAATTAAGTGCATGATAATCTAATTTTGTAGCGTAGGATCTGGAGTAATGCTTAGAAGTAACGGTTTTTTAAAAGTTTCAAGAATATCATGGGTTGCTGTGTCAAGCAGTTCGCATTCGGAAAATGACACGATATAGCTATTAACCAATCAGCCACCAGAATTTACTGAAACCCAAAATCGCAGTCACGTGTCATAATTATTGTGGTTCACCCCACCACTTCGAGCATAACAAATAAGTTAAGTGATCAATACAGTGCTTCAAAACTAAATAGATTTATAAAATAAACCGCACAAAAAACTCAGGGTTTAACATACATAATGTGAACAAGCTGTAAACCCCTGATTGACCTCGAACCCTGATATACCGAGGCGCTTTCTCCCTAACTCTTCGATATATTAGGGTTTTACTGTGTTATTATGGCCAGGACTAATCCGTCTTTATGGGTAAAGGATCACGAGAAGAGTTCCATCGTGAAACAATCTTAACACAAAATGCACGTGACGTCGTTTTGAACTTGGGGAAAGAAAAAAATACAAAACTGATTTTTTGCAGGCGTAAAATACGATTGTTTGCAGGTAGCCGTATATCATTAGTCTCTCCCTGTCAGTGATCAGCTTAAAGAACTGGCATGATGGACTTTATGTGATGGGGTCAGAGTATCATTTGAACTGCTGAACTTATCCTGAAGCCGATCTTTGTTGTTATGAACCCAAAGTTTTTTCACATTCCGTGGGAATTTTCCAGAGCTTAGTAGGTTTTTTGCAACTAATCTTTTAACTCTCGGATTTCCTTGACATTTTGCATTTTGATTTAAGATCTGCTGGTTTCATAGTGTTTCATGGCGGGCTTATTTTTTAATTAAATGAATGAAGTTACCGCTAATGTATTAGAATTCATGATTTCAAAACATCTGCAAACAAGATTATTAGCTCATGTACCCTTAGTTGGGGGTCACGAAATCCTCTCCGAACCTCCACGTGGTGTGGCTTAGTTGGTACTAACGATTGGTTAATTTTAGACGCATTCCGAAAAAAATTTAACAGGGTCTAAACATAATTTTTTTCGGGCTTATTGATTGGAAACTTCACGTATTCTTACGTATTTCTCTCGAACATTGAATACGCCGTATTTTGAGTCGATTTTTTGACGTATTTAACAACGATGGCTGATTGGGTAATTGCTCTCACCTCCACACCCTCCACCGGACTCCACATTTATAAGCATAATAGTGTGAGAATTTATAACAGTTTGAGCTTTGTTGTTGGGCGACATATCGTGTAGTCATTGGTCGATTACCTTCAATTTGATGTTATGGTTTAAAATCTGCAAGTTAGTCTTATGATTTAATATTTGTGTTATGATTTAATATCTGCAATAAAAATTACCAACGTTTTATTGTTTCGAACCTCCTATGAGCAGTTGTTGTTGGCGAGTGATTTAGTAATAGTGGGACCCCTGCTCATAGGCGTTTTGAAACAATGCAACATGGCTATCGTATTTTTAACAAATGAAATAAATAATTGCAGTAAAATCTGCAATTATTGCAGCTGCAGGAAATGAAATATTAATACAGCTGAGATTGTTGATGTGAAATTACTACTGATCTTTAATCTGTATTATAAATTCAAACGTCAATTAACTGCAAAAAGTCCCATTTCAAGTTACCATAACGACCGAGGAAGTCATCTCAGCCTAGCGAGTAAACACCTCGGGTAATCTGATATCACACTCCAAGAATAACAGAGAATTACAGCGCAGAGTCAAGAGTGTCATCGATTTATATATAAAGAAATTATTGAGTTTAGAAGGAGTTCAATCTTGTTTGAGATAGAATGAAGATTGACGAATAGTACCACATTGTTTAAGACTCGTTGATTCTCCCTTGATCGGGGAGATAAATAATATTAATTGGGCGGCATCTCGCGCTTAGGATCGGGCTGTCACGTCTTGGTTCCATGGCCGGATATTATGCCAAATTATTAGACTAGGGGGTGCTCCATAAAAATAAACTTGCTCGGATTTTAAAAATTTTTGTACCATTGTTTTCTAGAGACTGTGAGAATTTTCACAATACCAAATTTGTCATACCTTTTTGGAAAGATCAGTGAGTTTCGCCTAGGTGCCATATTTGATGGTGCGCGGCTTTTGGAGCAAAATTAGCTGTAAAAGTCGCGTAATTTGACCAAATTTGACCAAATTCGTTGATTTTTGTCGTATTATTTGGATTTATTTTCAGTTCCTTGAATGAGATCATTCTGAAAATTGGCGACGACCTTCCAATAGGGCTTTCACAACTGTCCGAAAAATTTGGTGGATATCGGAGTTGATATAGTGATCAAAATGGGGCAAAATACGCTGCTTTTAGCTGTAACATAATGTCTGATGGTTGGATATGCTTTCAACTTTTCGGACACATTCTTTGTAAGTCTATGAGTTAGCTTACCAATTTTTGTTGCAATTGGAGGTCGGGAAGGATACTTAATATCTATTTGTTTGAAGAAAATTGTGCTGGCCGAAATTAGCGCTAAAAAACCATCCTACAGTCGGCACGCGCGGCTCACTGTCGATGGCGCACTACCTAATTAGACGGAGGTCCATTTCCCGTAGATCATCTCCGGAGATGATTCTCCGGCTCCGTCTACTGTATTAGACGGAGATGAAGCTCTCCGGGAATTTCTCGGAGATTAATTCATACAGAATCATACAGAATCAACAAAATTACCGTAGATGGTCTCCGGTCGTGGAACTGCAAACCGGAGAAATATCCGGAGAAATATCAGTAGATGATCTCCGTCTAATAATTTGGCATAATATCCGGCCATGGAACTGGGGTGTTAGTCAGGCTGTCACGTCTTATCGTCCTAAGTAGAGGACGTTTTCGCTCTATAGTTTAATGTTACCATTCATGATCCTTCTATCAATTTGGCAGTTTACCCTCGAGTTTCTGCACTTTATCTAGCCCCCCCCCCCCCTCTCTTTCCGCCCGTTTACAGTCTTTCGTCCAGAAGTCGATGCTTGTAGAGCTGGGGTTTAACCTCAGGTGGTCCCACGATCGCCACCGAAACCTCATTCGTAGCTAAGAAGTGTACGGTTTCAATTGTTAAAAAAAAGCCAATCCCAATAGTACCTGAAGAGCCATTTGATCACGAACTTTGGGAGTTGTCTAACCCTTTTAGTAGTTTACCGATTTACATACGAGGATTTACTAAAGTACTAACGTTACATAACGACAAAAATGTTTCAGATATTAATTATATCATATTAAATAACATCGGTATAATACGACCCTGCAGTTGTGTTCGTTAGTAGATGTTAGCGAACAAGTTAACTCATTTCCCATAATAAGAATTGGAGACAATTAATTGTGACTCATGACATGCGGCAGACGTGGTTAAAATCTCAAATATTGTACTAATGATTAATAATAAATAATAGTATACATTCCGAGACATGCTTATAACTCCGGTGATTGTAACCTAGATGGTTTGGGAACAAAAATATAGGGATTTTTTCCCCGAAAACCGCCTAATTTCATACCCCAAATTAAATCATGGTATTTGGGGATTTTTTCCCGATCCATGACTTAAAGTGCCGAAGGCACAAACGAGTCAAGGACAAGGGTTAGCGAACGAGGTTTGTTTTGTACAGTGGCCGGGTGCCATATTTTTCCGTCATTTCTGATAATAACAATACAAACAGTGTTAAACCAACAATTTTCATTGAACCATAAGTGTAAGAACATTCTTAATTTCACCATGTACGTATCTCATTAGAGCACTAGTCACTATATGATAGCAAATTATTACTATTTTGAGTTAGTATAACTGTATAACTATTTTTTTATTTATTTAAAGAGAGGCTGGGCCTGGTTGGCCCACGAGAGGATAGCATATGAATGCTTTGCCTACCTCTGGGGTATGGCAGTCCTGTGGAAGGATGCCAGTGGAATCAAGATGTGTAATCAAGGATGATGGTAAGTGTTGTGGGGTATGTCATAGATGAACGCTTAAGTGGTGGTTGAGTGTGGAAGAGAGAGGCGAAATAACTAATAAGACGGCGTTAAACTTAAAGTAGTCGCTATTTTACACCTGTCCGGTCCAACTCCTCTGGCACCATTAAGCGTTTAGTGTGGTTTGTAAAGTTGACAATGGTGGAGATGTGTTGGTTGTCGAATATGTCATTGACAGAGTCCCGGAAATATTGACCTCATAACTATTTTACACAGATCCGTGCCAGATCGAGCGTGCTACTGCTAAATCACTTTACAGTCGATCTTCGATAGTTGAAACCAACTGAAATCGATTTATTTTCGGATGCTGATTGCGAATCACCCCCACGACATTAAAATGCTCCCCTGGCAAGATATTGGCGAAAAACTGTCTCGATCAGTCGATCACGTGATATGACCGTATGAAGAAGTTGGTAAAATTTCTCGTTAGCGTTAGGGTTTAGCATATCAATATGCTTTTGTTAGAAATTGGGTTAGGGTTGGGATCAGATCAGTGGGTTAGGATTTCTCTCAGGGCCAGCTCTAGAGAACGGGTTGAAAAAGTCACGTGACAGTCGAGTGTTGAGGTCCATTCAGTTGACGTGGATCTTATGAGTGGATAGGTTGGTATAAAGGTATAATACCAATAATCCGCAGGCACATCTCCCAAACCATATACTCATAATACAGTAAAACCTCGATTAACTGCTAACCAGTCAACTATTTACCGCAAATCCCGACTTACCGCGGCTGTTTCCTTTCCCCAAACTCCGCATTGAATCGGTGTTATACTATATACTGAATGATACCCCATAGAATTAGAAACCATCATAAGCATGATATCATCCAGTTTTCAATATTCAACCCAGAGTAAAATCTAAATCTCGATACTTTTTTATTTTAACTTCTGTACGGTTACATATCCCTCAACATTACCATATTGACGCATGTAATTTTACAAACAGAAACATCTCATTAAATTGGGGTTAAAATAATCCAACATTTCTCCAGAATGTTTTAAAAATCCCGTCTCCAACATGAGGCGCTTAAGGGACATAAGTCAAAGTGGTCACACAGACATCAAACACTTTTAAGTTTTAACTACCGTTCACCGAACCTTGACTGCGGCTTTGTTAACAAGGTTTGGCCGGTAGAGGGTCCGCAGTAATCCCATTACCTTAGTATTGCTGTACAACTACTACAGAAGCTAAGTAATCCCGATAAAACTCGACCTCTGCCTGATCCAGAAGATGTCACCATTTTACCCTCACACAGACATCGGACGCTGCAGGAAGAAGATAACGATCAGACCTCCTTATCACTTGATCAACATGGAATTATATTAACTGGGCGGCGCGCTCGGCCTGTCTCTCCGTCATATCAGCATGCTTATAAACAGTAAAGACTGGGTTCCCCAGGTTGTATGGAATATGATAAAATACGCCATCACGGATCGGAAAATTGAGCGGCCTTCCAGGGCTTCCACAAAAGAAAAGCGGCCGCATTTCTTGTTACATCTCCTCATTTTACAAAAATGAAACCCAATAAGAAAATGAAATACAATTAAGATCTTCTCTGACCAGTGGTTTAATTTTGTAAACAATTTCTTCGGAGCCTTTGAAAGTTAGCCTCAACTTAACTTATAATCCTCCAGAGGTTATAGGAGACCGACTAATCCGACTAATCCCGAACTTTCACCGCCGTGACCAATAAAGTAGCTTGACCGAGCTTGCTTACTTTTAATGGAACGTGTTCAAAATCCTTTTAAAAACAATTTATGATCGGATTTATCAACGGGATCGGATAAACTTAAATAGGCTTATATTAATATAATATTAATATTTATATTAATTAATGTAAACTAATATAAGCCTTTTGTTAGAATAACGTGTTTCGTCCCTGGCAAAGTATCAGATACCTGGTACGACTTGTGGATGTCAATATTTCCGTTATTTGAGTTAGTATAGGGGTATTATAGTATGAGAGAATGAGATGAAAAGAGTTCCTGACGTGACACAAATAATTTGTATGTTGAATCCGGGATGGGATCTTCTGAGCAACTCCAACTATCGTCACCCTACACGACGTTGTCAAAAGTTTGGTCACAGGCCCTAGTTTGTTGGTCAATTGCTATCTCGAAATGAAATTTTACAAAAAATCAGGGTGAACCCCCCTCCGATCCCCCCTTAAAGCAATTCATGATCGAATACTAGTGTTTATTTGTTTGATGAATCATATTTATAACTCACTATATTGATAGTAAATCGATAAAGTCATAATTAAAGAAAATAGGTAAATAATCAATAATAATTCGGGGAGAATAATGACGGTGAGCTAAATTTTGGTACTCCGAAAATATGGTGTTTTTTCCGAAAAGCCACCGAATTTTGTACCATTTAAGTATGTTTCGTAAGGTACTAAGCTTAATTTACTTTAAGTTCGCACCCATCAGCACATTCCAGCAGCCTTATAATAATAAGGTTACAATAAAATTAATGTCCTCTTTTATTTTTTAAGGAGTCGCCAGGGTATCACTATGGTATCACCAGGGTGTTACCAGGGTGTTACCAAGGTGTTACCAAGGTGTTACCAAGGTGTTACCCGGGGCATGTTGTGTGGGGATTGTTCGAGAAACCTCAACGATTAGTTCATTCAAAAGTTTATCCTGGTTTCTTTGTGACAAAACGCCGCACCTCCTTACTCAATACTCGGTTTCTGAACTGGAATTCTATGGGCTTCCAGACTGCTAGACCGAGTATTACCGGCCGGAGTATTACCATCCGGCCCATCCTATTAATATAATATTAATATTCATATTAATATTTCCGTTATTTGAGTTAGTATAAGGGTATATTATGACCTGGCAACAGTCCCTGACGTGACACAAATAATTTGTATGTTGCAATCCGGGAGGTGATCTTCTGAGCAACTCCAATTATCGTGACCCTGCACGACACGTGCAGACGATCTATCGAACCTCAGGGGACAGTACTAATTATTGCGTCAAACTTAATCACATAAGACTGTTCCTGGGACGATGTAATTAGCAGTGATTGTTAAATTTAACACGTTTAATGAGACATTTCTTCTGGTCCATGAAGGGTACGAATAAAGTTATTATTATTACGGATATGTTCCATATGATTTATTATATATGGTAATATTATTACCATATGATTTACCGGTAGTCAAGTCTTCTCTCGATTTGATCAAGACGTGCCTAATACAATTTGATTGTCTCTAGCGAGATACTTATTATACTTCTGCTGCACAATCTGAAAAATGTTACAAATATAGCAATGATTGATATTGAATGAACGATTCACTCTGCGACATTTAATACTTTAATAACTTGATAATGCAACCCTTTGTGATGATCTGATTGAGTCGACTCATATATATATTATATTAATAAATGATCATTTATTATTATTAGGTCTCATGATTTTAAGTTTCTTTTATTCACATTCCTGATTATTTCTGAATAGACTCAGTGAAGACAAATTCTAATGGAAATAAATAGTTGCAGAACGTATCGAAATTTCTACGTCTATTCTGAAATAGAGTTAAATTTACATTAATATTTTTACGTTTGTGATGGGTACCAGGTTGATTAAAATGTTAAAATAGACTTGCTGATAAAATAATGAATGATTCTTTTATAGCAGTTCTTTTAGCACTGAACACATTATCTTGAAGTTATTTTGATTAAATGAAATCAAAGTTTTATTGCAAATTTTCATTATTTCCATTTTGCAGATTATGATGATGATAAAAGGTGCGATGCTAATATGGATCGTGCTCCTCGTTCTACCGGAGTCTCTTCTCGCAGGTCAGTCCGAATGTTACAATCCGGTTTTTTAAAACATCAAATTTCCGATTGGGTCTTATTAGAAATTATAAATTATAAATTAGAAAGATCATTACAAAATTGCATGTGTCAGATCCCGATCAGTAAAATGAAAATTATTTTACCAAACAAAAAACATAATATCATAGAAAAAGAAATGGTTTCAAAGTATGCACGGAATATGGATACTAAATCACAGCTTACTTTTAGGAAATCTTTGACTTTCACGAAATAGATTATAAACAAAATTTCTGGTCTCAAGAATGTAATCCTCTTAAATATTTACTGAATTGACTATTTGTGAGCATGTTGTGAAGGTCTGTGCTGTTTCTTTGTTTGATCTCCTTGTAGACAGGACATTCTTTAATAGCAAATGGACTTCGTCTTCTTTAATGATGTCACTAAAAGGGAGCTCGTTCAGGAGGTCTATGCTGATTCTGTCTGAGCTGCAGCAGAAGTGGCAAGCTCTGTAGAAGATGCTTGAATTTTTCCAGCCATATCGCCCGGTCTTGATAAGTTAAGTTTAAGTTTGTGGGAGCTTGTCCTCAGCCATGTGGTACATCGGGTTTTCTTGTGATTGGGTAGAGATAGGTATGGTTCTAATCCAAAGCTGGCAATGATTTCGTTGTAGAATGCAAGCTTTTTGTTTTCAAGTCGAGCTTTTTCCACTTTTGTTGGAACCAATCCCTTAGTATACTCCGAACGAGTTGGCTGTTCGGCATGGGAACATTTTTCGAGACTATAGTTCGTTAAATTGCTCCTGGGTCAAATGCGTCGGTCAGTGCTCACTGCTCTTGATGATCGGAACCAACTCTAGGTTTTTTTGCTCTACGAAAGCATGGCGAACAATCTGTGGTGAGTTTTTCTGTCAAGGAGGACGAGCCTGTTTTGGAAGTAAAGAAAGGTCTTATAGTTACCTTATCGGACCTTATTTGGACGGACAGTAAATCAACTGACATAATTATGAACGGACATTAATATGAACGCTACAACTACAAGGCATTAAAAACCATCAAAAAACCTACATTTTTTTGAGGTTTTTTTATTTCAGCAAATGATTTTTAAATCCTTTTTTATACAGTAAGTAAGGAAAGCAGTCGTTAAGCAAAAAAAATGTTAAAATATGTGCACATGATCAGTATCTAATATCTTAATATCATTATCACATATCATCTTCATCATATGAACCGGTGAACGTCACTTATTATTGACTTTTTTCCGCCAAGTGATCCTTGAAATAATCATATTCTAGTAGAGTTTTCTGTGCCTCGGGTAGACCAAGGAGAACCTTTCCGTCGTTAGCTTACGGCACTATAAAGTTCTCATAGTTTTTATAGTCTGGACAAAAAGTTCGAAGTATACAATTTTTGGAAAAAATTCAACAGACTTCAACTTGGACTTTATTTTGTATTTGAACGGACATAATAATGAACATTAGGGCCTCCAGCGTTCAATTAATGTCTGTCCAAATATAGTCCGATAAGGTATGTAAATAGTTTTCCGCACAGTCTCCCCAGTCCTTCTCCCGATTGGGACGGACCCAGTTATTCTCTCTGTCGCTTTATTTTCAATCGAATTATAGGTTTTCAATTTAGTAAACACATACCTTTGCTGTGACTCAAGGCAAATCACATAGAACCTTTCTCCGAACAATTTACAGTATAACTTATCGAGGTGAATTTACGCACGAGGTATTATGTCGGATCCTACCATACGATTTTAAATGAATATTAAAACGAATTAGCCTTATCACTTGAGAACAACCCGGAACACGTCGGAGTTATTTTTATAATAATCCTTCGTGCTTCGCACTCGAAATTATTATCAACTTTTCCCACGCGTCGCGGGAAAAATAGAAATACAATCCCTGTGCGTGCCGGCGTTATATGTGTTATATATATATATTAGAGCATTTACATATAGTAATTATTTTTTAACGTATTAATCACGTGGTTGTAGAACTACAGGGGGGAGGGGGCGGGGGGGGGGGGGGGGGGGGGCAAAAGTCAGTACCCATACGTTGGCCTTATAATAGCTCAGTCACTGAGTGCCCAATTGAAATAATTCTTTTTGATATTACTTACTACTACCATTGGTTCGAGGAATTTGTCAAATCGAAAAATATTCGCGTTCATTTAATAAATGAAGGTTCATTTGTTCGATAGTTTGGTTTGTTGGATCGAGCCAAATTTTATAATCACGTTTGGCCATTTAAAATACGTTTGTTCCGAAAAAATGAGAGTTCTAGCTTCTCATATGACGAGATATGAAGCATAACGAGTTTGTTTATTACGTGTGATCAGGTGATTGGGTTGAGGCTAGATCTGAATTATGGGAATCCCGGAATCGTGCAAAGAGCCCAATTACGGTGTCGTAATTGGATAATCATTGATTACCAATCAATTTTGCTAACGAGATACACAAATTGCTTGATAACTTCGTCATTTTACTATTTAAAATATGGGTACTGACTTTTGGCCCCCCCCACCTGTAGTAGAAGAGGTTGTAGCAGTAGAAGAAACGGTTGTAGCAGTCGAAGGAGAGGTTGTAGAAGGAGAGGTTGTAAAAGAAAAAATGGATGCTACCGAGTTTACCCACCACGGGACATATAACTACACGTATACACTGCCTGCTAAAACGGAAGCAAAGACTGATGCACCTGGTAAGCTTTATAAATTATCAAGTTAGTCAGATAATTAAGTCGATTATCTTATCAATTAATTTATCAAGCTTTACAAATCATTAAGTTAGTCGGAGTGACGTTACTGATTAATAATTATGAACTAAGCCTTACATTGTGTGTTTACTTTCGTGTTCAAATGCAATACACTTTTAAACTAAAACATATTTAATTTTATCCAACATTAATTTTATCAACATCAATTTAAATATATTGTCAATGTATTTCTCGTAGATGGTGGAAAGATCATAGACGAGAAGAAAGGTAATATAAGTTATAGAAAAAATAAATTTGGCGAGTGAGAGGCCGAATTTTGAAAAATTAAAGATTGATGGTCAAGCGTAAACATTTTGTGTCAAATTGTAGCGTACACATTTTGTTGTAGAAAGGCTAAAATAAGTTTTAGCCCCACTTAATGTGCCATTAAGGGTGATCTAAGCACTCCATTCAGTCTATGCGGCCTCCACGGGGCACGGGTGACTCTGATTAATGATAACAGATAAGGAAACCGTTATTGGCCTTGTAAGAGCCATATTCCATTTCCTATAGGCTATAATATCCTTCGCTTTCCTGTAATTAGTCAAAAAATAGCTTATTAAGAATTATTTTAAACTTAATATAATTAATTAATTAATTAACTGATTAAGATAATTACGATAACAGGCTCTGAAGGACCGACTAAAGTTGTAACGTGGGATTACACTGAAGAACTTGAACCCATCACTGAGAAAACTATAGGTTTGGAATTTTTTGATTGTGTTAACAACAAAGGTTGAACAGTTTGAGAATTTTTGATTTTTTTGTAGATTTTTTATTTATTAATAAAATTGAATTATCAACTAACTAATGAACTAATTTATTTAAATTATCCCAGTTATAACCTGCCCGGACAGCCATATTAAATGCGGAGACGGTCTATGTGTGAGTAAGAGGCTGCAGTGTGATGGAACTAAGGATTGCAGCGACGGATCTGACGAGATACCGGAATTTTGCCTAGGTTTGAAAAATTCGAATAAAGCTACTCTTCAGTAGTGATAACACGTTAAGACTTAAAAAGTGATTGGATGCACTAGGGTACCGTTTGAATTGTGCTAGGGTACCGTTTGAAACGCTAGTACAAGTTGTATCAATGTACGTTGTACAGTGTACAGTGTACATTGTACATTGTACATTGTACACTGTACACTGTACACTGTACACTGTACACTGTACACTGTACACTGTACACTGTACACTGTACACTGTACACTGTACACTGTACACTGTACACTGTACACTGTACACTGTACACTGTACACTGTACACTGTACACTGTACACTGTACACTGTACACTGTACACTGTACACTGTACACTGTACATTGTAAAAGTTATGTAAGTAAAAGTTGTACCAATCTCGTAATTTTTACCAAATCAGGGTATACCTGTCCCGGGAATGATATCAAATGCGGGGACGGTCTACAATGTATAGATCCGTGGCAAAATTGCAACGACAAAGTGGACTGTCTTGATGGGTCCGATGAATCCGAAGAAATTTGTTCAGGTTTAAAAAACTATACAAATTATTTATTTTAAACTAAAGTGTTGATAATAATAGTAATATTCAAATATTTTGCTGCAAAAGCAGCAACTTAAGATTAATTTAGTAATGTAAAATGGTAATCACACTTTATCACACATAATCACACTTAATCACACTTAATCACACATTATCAATCACACCAGTAAGTTCATGCGAAGATCAAGAGAGTGAGATTTTATGCGGCGATGGTCAGCAATGTATACTCAACCTGAAGCTCTGCGACGGCAAGGCACAGTGTGAAGATGGCTCTGACGAATCGGACGAATTTTGTTGGGGTTAGTTAATAATAGTTTAATCTTATATTAGGGAATTAAATAAAGCAATAAATTTATGAATTAATTGCAATTGATTGATGATATGATGTTTTAAGGTTCCTTTTTAGTTCTATTATCGTATCAAGTCTGAAACTAGTTAATATTTACTAACAACAAATATTGTATGATACTATTTCGAGACTTATACTTTACCACACTTTACCTCACTTTATCACACATTATCACACTTAATTACACTTTAATTACACTTTATCACACTTTGTCGCACTTTATCACACTTTATCGCACTTTATCACACTTTATCGCACTTAATCACACTTTTTCACAATTTATCTCACTTTATCGCACTTTATCACACTTTATCGCAACTTATCACACTTTATCACACTTTGTCACACTTTGTCACACTTTCTCACACTTTGTCACACTTTATCACACTTTATCACACTTTATCACACTTTGTCACACTTTGTCACACTTTATCACACTTTATCACACTTTATCACACTTTATAACACCAGTGTGGGATGGTCCCTGTCACAAAGGCTCACTAAAATGTGCCGATGGTAGACAGTGTATTACAGCCAGTGGCATGTGTGACGGAGTGAGACACTGCAAAGATGGGTCGGACGAAATCCCGGAATTTTGCCAAAGTAAGTTTGACGCGCAATATTATTAGTTTCATGATAGTTTCCTGTTAAAAATAAATTACATTAATCTCTTCGTGCCTGGAAAGTTTCACTGTCTTAAATTTATTTTCTCTAGTGGCGAGCAATTATACGAGTGGCTGAATGGTTTAACAAGCCGAATTAATTTAAATCGCATTCCGTAATGTTAGATCAAAATATGGTAGTTATCACTATATTAATTTATATTATCATTTATAATTATAAATTAATTTACATCATAATCATATTTTACAATGGCAATCCCTCCACTTCCTACTCCATAGCGGCCAATAATGTAGAATGAAAAAGCATTATTGAACATAGTCGCATACATGAATTTAAAATTAAAACCATCGACAAAAGGTAATGCCTACAATTGATGGAAATTTAGCGTCCGCTAACCGGCGCAATTCTTGTTCAGGTTTCATTTGGTAGTGAGAAAATACTACAATATAATCAAGGTACGATGTTGGATACCTGAGTTCTATATCTTTCGATAGCAACTCCATCTATGTATCTGCTTAGCTTCCATCACTGATCCTGGTACTTGAGATTCCAGGTGTGGCTTTAAACAATGTTTTAAGGGCCCAACACTCAGCTCACTCAGTTGATGGTAGAACAGTGGGTCTTTGTGCGATGTTGTAGCAGGGACTCCACTTCTTGTTTTCTCTTGCTAACCAGATTGCATAGGAACATCTGAGAGCAACCAAAGCCGCCTCTTGGAACACTGCTTTCTTTACTCTCTTTGTAACACCAAAGTAGTTTAGTAGGGCTGGTAAGGTATGATGCCAGAAGCCTCTACACCCAACCTCTACCGTAAAAAGCTGAGCTTTCCACCCACTGCCATGCAGCCCAGGAATAAGCTCTCTGTTGTAACGTGCTTGTTTACGTTCTACTTGGTCACTAAAGTTACTCTCGTCACCAACTGTCAACTCTACTAATATGACCACCTTTCCTTTATCAGACCAGACTACAATATCGGGACGTTCTGCAGTTCCGTAGATGTGCTGGGGGAACTGTGCTGGGAGGTCATCTTCGTCCCAGATAATCTGCCAATCTTGGTCTTTCTCAAAAGGGCTCTCTCTTTTCATCTTCGTCTTCGGTTTTTGGTAACAGCTGCTAGATGACTTGAAGCCTGTCCAGTCCTGAACTTCAAGTTTAAAATCTTTGTTGTTGAACTTCTCGATTTGATCCAGTAGGGATTTCGCAATGACCCGCAGCACGTTGTCATGCCTCCAATTGTATCGTTTGTTGTTCAGCGAGAAGTTGCAAGCTACCAAAATGTGCTTAATGTTGCAGTGTCTCCATCCGCAAAGTGGACAGTGTCCTGTGTCAGCATAGTTCCACAGGCTCATGTTTGCTGGAGTATTTGCAACGTCATGGGTTGCATTGAGGTGGAACTTAAGAAGAGCAGGGCTCATCTTGTAGTTGTAAATAAGGTTGTTCCAACCTAGGTCTAGCTGCATGGTGTTTTCCCATGTTAAGAATTGTCCTTGAACTCCCTTGTCTACCAGTGTCAACAGGATATCCTGCTCTGAGATGTGGGATACCAGTTCTTTCAGTTTTTCCTTTTCACTGGCTACACTCCTCTTGGATCCCAAGCCCATCCTGCCTTGCACTGTTACCCCTACTAACTCTCTGAAGTAGAGATCTCTTTCTCTAGCACTCAGCTCATTAGTGTAACCCCACCGACTGCTCCCTTCTTGTTTCTTGGCCCTGTGCTCGTAGACCTCCTTAACTTTAGGATCCTTGCTGTTCTTTAGAGAGTAACCTTTGGACACCTGAAGGAACTTGTATAAGTCCGATAGTCTTTTAAGATTCAATCCAAAGCAATCCTTATTTCTGTAAAGCACACTGACAGTAATTGTCTTTGTTACACCTAGCCATTTCTTCAGATACTTCGTACATATTGCTTCAAGATCTTTGACAAAACTAACCGGGAGATTGTAGATCATCAGGTCCCAGGAGAGCTTGCTGGTTAGGAGGTTGTTGTAAATCCAGCATTTCATCACTCCATTAAGGCCTGATCCGTCCACTGCCTGAAACAGTGTAATCAGTTTGTCTTCTATCAGCTTCTTGGTATCTTTGAGGCCCAGATCCACATATATCCAATGGCCAAGAAACTTCATCGGTGTATTTCCAATAAACTGGATTTGAGCTCCATCTATGAAAATTTCAGGGTCATAGGACACATACCTTCCATCTATAACCTTCATCCCCAGGGATACGCATTTACTCGGCTTGGCTTTCATTTTCCTTGACCAAGTAAGAAATCTTTCCATCACATCTATTAGCTTCTTCATCTTTTCCAGCCTGGGAGACATCAGAGTTAGGTCGTCAGCAAAAGCACGACTTGACGTGCTGCTAGAACTAAAAGACGGCTTGTAACCCAAGTCGCTTTGATTTTTCAGGAGATCCAATAGTAGGTTGAAAACTATTAAGAACAGTACAACCGATAGAGGGTCGCCCTGAAAAAGACCTAACATATAAAAGAACCAGTTTGTTTTCCAGTCCTTTGTCACCACTCTCACAATCAGCTCATCATAGTACTTAAACATATATTCTATGAGCCAGTTTGGGAACTTATAATGTCTTAGAGCATATATTATCAAGTTGTGGGGAACCCGGCCGTAGGCGTTCATTAGGTCCACCCAAACTGCAAAGATCTGTCGTCTATTAGATTTGGCATCCTTCAACTCTTCCATCAGAGCCTGAGTATGCTCGAGGCAACCTGGTGTCTTACGCAGGAATCCTTTCTGGATAGACGTGTCTATGTAGCTATTACTGACCATATACTCTAGCATTCTGTCCGCTAGTAATCCCATCTGCAACTTCCACTAGTGTTTGTTTTAGTGATGTTTCTGAACTTACTAGGGTCATCTAAATCCTCAGTTTTTGCTATCAGAATGGCTTCACCTACTCGCCATTGCAGCGGGACTCTCTGGCTTTCCCATAGAGAATCCAGCAATTTGAATACTGCTTTCGCCATTCTGGGACATCTCTTATATACCAGATATGGGACTCCATTCGGACCAGGTGATGATTTATTTCTACGGCTTTTCAGCTTCGTTTGAAACTCATCCCAGTCCAATCTCTCCATCTCAAATGCAGTCTTTGGTACTGGGGCATCGGGCAGTCCTTTAAGCTTTACATATAGAGCACTTCTCTCCTTATCACAGTACTCATTCTTAAAGAATCTGTCAGCCACTTCCTTGGAGAAATTAGGGGGTTTGTTCTTCTTATCCCCGTCCAGCAGTTTCCTTCCAAATTGAAATGGGTTTTGTTTAAACTGTGACTGTTCCTTTTTGCTCTCCTTATTCTTCTTCTTCCTGAGCTCATTACGACGGCTTTTGTTGTGTAAGCGCACGAGTCTCAGGTACTCAGTCTTAGCTTGAGCCAACATATTCTGATCATTGCTTCTCCTAGCATCTTTCTTGTTTCTCTTAGCCTCTCTCTTGGCCAAGCGAATAACTTTTGTCTCCTTGTTCTCCTTTTCCTTCTGGGGAACACGAGGTTTCTTCGCTTCCTCTTCACCGAATCTGCTTTCCAGATAGCTGTATACCAGCTTTTCTACCTTCTCCAGTCGGGACTCCACGTCCTCTGCTGCTACATTGTTCACCAAAACAATCAGGTCTTCATCAATTCCCTTCCATACTCCCTTCTCTGCTGCTGTTGGTAGTTTAAGTTTCTTTGTGACCTCCATCACTATGGCAGGCGGTTCTAAGTCTTTAAAGTGGAACTGTATATCAGAGCTTGCAGGTCCCGTTTCTGCGCTGTGGTTGTAAACCTGGCTTGTTCCCTGCTCCGACAAATTATTACGGATGTCATCTCCCCTCACCTGAGGCTCGGTTATGAGCTCCGCCGGTCTCATCTTACATCTCCACAGATGTTTTGCGACTTGTTTGAACTCGCGCTTGCACCATTGACAAATATTGTCGTCCTTTCTCAAAGGTCCTTCATCAGTTAATCCGGGTTGACCTTTGATGCTCCCCACCTGATCGGAGGTCTTGAGGCATTTATCTGTATATTGTTTTGTAGTGATTGCTTTCTGTAAAGCGGGGGCCTACTAAGCCTATTGCTAAACTCTGCACTTTCGCAGGGGTCATCAGTCTTTCCAGATGTCACCAGTCTTTCCCAGGCGTCACTCGGTCTTTCCCAAGAGTCACTAACACTTTCGTCAGAGTCAGCTGTCTTTCCCGCTGTCAACAGTGAAACTCGCCTCCCTGCAAGGCGCCATGTCCATTTCCATTGTGAGAAAATACTACAATATAATCAAGGTACGATGTTGGATACCTGAGTTCTATATCTTTCGATAGCAACTCCATCTATGTATCTGCTTAGCTTCCATCACTGATCCTGGTACTTGAGATTCCAGGTGTGGCTTTAAACAATGTTTTAAGGGCCCAACACTCAGCTCACTCAGTTGATGGTAGAACAGTGGGTCTTTGTGCGATGTTGTAGCAGGGACTCCACTTCTTGTTTTCTCTTGCTAACCAGATTGCATAGGAACATCTGAGAGCAACCAAAGCCGCCTCTTGGAACACTGCTTTCTTTACTCTCTTTGTAACACCAAAGTAGTTTAGTAGGGCTGGTAAGGTATGATGCCAGAAGCCTCTACACCCAACCTCTACCGTAAAAAGCTGAGCTTTCCACCCACTGCCATGCAGCCCAGGAATAAGCTCTCTGTTGTAACGTGCTTGTTTACGTTCTACTTGGTCACTAAAGTTACTCTCGTCACCAACTGTCAACTCTACTAATATGACCACCTTTCCTTTATCAGACCAGACTACAATATCGGGACGTTCTGCAGTTCCGTAGATGTGCTGGGGGAACTGTGCTGGGAGGTCATCTTCGTCCCAGATAATCTGCCAATCTTGGTCTTTCTCAAAAGGGCTCTCTCTTTTCATCTTCGTCTTCGGTTTTTGGTAACAGCTGGTAGATGACTTGAAGCCTGTCCAGTCCTGAACTTCAAGTTTAAAATCTTTGTTGTTGAACTTCTCGATTTGATCCAGTAGGGATTTCGCAATGACCCGCAGCACGTTGTCATGCCTCCAATTGTATCGTTTGTTGTTTAGCGAGAAGTTGCAAGCTACCAAAATGTGTTTAATGTTGCAGTGTCTCCATCCGCAAAGTGGACAGTGTCCTGTGTCAGCATAGTTCCACAGGCTCATGTTTGCTGGAGTATTTGCAACGTCATGGGTTGCATTGAGGTGGAACTTAAGAAGAGCAGGGCTCATCTTGTAGTTGTAAATAAGGTTGTTCCAACCTAGGTCTAGCTGCATGGTGTTTTCCCATGTTAAGAATTGTCCTTGAACTCCCTTGTCTACCAGTGTCAACAGGATATCCTGCTCTGAGATGTGGGATACCAGTTCTTTCAGTTTTTCCTTTTCACTGGATACACTCCTCTTGGATCCCAAGCCCATCCTGCCTTGCACTGTTACCCCTACTAACTCTCTGAAGTAGAGATCTCTTTCTCTAGCACTCAGCTCATTAGTGTAACCCCACCGACTGCTCCCTTCTTGTTTCTTGGCCCTGTGCTCGTAGACCTCCTTAACTTTAGGATCCTTGCTGTTCTTTAGAGAGTAACCTTTGGACACCTGAAGGAACTTGTATAAGTCCAATAGTCTTTTAAGATTCAATCCAAAGCAATCCTTATTTCTGTAAAGCACACTGACAGTAATTGTCTTTGTTACACCTAGCCATTTCTTCAGATACTTCGTACATATTGCTTCAAGATCTTTGACAAAACTAACCGGGAGATTGTAGATCATCAGGTCCCAGGAGAGCTTGCTGGTTAGCAGGTTGTTGTAAATCCAGCATTTCATCACTCCATTAAGGCCTGATCCGTCCACTGCCTGAAACAGTGTAATCAGTTTGTCTTCTATCAGCTTCTTGGTATCTTTGAGGCCCAGATCCACATATATCCAATGGCCAAGAAACTTCATCGGTGTATTTCCAATAAACTGGATTTGAGCTCCATCTATGAAAATTTCAGGGTCATAGGACACATACCTTCCATCTATAACCTTCATCCCCAGGGATACGCATTTACTCGGCTTGGCTTTCATTTTCCTTGACCAAGTAAGAAATCTTTCCATCACATCTATTAGCTTCTTCATCTTTTCCAGCCTGGGAGACATCAGAGTTAGGTCGTCAGCAAAAGCACGACTTGACGTGCTGCTAGAACTAAAAGACGGCTTGTAACCCAAGTCGCTTTGATTTTTCAGGAGATCCAATAGTAGGTTGAAAACTATTAAGAACAGTACAACCGATAGAGGGTCGCCCTGAAAAAGACCTAACATATAAAAGAACCAGTTTGTTTTCCAGTCCTTTGTCACCACTCTCACAATCAGCTCATCATAGTACTTAAACATATATTCTATGAGCCAGTTTGGGAACTTATAATGTCTTAGAGCATATATTATCAAGTTGTGGGGAACCCGGCCGTAGGCGTTCATTAGGTCCACCCAAACTGCAAAGATCTGTCGTCTATTAGATTTGGCATCCTTCAACTCTTCCATCAGAGCCTGAGTATGCTCGAGGCAACCTGGTGTCTTACGCAGGAATCCTTTCTGGATAGACGTGTCTATGTAGCTATTACTGACCATATACTCTAGCATTCTGTCCGCTAGTAATCCCATCTGCAACTTTCCACTAGTGTTTGTTTTAGTGATGTTTCTGAACTTACTAGGGTCATCTAAATCCTCAGTTTTTGCTATCAGAATGGCTTCACCTACTCGCCATTGCAGCGGGACTCTCTGGCTTTCCCATAGAGAATCCAGCAATTTGAATACTGCTTTCGCCATTCTGGGACATCTCTTATATACCAGATATGGGACTCCATTCGGACCAGGTGATGATTTGTTTCTACGGCTTTTCAGCTTCGTTTGAAACTCATCCCAGTCCAATCTCTCCATCTCAAATGCAGTCTTTGGTACTGGGGCATCGGGCAGTCCTTTAAGCTTTACATATAGAGCACTTCTCTCCTTATCACAGTACTCATTCTTAAAGAATCTGTCAGCCACTTCCTTGGAGAAATTAGGGGGTTTGTTCTTCTTATCCCCGTCAAGCAGTTTCCTTCCAAATTGAAATGGGTTTTGTTTAAACTGTGACTGTTCCTTTTTGCTCTCCTTATTCTTCTTCTTCCTGAGCTCATTACGACGGCTTTTGTTATGTAAGCGCACGAGTCTCAGGTACTCAGTCTTAGCTTGAGCCAACATATTCTGATCATTGCTTCTCCTAGCATCTTTCTTGTTTCTCTTAGCCTCTCTCTTGGCCAAGCGAATAACTTTTGTCTCCTTGTTCTCCTTTTCCTTCTGGGGAACACGAGGTTTCTTCGCTTCCTCTTCACCGAATCTACTTTCCAGATAGCTGTATACCAGCTTTTCTACCTTCTCCAGTCGGGACTCCACGTCCTCTGCTGCTACATTGTTCACCAAAACAATCAGGTCTTCATCAATTCCCTTCCATACTCCCTTCTCTGCTGCTGTTGGTAGTTTAAGTTTCTTTGTGACCTCCATCACTATGGCAGGCGGTTCTAAGTCTTTAAAGTGGAACTGTATATCAGAGCTTGCAGGTCCCGTTTCTGCGCTGTGGTTGTAAACCTGGCTTGTTCCCTGCTCCGACAAATTATTACGGATGTCATCTCCCCTCGCCTGAGGCTCGGTTATGAGCTCCGCCGGTCTCATCTTACATCTCCACAGATGTTTTGCGACTTGTTTGAACTCGCGCTTGCACCATTGACAAATATTGTCGTCCTTTCTCAAAGGTCCTTCATCAGTTAATCCGGGTTGACCTTTGATGCTCCCCACCTGATCGGAGGTCTTGAGGCATTTATCTGTATATTGTTTTGTAGTGATTGCTTTCTGTAAAGCGGGGGCCTACTAAGCCTATTGCTAAACTCTGCACTTTCGCAGGGGTCATCAGTCTTTCCAGATGTCACCAGTCTTTCCCAGGCGTCACTCGGTCTTTCCCAAGAGTCACTAACACTTTCGTCAGAGTCAGCTGTCTTTCCCGCTGTCAACAGTGAAACTCGCCTCCCTGCAAGGCGCCATGTCCATTTCCATTGTGAGAAAATACTACAATATAATCAAGGTACGATGTTGGATACCTGAGTTCTATATCTTTCGATAGCAACTCCATCTATGTATCTGCTTAGCTTCCATCACTGATCCTGGTACTTGAGATTCCAGGTGTGGCTTTAAACAATGTTTTAAGGGCCCAACACTCAGCTCACTCAGTTGATGGTAGAACAGTGGGTCTTTGTGCGATGTTGTAGCAGGGACTCCACTTCTTGTTTTCTCTTGCTAACCAGATTGCATAGGAACATCTGAGAGCAACCAAAGCCGCCTCTTGGAACACTGCTTTCTTTACTCTCTTTGTAACACCAAAGTAGTTTAGTAGGGCTGGTAAGGTATGATGCCAGAAGCCTCTACACCCAACCTCTACCGTAAAAAGCTGAGCTTTCCACCCACTGCCATGCAGCCCAGGAATAAGCTCTCTGTTGTAACGTGCTTGTTTACGTTCTACTTGGTCACTAAAGTTACTCTCGTCACCAACTGTCAACTCTACTAATATGACCACCTTTCCTTTATCAGACCAGACTACAATACTAATACTACAATAATAAACACTATATTAATTTATATCATCATTTATAATTATAAATTAATTTATGTTATAATCTAACATTGTTCAGGTTTCACTTGTCCGGGTTATCAAACTAAGTGTGGGGACGGCACCAAGTGTAACGCTAATTGGCGATTATGTGATGGCAAGAGTGACTGCGATGATGGTTCTGATGAGGAACCGGGATTCTGTGCGGGTTTGATAAATTATTTTATTTATTTATGTACAAATTGTTTTATTTATTTATCTAACATGTTATTTATTGATTTATAGGATCAGCTCAATTTTTTTCTTCATGAAACGCAAAAACTTCTGTGATCAACCCTTTTTGCAACAAACCGCATAACTGGAGACCAGTTAATTAAACAATCTATCGTAGCATTAATTAATCAATACTTATTATTATTTAATTTAACATAATTTCAGGATATGAATGTCTAGATAAAAAAGAGAAATGTGATGACGGTCTACAATGTATTGCTTCAAACAGAGTGTGTGATGATAAGGCACAATGTCATGATAAATCGGACGAGTCCGCGGAGAAATGTGGAGGTTTGCAAACGTTACTAATTTGGATGGCGCATATTTTAGCAAAAACTTTCCCTGATGCTCATAATTCGGACTGCTGACAATTTGTGATAAATTATGTTTCAAATGACGTGGGGGTAATAGTTTGGGGTGTAACAAATTGGATGCTAATGTTAACGATTCAAAAGCAATATTGATAGTAACTTAAACAAGTAATATCGGCATCACTTTGGCCGATTTATTTCTAGTCAGTTCTAATACTCTAATACATAAAAAGTCGCGTTTACGTTTCAAGTAAATCTATAGAGAGCTAGATATTCTAGTCGGTCTCTCCACATGCAATTAAATGAATGACACCAGATCCGGATGGAGAAGTTGTTGTTGAGGTCAAAGTAACTAAAAAGAAGCGAAAGGGAAAAGGAAAAGGAAAAAAAGTCATCCGGACAGGAAAAGGTTAGTAGTACTACAAATAAAATACGACTAGGAGTCTTGAATGTTGAGTAATTTTAATAATAGTCAGTCCTCTGCAGTGCTGCTGCTAATTGCTCACCGACAGTTTCAGCTAATAATCACTACTCACTTGATTACATCCGGTGATTGATAAATAAATAAATAAATAAATAAATAAATTAATTAATTGATAAATAGAGGCTCACAGCAGCCTACATTTAAAACAAATTTATATATATAAAAAAAGAGACGCTGGGCCAGTGAGCCTGGTGGCCCACGAGAGGATAGCATGTGGATGCTTTGCCTACCTCTGGGGTATGGCAGTCCTATGGGGGATGCCGGGGGAATCAGAATGTGTAATGTAGGATGATGGTAAGATGATGGTGTAAGATGTGTCGTGTATGAACGATTAAGTGGCAGCTGGGTGTGGAAGAGTAAGGTGAAATAAGACGACATGTGTGTAGTCGCTATGTCACACCAGTCTGGTCCAGCTCCTTTGGCACAATTAAGCGTTTGGTGCGTTTTGCGAAGTTGACAATAGTGGAGATGTGTTGGTTGTCGAATATGTCATTGACGGTGAGGTAATAGTCCTGGAAATATATTGACCTCTTATTTGGGCAAAAGCCGGACACTGTCCTAGAAAATGTGAGACAGTCTCCTCTCCGTAGCAGCCTACATACTTAAATTGTATGTCTGTTACCTAAAGTTATTAAAAGAAAAAGAGAAAAGGTTATTGACACGACCATAGTCCGAGTCACACATTGCAAGTAATTGTTCAATGCTCATAGATTATTGGATTGAAAGTATCGTGTGTTAATTGGGACAGCCAGTCAGCCACAATACTTTGATAATTAACCTCTCCATTATAAGTCATTAATTAAATATAATAAATTAATTAATTATAATTAAGTAATTAATTAAGTAATTACCACCTACTTACAGATAAACCCGATGAAGAAGGTGATAAAGAAGGTGGTGGTAAGAGACGGTACAGAGGCCTAGGAAGAATCAGAAAGAAGAAGATTGGTCCTAATAATGAGATTATAACTGAAAGTAAGAACTCAGTTTGACATATCTAGGGATCGTTAACATATTACATCCGTTAGCCACTAGCTATTGAGTGGATATTAAACTTTTCCAAACCCATCCACTACTCTCCTAGGAGTATGTAATACGTGAAAACTTCCTTACGAATAAGAATGGTACATAAACTGGATAACACTAAAACTTCTTATCCTTATAATAATTCTTATAATATTTTTTTAAATTCAGATGTAAGATTATTTATTTAAAAAATAAAAGAAAGAAAGATCATTTAGTGTACATTCCATTATTCAAGTGATTTGGTAATTACAAAATATTTCGTTCAACGAGTTTACATTTCAGGTGCAACTATAACCACTTCGTTCATCACGGTCGTATCTACCGAAGGACCTAAAGTAACAGGTGAACAAAATTAGTGGATCTCAAAAAATTAAATTTGTCGACCTCCCCTGAAGTTGTAGGGCGCTCCTTTACAAATATTATCCTTTACAAAACTTTACGTAATATCATTTCAGAACCATATCCGACCTGTGACTGCTGGACTCCTGAGTGTGGCTACTGCTCTAACATGGACTGTACAGTAAAGCAGGATCTAATCAACTCTCAATCAGGGGTCGAAGTACACTCTCACATCAAACGGAAGACGTTCAGTACCATTGTACTGTATGAAGAGGACGGAAAAGTTGTCGGCAGACTCCAGTGGAGTCTCTCCGGAATCTACCTCACCGGGTGCATCGCCTGCCAAACACCTCCAGCTTTAAAGAAAGCTACAGCCAAAGGCGGACATACTGTATGGTCATTGTCCCTGAAAAACGGATTTCTGCGAATCAAGATCGACGGAGAAGTCTTGTACAAACAAGATCTCCGAGGAGAATGCGCTGATATATACGGTAAAATAAAAAGATTTGCCTTCTCGGACATGAGTTGTGAGAATTCTTTCTCTTTTGATCCAGCGGAGATGGAGCTTGGAGAGGGAATAACGTCTGACTGCGGAGGGAAATGTTCGCGGTAGCTGATACGGACAATAAACTGTTCTGAGTTTGAGTTTGGATTGTTTGAACATGTAGCTATAAGGTGGATAAGGCGGTAAGGCGTGTTATTGTTGGAACCTTGTATAATTAGTCAATGCATGGGGATTTGAGTTTGTTTACTTGTTCAGACATGATTCACAAACCCGAATACTAGTGAGCAGGTGAACCTGATTTTATCTGACACGTGCCAGCTTTTAAACAATAAGATATCAGTGTTGACCTATCAAAACCACTGTCACGTGTCAAAACAAATATGGTTCACTTCCTTATTAGAATTCCAATCTATTAATACATTTAAAAAGTAAACAATTTGCAAGAATAATTAAATACTAAGAATTACATTAAATATTAATACTGTTATCATACTGATAAAACTGCAACCTAAAATTAACTTGTATACATTTTAACAAAATGTACTTTCATCACGTGATCCTACAGTTATACATTATACATTATACACTTACAGTTATACTTTTCGATTTATTAGTTCTGATTTTTCATTATCAAAAGTGTTTTTTTTTGTTGTTTCAGAAATGCAATTAACTAATTAATTTCATCAAAGATTTCTCCGGAAGTGAAGTCACAGTGAACTCAATTATTGATCATTAAGAAAAATGGAGTCTAGACGGTAAAATCTAAATGTTTTCTACCAGTAGGACATTTTCATAATCACAATGCTGGTAAGCATTACCGTCGCCCTTATATTCACAATACTATTTACCCCTATACTAGTATATCCCCTTTATTGTTTTCCAGGCATTAAGACTCATCGAAAGTAGTTCAGCAGGTATATTTAAGTTCAAAACATTCTAATTCAATGTTAAAGATGACAGGAATAAGAAATAGTTATGTGGAGGTTTTTAAGAAATTTGCGCAAAATACGCGCCAGCATGTTATACGAAATTAGGTAAAAAACCCAAAATCGCCATATTCAGGTGCCTTAAAAACCATGTTAAAATTGAGTTAGAGATCTGAAACTTTGCAGGGCGTCTAGACCTTGTCCAAATCGACTGCAAAAAAAATTTCATGTTTCAGGAGTATCGGGAAGTGGGTTTTCTGGAACCCCTGTTTTACAACAGATTGTCGTGAAGTATAGTATAGACGCTTTTGCAGTCAATTATAGTCAATTATAGCCTACATTTAAGTGTCTGTAGATCCAATAGTATAAAAGATACAGTCATTTCGAACCACAGGTTTTAAAGATAATTGTTTATACTTTAGTTTACATTATATCAAAAAATAATTTATCTTCATCATCATCACTTGATGACGTTATCAAATTAGGTGTTTTTAAAACTTGATTTTTGACAAAGTAATAACTTTTCAAATCGATTTTAAACCATTAAGGAGTAATTTTATTCAAAATCTGAGGACATTTTCATCTTAGATAATTGTTCAAGCATTCTGAAAATCTACCGGAAAAGTTTCTTACTTTGCTCCTTCATAAAGATATTCGCTATTGAAGTAAGTGCTTTTTTGAAGAATAATTTTATAAAAACACAAAAGTTGTGAATTAGTATTCTTTGGTGTTGGGCCATCCCTTGAGTTGTGGAGCTTAATTTTGCTTTTTAAAGGTCTAAATTGTGTTATAGGATAGTTTTAAAGTTGGAAATCGAAAAGTTGCACACGTGGGGACACGCCCAAATTGATAGAAAATTGCTAAAATTACTGAAAATTGCTGTTTTCACCATTTTTATCAACTTTGGAGTCCCGTTGTGATCCAAGTTCTATATGAAATCTTCTGAAACTTTGCATGCTTATTAAACTATATATAAAATACTGCTATGCAAAAATTTACGGTGATTCAATATTGTATGCGCACGCAACGTCCGCTCAAAGTTTGCACGTGCGAAAGGTGAGAATTTTGCTCATTCGTGATTTCGAATAAATTCTGCTTTCCCACGATATTTAAATGGCATTATATATGAATTTAATGCCAACTTGAATGAGTAAAAAGTGCCATATTCAGTCAGGTAAAATTTCGAAATCGATGAAATTACCTCCTATTTATTAATATAAATATGAATGAAGTTATGAGTTTACATTTCGGCTTTGTAAATTATCCTGACATTATAATCAAAAAGAGATGATATTTGACCAAAACCCATATCATGGGTAGAGTGTACCGCTGCCAGTGTCTCTCTTTTCCAAACAAAAGGAAATGATATTAATTTGAATAACCGTCCGCAAATGCAAATTGATACCGAGAATGAAATCGGTCGCTCGCTTTTTCCAATCAATAAGCTTTATTACAATTTGTAATAATATAAGCCGTGATCGAATGGAAAAAGCGAGCGACCGATTTCATTCTCGGTATCAATTTGCATTTGCGGACGGTTATTCAAATTAATATCATTTCCTTTTGTTTGGAAAAGAGAGACACTGGCAGCGGTACACTCTACCCATGATATGGGTTTTGGTCAAATTTTCCTATACATTAATTGCGTTTTATGCCACTCACACTGACCTCACTGATCGAAAATTAGTCAAAACCGTGAAATTTCGGTCAAGGAAACCGCGAAAAAGCCTCTATTTTTCATAGCCCCCGGAGAGATGAACTAAATTGCCATTTCTGCCTATTCTACTGCGAGAGTACGTTAGTAGAATAGGCAGATCTATCAAAGTATCACTTTAACAGCTAAGGCTAAACTGTTGTGTATTACTATTATACAGGGTGGCCCAAAAGTAACTACCCACACGCAAACCTTTAATAACTAACGTAGTTCGTCTCCAAATTGCACCAAAATTTCAGAGATTATAGGTATGGGTCAAAATTAGATTTCCTGAAAGTTTCGAAAGCCATGCCTAATTACAGTGGGCGTGGCGTGACACTCCCTCTTTTTCACTATTGTCTTCATAAAATGAGAACGCTTTAACTCTTTAAGCTAAGAACTCAAAATTTTTTGCACACATTTGGCTTAATTATTTAAAACCTTTCCCAAAGTTTAAAGTTCATTGTTCAACTCAATCTAATCAAGAGTAAGGCGTAATTATAGCGTGTATAACGAGGTTCATTAGGCGTTACCAAACATACTGAGGAGATGACGACCTGATCATGATTGATTGGATACCGATAATGACTTTGCTAGACAGGAAAACACCAAGTTTTAGGATAAATGGAATCAACTAATCAAAATTCCCACACAAAAAATATTCAATAATTTCAATTAAAATGTTCAAATTGTCGTCCCCCAGCTGCAATCACCTTGCGGCACCGCTTCTTTACACTCCGACAAGTGTTCATTGCAAACGCTGGGTCCATATTATGGATGATGTCGATCAGGTGGTGCTTTAGCTGCGTGATGTTTTCAATAGGATATCTCTTATAAAGTTGGTCCTTCACCCACCCCCACAGGAAGAAGTCACACGGTGTAAGGTCAGGACTTCTAGCCGGCCAGTGTGTTCCAAGATGTTGTCCGATGGTTCTGTGGGCGAACTTGTTAGCGAGGTATAGTTGTATACTGTGTTTATACATCGCTAATTGTTGTGGCTACTATCATATTCTACAACGGTCATGGCTTCTGGAATTTTAAAGAAGAACTCACAAAAATAAAACTTGAGTGGCTGATATTGTGATCGTGGACAAGGTTAAAAACTATAAAAATTGCTAAAATTGAATGAACGTTGTATTTAATGTAAGTAATAGGTAGTAAAATAAATCAAAGCCCCGAATTACCGCGCCCCGATTTACCGCCGATGTTTCCTTTCCCCAAACATATTGTTACAGCAGCATAAACCCTATTGTACTCTTCCTACTTTACCAGCCCTTTTATTGATGGTCCATGTTTGAAAAATTTGGTTTCTACTGCTAATTTAGTACTGCTCTGGAAGAACTATCCCTAACAACCATCAGAACCATCATAACCAAACGCTGTTACCCAGACACTTCCGTTTGGAAAGTGTCAAATATCATCTCTTTTTGATTAATGTCAGGGTACTTCACAAAGTCGAAATATAAACTGATAACTTCATTAATAAAGAGGTAATTTCAATGATTTCGAATTTTTACCTTTGAAATCATTTCCTTGTGTTTAGGTTAGCATATCTGTCGATAACTGACTGAATATGCCACTTTTTACTCATTCAAGTTGGCATTAAATTCAAATATAATGCCATTTAACTGTTATGCTCATGGGAAAGCAGAATCTAATCGAAATCACGAATGAGCAAAATTCTCACCTTTCAAACGTGCCAACTTTAAGCGGACGTTGCGTGCGCATCCAATTTTGAATCACTGTAAATTTTTGTATGTTGTTATTTTATATATAGTTTGATAAGCATACAAAGTTTCAGAAGATTTCAATAAAAAATTACATTACAACGGTACTCCAAAGTTGATAAAAATCGTGAAAAAAGCAATTTTCAGTGATTTTAGCAATTTTTTATCAATTTGGGCGTGTCCCCACCAGTGTCGTAACGAAGGGCCCCGTTGTGGAGGGAGAGGGGGGGGGGGGGCGCCAAATCGTCGTTTGAATGTGGGACAATTTCGAAAACTTAATTAAAGTACTAGCAAAACTGGGCGTTTTGCTCTAGTTTTTTAAAGATTTTACCGGCGTATCCTCTAAAATCACCTAATTTGTTCAATTTTAGGGATGGGCACCAAAATGGGAGGGGGCGCCAACAGGGGGTGCCACGTTTTGATTTTTAACTTTTAAACTAGCCTAATGCACACATAGATCCATAGGAAGCAGAACTGAGCTCCACAACCCAAGGGATGGCCCAACACCAGAGAATACTAAATCACAAAATGCCTGCTTTTATGAAATTATTCTTCAAAAAAGCACTGCCACTATAATAAGTATAACTTCAATAGCAAATACCTTTATGAAGGAGCAAACTAAGAAAACTTTCCAGTAGATTTGCAGAGCAGAATGCTTGATCAACTATGATTATGCAACTATCTAACTCATTTCTTCCTCAAATTTTGAATAAAATTATTCCGTAATGGTATAAAATTTATTTGAAAAGTTGTTACTTTGTCAAAAATCGAGTTTTAAAAACGGTTAATTTAATAACGTCATCAAGTGGTGATCATGACGTTAAATCATTTTTAATTCAATTTAAACTGAAGTCTAAACAATTATCTTCAAGACCTGTGGTCCGATATGACAGTATCTTTTATATTTTTGAATCTACGGATACTTACTTGAATATAGGCTACAATAGACTACCGAAGCGTCTATACACACATTGATAGATAAATATAATTCACGACAATCTGTTGTAAAACAGGGGTTCCAGAAAACCCACTTCCCGATACTCCTGAAACTTGAAACGTTTTTACAGTTGATTTGGTCTATACATCTAGACGCCCTGCAAAATTTCAGATCTCTAACTCAATTTTAGTCGGGTTTTTAAGGTTAATTGTAGCTGCAATACGCGAAAAAAAACTAATTATGTCCCTGAAATAAAGCCCCTGAAACCTCTAGAGGTATCAATATATTATAGTCATGAGTCTTTAATAATATTACCTTCCTGCATCTTTGGAGTTTATGCTTCAAGTTAATAACATGTTTCAAATATTTCAGTCCCCTTTTTGGGTTTAAGTTTTACATAATTGAATTTTTACCCCTGAAATTAATTTGATGCAATTCTTTGAATTAATTGAGTTTTTAAAAATCTTTAGTCATTATCTATTTTGGAAGAATCCACCAACACTTTGCAAATATTCGGTAAAGTCACTAAAGAACATACTTGTAAAAACTACCCAATTTAATAAATTTAATTCGATTTCATTATCACATCACAGCCTCGTGAAGTGCAATCACAGGCGTGTTGCTCTTTAAATAAATTTAGCTATTTTTAGAAGTTATAAGATAGCGAATGAAACATGTGAAGTCCTTCTTTTAGTTATTTTCTTTTCCGAAAAAAGCGGTGTCGGCTGGACTTCGATAGCATTGTCATATTAATGACCATAGCTTAGCTAGTTCATCAAAATCTTTCGCAACACTTACATCATCTGCAACTCATATTCTAATCAGTTAAATGATTCAATTGATTTAGCTAAACAACTGCAGTTGTGAATAGTATTTAAGTTTTAGGATACGTTTCTCCAGTTAACAATTAATGATGGTTTTAATTTTTAAAGCTCTAATTTAACAATTCATGGGGTAGTTATTAATAATTATTTGATTTTATTTATTTTTATGCATCGTTTTATTCAATTCGTTAACTAACTTACAATTCTAAAGATTCTTTTTGTTTGTCTGTCTGTACGACCGCCCACGTGCAAATTATACGAAAAATAAGAATTTGCAAAGTAACCATGTTAACGGTGTTGAATGCGCACGTGCAAAGATTTGTGAGCGACATTTTTATCGATTTTGTTGTCATCAGTCATATTAATATTATGTTGTGTTTAGTGCGAGCAACATTTCAATCGGATGTATCATCGGTTGTGGTGGATATTTTTTGCGATAAAAACTTACTATTAAAGAATACTATTAGCCTCCTCCCTGTGACCACGGGCTTTCTAGTCATAATTATAATTCGAAAGATTATTTTTGTCTGTACGACCACGTGCAAAATGATGAAAAATCAAAAGGTTGCATAGTAACCATGGTAAAACTAACAGCGTTGAACGTGCACGGGCAAAGATTTGTGAGCGACATTTTGATCGGTTTTGTGGTAATTACGTTGCGTTCAGTGCGAGCTACATTTTAATCAGCTGTATCTTCGGTTATGACGGACATCGATGTTAAATACGCCTAAAAACCGGTCGAAAATACGCCGTTTGTCAAAATTCTAAAAAAAACGTAAAATATAACATTTTGCAGTTTCATTAAAAAAAATTGTATGTTAAATTGTAAATACTTAAAATAGCTATTTATAAAATAATGTTTAAAAAATTAGCTGCCACGCGCCGCACATCTGAGTCTCTGACATCATAATTTGCCTAATCAGTAATCGGCATCATATTCTGCTTGAATACGAATTCCTACCAAAATGGCCCAGTGGCTAAAATATAAAAAGTTACCAGGAATCTGATTAAGGCGGAAAAATTGGCTATGAAGTTTTTGGCAGAGTGACTATTTCATAATCATTTTGTTTCACCTTCAAGTTCAATTCCAAACCATACTGTATCGTGCTTTGCTGATTGTATTATGTACATATTACTGAGGTATTATTAGTTATTCATAATTGCCAAAAAGTGAAAATAAAACTATCGTTGGCGGGCCCAGAACCCGGGTGTTTCAGATTAAAAGTGACGTCCTAATTGACTAAACCATGAAGTCATGTCATGATATGTAATATTTTGTAAAGATATGTAATATTTATATTTATAAACGCGCGTTTTAGCGCGTTTCTGCTAAATGCTCATTTTAATGAATCGAGTGTCGAAATGACAGATTTCTCTTTCTTTCTCTCTCTCTCTCTCTCTCTCTCTCTCTCTCTCTCTCTCTCTCTCTCTCTCTCTCTCTCTCTCTCTCTCTCTCTCTCTCTCTCTCTCTCTCTCTCTCTCTATATATATATATATATATATATAGAGAGAGAGAGAGAGAGAGAGAGAGAAAGAAAGAGAAATATATATATATATATAGATTAAGGGCTTGGTGGCTCAGTGGCGTGGTTCCGGGCCAGTAATCGTAAGGTTGCTGGATCGATTCCCGCCATCGGCAAAACCAACCCTGATGATTTGAGCCATACTGATGAGTCCTAATAGGACGAAACATTGTGTCTACATTTGTATTTTTCCTAACACGTGGCAGCTATTAACCAATCAGCATCCAGCATTTGAGCATTGGCCAATAAAACCCAAAAATCACTGTCACTTGCCAAAACAGACTTGTCCACCACCAGAATCCAAATCTATTCTTAAGGCTATTCATGACGCCCTATTATAATTTTGGGTCTCGCTAACTAATCTTACCTCATCACAACACGATAAACTGTAAATAACTTTTCACGATTTCCACGTTGCTTGCAATCTTCGCTTTTAAAATCGATTAACCATTCTCACTTGAAATTATTTAGGATAGGTGTAGAAACTTATTTTCCTTTATTGTCATTGTCTCATGACGGTATAATCCCATAATAATAATATTTAACAGAAAAACCCAATTATTTGAACTATTTCCAGAGTAGTCTTATGATGAGGGGCGTGGTGCTGACTTGCATCGTGTTGCTGCTTCTTCCAGAGACATTGGTCACAGGTCAGCCACACTAATTAGTTTGTTAATTAGCTAATCAAATATCTAATTAGTTAATTTATTAGAATATCAATTAGTTAATTAATTAGTTCACTTTGCGATGTTGAGGAGCTAAATGAGCTTTTACAGGAAAATTTGATCGCTGCATGAAAATATTTGGTCGCGGTGACATTGTGATCGGCTAAAACATTTGACTGTGAATTATTATTGATCGGTAACCCACGTTTTAGTCGATAAAGTTTTCAATTAGTTAGTTAGTTGTTAACAGAAGGTGAGTAAAAGTTTGTTTTTAAAAAAAGTGATTGATTATATGTGAGTCGTATATACATAAATAAATCTACAAATGTATGAGACCGTAATTTCAATGTACCCACCAAACTTAACCATTTACTGGCTGGCCGTGTTATACTAGAGGTGGTTTAATTTAAATAGATGGCTTGAGCTAGTGCGCGACATTAAGTGATTTGCACGCGTGGCGCATTTCAATCTTCAAGCAGCCAGCACGTGACACAATTCAGCCAATCAGACGACAGAAATCCGCAAAGTTAGAGTTGCAAACTTTTGATCGTCCCAAAATGAGACTTTTCTGGAGATTTTGAGATAACTCGAAATCTACTTAATGTCCCTAACTTTCCTCCTGGAGAGGAAACTTTACTTTTACAAGACGAACAGTTTGCAAAAAACCGGACGTCTCTAGCTCTTTAACTTTCAAAGTTAGGCCCCAGCCAGTAAGGTTTTCTGGGTATCGTGAACACACTGGCCTGAATGTGATTGTGAGTTATGTATGATTTATATGCGATTTCAGGCGCCGAAGAAACGACGCCGTTTACTGAGTTTACTTTTGCGAGTACATGGGCATATACTGGAGAACCGACTGATAAAGCCGGTGAGTTTTTATTAATTAGTAAGTAATTATGATTAGTACCTGATTAGATATGTAACCATTTAGTTAATTGGTTAATCAGTTGATCAACTAATCAGTTAATCAGTTACTCGGTTAATCAGTTAAGTAGCTAATTAGTTAATTAGTAAATTATTTAACTGGTTAATTGGCTAATTAGCTAAGATGGCAAGTACGTACGGTACAGGGCTTTAAGTACGTACGGTACAGCTACTTTTAAAGGTACGTACCGTACAGGCCCTATAGGGTAGAGACTTTTTTGGGGAAAAAATGAAACTTTTTTCAAAGTTAGTGGAGTACTTGCAATGTTCCTTTAGTATTATCATAATTTTATTTGAGGTAGTAGTCGAAGAGGAACATGAATTATTAAGATAGTAAATTAACAGTGAGAGATAAAAATGAACAGTGACAGATAAAATCAGTATCACATTTTAATTTTTTATTGGAGTAAATAAACACTAGTTTTTCAGCAAGCTGAGGCTTCAGCCTCAGCCTTCTTTTATTCATATAATAAGATATTCATATAATAAGATATTTGTAGTCTCTAAAGTTTGTTTCACACATTAATGAGGATGCGCTAAAAATCGCGTAAACAACATCTGCCAACTTTTTCAACCAACATAATTCAAAGCGCCAAATCCAATGTCACATGGTCCAACCCTTCTTGCTTCTGGAACATTCTTGTACAACTGCTCTAAGTCTAAATCTAATGGTATAAATTGAAATGCAGCGATGAGCGAATTCAGCTTCCATGAAAGTTGTCGTGTGAACGTGGTTTTTGTGCATCTTTTTGCAATTGCAAGCATTGTACCTTTCAGCCCAAGTTTAAAAGTACGTACCGTACAGCTATTTTTAAAGGTACGTACCGTACGTACTTGCCATCTTAGCTAATTAGTTAATTAATTTATTGGCTAACTGGTTAATTAGTTAATTGGTTAAAATTTAACCCGATGAATAGGTATTTATATTTATAATGATAGTTTTAACTAATCATTATAACAATACTGATGGTTTTACGCGATACAATATTAGAGCAGTTAACCAGTTAACCAATTAATTATTAGAGCAATTGTGTTTCTTTCATACAGGCAGCTTGTGGCCTATAAGCAACAATGCAGTCAGTTAATTCAATAGCAGTATTTAAATCATAGTAGATATATTTGTAACAGGCTTTCATTAATCATTACGTGTATAACAGCAAGTTTCATTTATTTATAGATTTCTTCTCAGTTAAGAATAAAAAAGACGAAGGTAAGTTTTCATTTGGGTTGTTACTCTTGAATCTTGTGATGTACAAATTTTATACGAACTATGAATCTAACCTAATTAAACTGAAAATCTTTGGCATGTGCCAATTTGTGTCTATTCGTGACTTATATTGCGACTTAAATTGACTAATTGTTATTAATTGTGACTGATTTCTACTAATCGTAACTAATTGGACAGATGAAGGTCCTACCGAGGTGACAGAGTATACATTTACATACGAACCTGTTACTCAAAACAAAGGTCAGAACTTTAATAAATAAAGATTAATTAATAAATTAACTGTTTAACGTGTAAGGACTACAAAGAAAGAGTAGGAGTCCATCGCACCAATTTGAATGATGTGTACTTAATAAAAGACATTTTGAAGAGAAAATTGATTAGTAATAAAGATAAGTCATTTTCGATGCCAATATCATAATCCAAGAAGCAATATTTCTTTTATTGATTATTTTCTAGCGGACAAGAAAAAAGGAAAAAACAAGGGTGGCGACGGGGACGGTGAAGACAGTATGTGCACTTACAGACTTTATTGATATTAAGTAACTTACATGTTTTGAATTACTTATGGTCACCCTAGAGGCCTAGAGGTCACCATTTAAGTGTTCTGACACAGCTTATTTTGATAATATATTCGAGATAGCAGGTTTAACTCACAAACCTTACAGATTGCTTAAGACCCGTTGAATTGAGCGACCATTGGGTCTTAAGTGATCTCCTTAAACGACCATTAAGCGATACCTGTTTCCGGTTTCTTAAACCTGTCCAGCCCAAATGACCCCATAGAAAGTTTAGTGACCATCTAGCGCACCGTTTCCACGCCAAAAATATTTTGCTGAGGATTCCTATTTTTGCAATGGAGCATTTCCACTTTTCGGAAAAGCACAATTTGATTCATGGAGAGGCTATAAGTTAATCATTTCTTGTGATATCGAGCTGAAATTTTTCACGAAGTTTATTCATATCTAGTTTAAGATGTGTGCAAAATTTTGATATCGTATCTGAAACGGCTGCGTTTTTATACATTTCAAAAAGTGGTAATTTACTTTTCAGGCTTGTTTTGACCAAAAAGTCCGTCAAGGAACATCGGATTGTTTTCATGCTTGACATCAAAATTGTTTTCTGAATTCTGGCGCAGTTTTTGATACCCTCAAAAATGTGTTTATTTAACTGGAGAGTTGATCTTTTGCACCTCAAAGCCAAGCAACAAATTTAGGCATATTGTTCATTTTAATATTTACAGATTTTTTTAAAAATTTCGATAGGAATGTGCTAGAGACTTTGCAAAATAAATGCAACTAGCACATTTATATATGAGTTGTGAACAACAAAACACCCTAAATGTTTCCTTTTAAAGTTATGGGAGAAAATGTGATTTTTTGGCTTTGCAGATAAAAAATCATCATACACACATTAAAGTATACACACAATCCCTTCAGGCAAAAAGGAGAAGAAGAAGGACAAGACAGGAGGAGGTAATATTTTACTTCCATCACTTAGTTAAAGTACAATAATTAGCGTTTTGATTAAAGATGTATTCAGCTCATGCTTCATAGCTTTATAAACTGATTCATAGCTGTAAAAACAAAATTCCCTAAACTTTAAGTGATTATACTTATGTTAATATTATCAATGATATTAATATTACTATCACTATTGCCAGAGCTCAGAGTAAAAGTTAACTTGATTTTTAATCAACATTAACAAGGCATAACCTATTTCAGGAGGAAAGAAAGAAAAGAAGGAACTTACTCCGGAGGAAAAGGCAGGTAAGTTTAAGTGCAAAATTCAACAAATAAGTGCACACTTAAGACGGCAGCTGAAGACGATTTACGCATGTATTTTGAAAGCTAAAACAAACTTTTCGTATCACATTTATGTTTTAAATAAATCCCCCTCCAAGTGCACACTGTACAACTTACTCATAGTGCGCAATATAGAGCATAGTTAAGTACATTACAGCATACATATAGAGAACTCAATTTAGTACTAACCGGCTATAAGCCGGCTTATAGCCGGCTATAAAAATTTTAGCCGGCTATAAGCCGGCTTATAGCCGGTCGGTGATCTACCAATTTCCCGTACATTATATAGTGCTCAATTTAGTGCATTATATAGCGCACAAATTAATGCATAGTTAATAGTTTAGTGCAAACTAACGGAAAATAAAATTTGCGGAATTTTTAGTCATCATTTTTGGCAACAATACGTTAAACAACCAAACAATTCATGTCATGAATAAATGTTGTTTAACAATCTTGATTTGATGCCACTTCGTAGGCAATTCGGTAGTGTGGCAAAGCACGGTTAACGCACGGTTAAGGCACGGTTAAGGCACGGTTAAGGCACGGTTAAGGCACGGTTAATGCACAAGGGTTACATAAGGCACGGTTCTTAAGGCACGGTTAACGCACGGTTAAGGCAGGGTTAAGGCACAAACTGCCCAAAAGCAACCATTATGGTCGCTTGAGGCACGGTTAACACACGGTTTATTATTCATATTTGTACTATTATTTAACAATAATAATAACTAGAAATTTATAGCTCAAAAAGAACTCAAAATCCAAAGATTCAGTTAAAGCCATCTAAAGCGACTAATGAACATGTACATAAGAATTTTATGAAGTATTGATTTATATTCTAAAATTTTAAAGAGATCTCATTTCAATAGGATGTTATCTAATTCACTTTATCCTCACAAATAGCAAAAAAAGAAAAGGCAGCTGCGAGGAAGGCAAAGAAAGCAGC
The DNA here is from genome assembly GCF_026151205.1 of Bolinopsis microptera. Taxonomy (NCBI): domain Eukaryota; kingdom Metazoa; phylum Ctenophora; class Tentaculata; order Lobata; family Bolinopsidae; genus Bolinopsis; species Bolinopsis microptera. Next base: position 7,892,150 of record NC_087084.1, on the reverse strand, counting down.
AGGTAGAACTTTAAAAATTAATATTATAGATAGTTTCCATGCCACTGAGGCGTTAAAACACCGATTCAAATATACATGTTTTATTACTACTTTTATAGTATCTTACGAAAATAAAGCGTGAGAAAAATGTGTGCCCAAATTATGATTTTGTATCTAGATTTTATGGAAAATTAATTAATTAATTAATTAATTAATTAATTAGTTGAACACAATTTAACTTATTGTCATTAATGTATTGCTAATTTAAAAATTAATTTGATAACCTTAATTTCCATAACAGAGGCTGCGGCTGGGAAAGCTAGAGGAAAAGGAAAGAAAAAAGGCAAAGGAAAAAGTTAGAAGTATATTCATTGAATTTATTGCCATCATATTTATTAAATAAGTCGGTGGTATATGCAAAAAACTTGACGTAAAACTATAAATGTAGTGTCTATATTAAGAGAACCTGTAAATATGTAGTGTCTATAACAAGAGAACCTTTAAATGTAGTGTCTATATTAAGAGAACCTATAAATTTGGATACTGGTGGAGAGATAAGAATACAATTACACGTGACAGGAATTAACAATCAGATTCCAGTATTGACCAATGAAAGCCCAGTATCACTGTCATGTGTCAAAAATATATTATATATGGTTCATCTCCCCTGCAGTATCCAAATCTATAAAATAATCAGACTATCTTATATGGTGCTTTAACCATAGCAACATTTCCTTATATGGCGATGTTACCCCAGGAAAACGTCCGTATATGGTAATTCAACAAAGATTCAATAAAACTACACGACTTAGTCAGTTTATTTGCAGAAGAGGAAGCTACAGAGGCGTCAGCAGGTGGAGGCGGAGGAAGAGGCCGAGGAAGAGGACGAAGAAGAGGGAAGGGTAAAGGAGGTGGAGGTGGAGGTGGAGGAGATGGTGAAGTTACTGAACCTTTTACCGGAGAAGGACGTAAGAATTTAAGTTCAATTTTACACATTTTGCTTTATGGAGCTTGGTAACGTTAGAAAATGTAAAAAATTCATGTGAAGAAACGATCGCGTAGCAATGTTTGAACAAAAGATCATTCATATTTCTGACCTCGTAGTTTTGCCTTCCATTTTCGTTGAAGCAAGCATAGACATCGTTTCTCATCTGAAAGAGCTGAAAAAGTGATTCCTGAGTAATTAAGAATTTATTTAAGTCGTTACTTAAACAGTTTATTACAAGTCGTTACTTAAAGAGTTTTGAAAGTGGTTATTTTCAGTTGTTACTGGGGAGTATATGACTTCTTCCGGGACCGTAGCTCCAATTATAGCAACACCAGGTACAAAGCAAATAGATATTTAAAAAATTAAAAATTAAAAAAATTAAGAAATTAATAAATTAAGAAATTAAGAAATTAAGAAATTAAAAAATTAAAAAATTAATAAATTAAGAAATTGAGAAATTGAGAAATTGAGAAATTGAGAAATTGAGAAATTGAGAAATAATAAATTAAGCAGTTAACTAATTAAGCAGGGATTTTTTATCTCCTACTTATTCATAAGGATTAATTTACAATATCGCGTAAGCCGGCATAAGTGGGGTTTGAAAATTTACGCTAATGTAATTTTTTATTCAATTATAGTATAAAGTGATAAATTCATTCAGCCCCATGCTCGGCTGGAGACTACATGACTGACAATGGATGTCAGCAATGTCGAGAGAACTCTTTTAGTGATGTTGGAGCCTTTTCTTGTACTAGTTGTCCTGAAGGCAAAGTTGCAGCTGCTGGATCTGCATCAGAAGATGACTGTGAATATGGTAAAATGGAGTTCATTGATAAAAACCAAATTCAATCACAGTGATAGCCTTTGCTATCATGAAACCATACTATGTAATTAAATACTTCATAGTATAGGATAGGACATCTTAGAATATTAACAAATGTTGTCAAGTATCGATCCTATGGCGAGTTCTGTAAATGTTGAAATATTGATATTTCAGCTCCATGCTCTGCTGGAGACTTCATGACTGACAGTGGATGTCAGCAATGTGGAGAGAACAGTTACAGTGGTGATGTAGCTTCTTCTTGTACGAGTTGTCCTGAAGACAAAGTTGCAGCTGCTGGATCTGCATCAGAAGATGACTGTGAATATGGTAAAATGGAGTTAATTGATAAGAGCCAAATTCAATCACAATTATAACCTTCACTATCATGAAACCATACTATGTAATTAAATACTTCATAGTATAGGATAGGACATCTTAGAATATTAAAAAATGTTGTCAATTATCGATCATATGGCGAGTTCTTTAAATATTGAAATATTGATATTTCAGCTCCATGCTCTGCTGGAGACTTCATGACTGACAGTGGATGTCAGCAATGTGGAGAGAACAGTTACAGTGGTGATGGAGCTTCTTCTTGTACTAGTTGTCCTGAAGGCAAAGTTGCAGCTGCTGGATCTGCATCAGAAGATGACTGTGAATATGGTAAAATGGAGTTAATTGATAAAAGCCAAATTCAATCACAATTATAACCTTCACTATCATGAAACCATACTATGTAATTAAATACTTCATAGTATAGGATAGGACATCTTAGAATATTAACAAATGTTGCCAAAAATAGTTCATATGGCGAGTTCTTTAAATATTGCAATATTGATATTTCAGCTCCATGCTCTGCTGGAGACTTCATGACTGACAGTGGATGTCAGCAATGTGGAGAGAACAGTTACAGTGGTGATGAAGCTTCTTCTTGTACTAGTTGTCCTGAAGACAAAGTTGCAGCTGCTGGATCTGCATCAGAAGATGACTGTGAATATGGTAAAATGGAGTTAATTGATAAAAGCCAAATTCAATCACAATTATAACCTTCGCTACCATGAAACCATACTATGTAATTAAATACTTCATAGTATAGGATATGACATCTTAGAATATTAACAAATGTTGTCAAGTATCGATCCTATGGCGAGTTTTTAAAATATTGAAATATTGATATTTCAGCTCCATGCTCTGCTGGAGACTACATGACTGACAGTGGATGTCAGCAATGTGGAGAGAACAGTTACAGTGGTGACGAAGCTTCTTCTTGTACGAGTTGTCCTGAAGGCAAAGTTGCAGCTGCTGGATCTGCATCAGAAGATGACTGTGAATATGGTAAAAGGGAGTTAATTGATAAAAGAGTAAAAGCCAAATTCAATCACAGTGATAACTTTCGCTATCATGAAACCATACTATGTAATTAGATACTTCATAGTATGGGATATGACATCTTAGAATGTTAACAAATGTTGTCAAGTACTGATCATATGGCGAGTTCTTTAAATATTGAAATATTGATATTTCAGCTCCATGCTCTGCTGGAGACTTCATGACTGACAGTGGATGTCAGCAATGTGGAGAGAACAGTTACAGTGGTGTTGAGCCTTCTTCTTGTACTAGTTGTCCTGAAGACAAAGTTGCAGCTGCTGGATCTGCATCAGAAGATGACTGTGAATATGGTAAAATGGAGTTAATTGAAAAAAGCCAAATTCAATCACAGTGATAACCTTTGCTATCATGAAACCATACTATGTAATTAAATACTTCATAGTATAGGATAGGACATTTTAGAATATTAACAAATGTTGTCAAGTATCGATCCTATGCAATGCGAGTTCTTTCAATATTGAAATATTGATATTTCAGCTCCATGCTCGGCTGGAGACTTCATGACTGACAGTGGATGTCAGCAATGTGGAGAGAACAGTTACAGTGGTGACGAAGTTTCTTCTTGTACCAGTTGTCCTGAAGGCAAAGTTGCAGCTGCTGGATCTGCATCAGAAGATGACTGTGAATATGGTAAAATGGAGTTAATTGATAAAAGCCAAATTCGATCACAATTATAACCTTCGCTATCATGAAACCATACTATGTAATTAAATACTTCATAGTATAGGATAGGACATGTTAGAATATTAACAAATGTTGTCAAGTATCGATCCTATGGTGAGTTCTTTAAATATTGAAATATTGATATTTCAGCCCCATGCTCTGCTGGAGACTTCATGACTGACAGTGGATGTCAGCAATGTGGAGAGAACAGTTACAGTGGTGATGGAGCTTCTTCTTGTACTAGTTGTCCTGAAGACAAAGTTGCAGCTGCTGGATCTGCATCAGAAGATGACTGTGAATATGGTAAAAGGGAGTTAATTGATAAAAGAGTAAAAGCCGAATTCAATCACAATTATTACCTTCGCTATCATGAAACCATACTATGTAATTAAATACTTCATAGTATAGGATAGGACATGTTAGAATATTAACAAATGTTGTCAAGTATCGATCATATGGCGAGTTCTTTAAATATTGAAATATTGATATTTCAGCCCCATGCTCTGCTGGAGACTTCATGACTGACAGTGGATGTCAGCAATGTGGAGAGAACAGTTACAGTGGTGACGAAGTTTCTTCTTGTACTAGTTGTCCTGAAGACAAAGTTGCAGCTGCTGGATCTGCATCAGAAGATGACTGTGAATATGGTAAAATGGAGTTAATTGATAAAAGCCAAATTCAATCACAATGATAACCTTTGCTATCATGAAACCATACTATGTAATTAGATACTTCACAGTATAGGATAGGACATCTTAGAATATTAACAAATGTTGTCAAGTATCGATCATATGGCGAGTTTTTTAAATATTGAAATATTGATATTTCAGCTCCATGCTCTGCTGGAGACTTCATGACTGACAGTGGATGTCAGCAATGTGGAGAGAACAGTTACAGTGGTGATGGAGCTTCTTCTTGTACCAGTTGTCCTGAAGACAAAGTTGCAGCTGCTGGATCTGCATCAGAAGATGACTGTGGACATGGTTAGTTACTCTTGCAGCGTAATAGTGAATTCAGTTTGCCATCAAATAGGATCATCTTTATGTTTATCAACTCGGACATGTGGCACTGATTATCTTGTTATCGTTGATTTGAAGAATGTTAAAGCTTGAGCAACTAAACATAGAATTATTATGAATGTATGTTATGCTTAAAGTTATAATAAATTTACACCTCCTGAAGTTCTTATTTTAATTAATTTAAATGTATTTATTTAATTTAGTTAGGTCTTGACTATTTATAGACTATTATGAACTATTATTTCAGTGCAATACCCGACCTGTGACTGCTGGACTCCTGAGTGTGGCTACTGCTCTAACATGGACTGTACAGTAAAGCAGGATCTAATCAACTCCCACAAAGGAGTCCAAGTGCGTTCTCACATTAGACGGAAGAAGTTCAACACCATCGTCCTGTTTGACGGAGACGGTCAACAGATCGGCAGACTACAATGGAGTCTGTCCGGGATCTACCTCACCGGATGTGGTGCCTGCCAGACACCTCCAGCTTTAAAGAAAGCTCGCAACAGAGGCGGACAGACTGCCTGGACATTGTCCCTCAAGGACGGCGTCTTACAGATCAAGATCAAAGGAAAGGTATTGTACGAGAAAGAACTTACAGGTGAATGTGGAGCCATGTATGCTGAGGCAAAGAGGTTTGCCTTTTCAAAAATGGGCTGTGACAGCACTTTCTCCCTTGTACCCGATGAAATGGAGGCGGGAAAAAGGATGACATCGGACTGTGGCGGAAGTTGTTAAATTATTGAAATGGACAGTTAGCGGATATTGTAGATAGATATTTGTAAAAGTTATGTTTTGAAAAGTTATGATTGTAAAAGAAATTATTTTGAAAAAAATCAAGATGAGTGAAAACTATTGCAATTTGTTTCGTTATTTATTTGCAATTAACACATAAAAAAGTAACCACAGTTGTCTATGATGTCTACAATATATTTTCCATCGTAAATTCTTCACTGCCCTTTCTTCAAACCTTTCAAAAAATTTCATTCTTTATTGTTACTAAGATGGTTTTCAGGTTTTGTACCCCAAATATGGTACTCAAATGTTTCACTTTTTCTCACACTCTCTCTCTATCTCTCTCTCTCTCTCTCTCAAACTATTTCTTCCCATTTACAGCTCCCCTAATTATAGCTCTGATATATAATTCAGTATTTTGGCAGTAGACTGGGTTTTGACTGGGCGAGTTCACGCTTTTCCACCGTTTATACTTTTGCAATTCAACTGCGACAGTGATGTCCCGAAGTTAATATGAGAGCCAAATTATTGAATGATAATCTGATCTGTTCTCACCAGTCACCACTGCAAAATTATAATTGTTATAATTTTACTAATCTAACATATTAGTCAATACGTTCCATATCATTGTAAACAACACTTAAAAGACGTGTTTTGTACTAATGTTATAAATACTAAAATATCAGCATGATTCAATAATTGTTCCAATTATTCTAAAATAACATAGCATTATAATCAATACTTTGATTCAGAAGTATAAATTTTCCGTTATGCAGACGATAAGTTTTTTTCTTTTTGTTTTCCTTTTTTCCCTCTTCTTTTAAAAGTATTTATTCTTTATTTTTGTTGGTTTTATTAAATAATAACGATACTAGTGTCTAGTAATATAGGAACTTCCGGTAGGAGTACCTACTAGCTAGTCACTAGGTCTACGCAATTTATAGGGCTCCATCCTATCAGAACCAGTATAGGATCTAACTACACCTGGTATATAGTGTCGACTACAAGTCAAATGACTTGCTGCCTAAATACTAGTAGCTAGAGCGCTCTAATGATGACTAGCGTGAGGGTCGTCAGCATCGATAGGCCCCACCAGTGTGGTGGTACTCTTATTCGCCAAGAACTTGTATCCCTCTGAAACTGTACGAGTTAAGTTCGTAATTAAATACGGCATTCTGTGTCAAGGATTCAAATTTACTTGTTGCATTCAACACTCCTGGTAATTGTTACGACTCAACTTTCAATCATAGCTTTGAAGATTCTGAGTATAGTAGTTTTAGCGGTTTGTAGTGTAAACGATTAATGACAGTTCATAAAAAGACCAGCAGAACGTCTGGTCATCAAGGTAAATAGTATGGAATATCATGTTATAGTACAATAGAATATATAGTCTATGTAATAAGCGCCATGAGCTGGCACAGAATTTTTTGTTTCTGATTTTGATAAATGTGGTACCAAAAGTTGCCTCTAAGTGTGAATAATGAAAATTCACCGTGTAGCACGATAACTTCGAGCTGTATGATGGCCTTTTGTGCATCGCAAGAGTGTACAAAGGACGGAAAATGGGTAATCTATTGCTTAAAATGCCTATAACTCCTAACATATTGAATATTTTGAAATAATTCATACAGGATCGTAATGAACTTAGTCAGACGCAACTTTTAGTACCAAAATTATAATATTTGAAGCACAAAAATTTGTTCAAAATTTCACACAAGGGGGGACCCTTGTGTTCAGATTAAAAATTTTTGAAAATAATTTTCCTTTAAATCTTAAAATATTAGTACTAAAAGTTTCGTCTTGATGAACTGAAAAGCACGCGCGGCGAACAAGCGCCGTGTAGCATTTTTAGCGAAAATTGCTACACGGTGGATTTATTTTATTGTGCTCGCGCTTGGCGCTTATTACACTGACTAATAGTATCGACCGAGTTAACCGCGCTAGGACAAGTTGGGCGTGAGAGTTGAAGTGCTCGTTCTAGATTGATCTGCATTCGCCATCTACAGCTCAATGAGTCGGCATCCTTTTGCAAGTCCGAAGATGAGTCTGATCTCGTCTATCAGTCGCCAAGAAGACGCGATCTGGAGGGACTCGGGAGGGTCAGTGCAGGAACCGGAGGTCGAGTGGCCGGAATCGGAGTTGAAAAAGTCGAAGTGAGGTGACCGGAAGTTCGCCATCTCGGGTGGTCTCCCAAATTGTGGTAATTACCGTCTAAAATTAGCGGTTCTATAATTGATCGTGCCAGCTCATTTTTAACATCCTCTCCTTGTCCACTTAGATGCGGGGTTTCGCCGTCATGACACCCGGTTCGGGACTCCGTGATTGGTCACCACATGAATAGTTGCTCGGGGTGATTGGCGCGCTCCCGAAGGTGGTGGAAGTCTTGCCGCTGCTATCTTCTAATGAGCCTTCATTCGCTGCTGGGGAGGTCCCGTAAGGTCCACCACGGTTTGAATGAGGTATGAAGTTTAAGTGTCAAATCTCTGTACTCAGCTATTAACTGAGAGGCAAAAACGAGGGGGGGGGGGGGGGGGGGGGGGCGAGGTTCTTACACGTCCCTTTCTTCCAAACTGGCGCCCGCCAGGAGTCCATCTGCGTTGCTGGAATTGGAGAGTTGACACGGAGCGAGAGTTGACATCAGGGAGTTTAGGGAGGAGAAGGGTCCACATTGGTTCGGTGTAGCTGGCCCGGTTAACCTTGGTCGATAAGTAATACGATTTCGACAACGTAAATTCGCCATTTCATTCGATAATAATTTAAGTAACCCAGTTGTAAATATTTATGGTTACGAGTAGTTTTTGGAAAACTTGTTTTAAAACAAAATTTCGCCAGTTATCTTTTGTTTAGTCCGTAAACAGTTTTTCGGCATTAGGCTGTGATTAAAGCGGGGGGGGGGGAGGGGGGGGGGCGGGGGGGGGAGGGGGGGAGGGGGGGGGTTAAAAAAGGGATAAAAATTAAAAAAAAAAAAAATACTTTAAAAAATTTCAAAATAAAAAAAACCCTTTAAAAAAAAATTAAACTAAACCCCCGGGGTTATTCAAAAAAAAAAAAAAAAAAAAAAATCTTTGGTCCTTTTTTTTTTTCCTTTTTTCCAATTTTTTTAAAAAAATTTTTTTTTTTTTTTTTTTTTTTTTTTTAAAAAATTTTTTTTTTTTAACGTCTTTTTGTTGTTACTTTTTAAAATCCTTCGATTTTAAATTTTTCCCCCTTTTAACCCCCCAAAATTTTGGGGTTTTTTTTTTTTTTGGATTTTTTTTCCCCTTTTTTTTTAAAAAAAAAGTATTAATTTTTTTTTAATTTTAAAAAAAATTTTAAAAAGACGGGATAGAAGAAAATAAAATTCGGGTTTAAGACAAAAAAGGATGTTTTAATGTTTTTGTACAAAGTCCCCAAAAAAAATCAAAAAAAAAACCCAAATTTCCCCTTAACCCCCCTTTGTCATAAAAAAAATAATATTATGAATAAAACCAAACTGTACTCCCCCCCCCTTCACAAAAAACTAAAAAGGGGGCCCCTTTGACTTAAAAGTTAAAGCCCTTTCAACGATCAATTTGGGGGGGGGGGGGGGGGGGGGGGGGGGCCGGAGGCACCTTTTTTTAAAAGCAAATTTTCACGGAAACAGGTAGTTATTTTAAAATTAAAGGACCCCCTTAAAAATTTTTATCAAATGAAAATTCCTTTGCGCTTCTTTCTCTTCCATCATCATCTGCGTGCAGCAATTTCTACAAGTCCAAAATACGGATTTACAAGACAAACTTTAAATTGATCGTTTTTACCCGCTTTGTCCCCCAGAATCCCGTATAAGCCCTTTTTGTCTCAGCAATTTTTTATTTTTTTGGGTCTGTATTTCAGTCATCACTGCGTCCCGGGAACTTCCCGTTTGTCTGCCACCCAAATTCCCCAAATGGTCTCAGGGAGACGTTGAAAATCTTGCCTTAACTTGGGAAATTTTTGAACCATGTTTGGGGTTCCGAGTCTTTGGCAGGTGCGCTAAAAGCTTGTTACAGGTAACATAGATAAGTGGGTTTTGAGATTTTATTGGGTAAAAATCATTAAAAACACCATACCAGGGTGTTGCATCTAAAATTAAAGGGGAATTAGTACCAGTCACTAGGGAAAAGGTCCCCAGCAAGAAATCTTTATGAAAGATGGCGATTTTTAAAGTCTTTTCCCCTATTGCGTTGTAAAATCGTTGGCCCTCCGACTGTGTAAACGTTTAGAAGTTCGCGAGTATGATGAAAAAGATCAAGAATGGGGCTGAAATGAAAAAGAAGAAACAAAGTTGAGGGCAAAATTGCCCATACAAGTCCCTTGTGGATCATTTTTTTGACAAAATTTGAAGTGCAAACCCCTTTTTTCCCAAAAAAAATTCCCCTTTTCATTTTTTTTGTTAGTTTTGAAAAAACAATTATTAAAAATACTCTGGCATCATTTTTGATCATACGCCAGCAAGTGTTTCTTTTTTTTCTACCAAAGTACCCTAAAAGACGGCCAAATAGTTTGCTTGTTCAGTTCCAAAAAAAATCCCTAAATCCCCGCTTAATTCCCTCCTTTTAACAAAAAAACCTCAAACTGGGGAAAAAGGGGGAAATTACGAAATGTGGCGCCAACTCATCATTAAAACCCCCTGAAATTTTGGATGATTTTCCAAGGGGAAAACTTCCCCCGGGAATTTCTCGGGTTGGTATTCCGAAAGTCGGGTGGGTCAAGCCCTAGCAAAAAGCGAGACTTGCGCCCCTATGGTGCTTAAAAAATCCATATTTAAAAAATTTGGATGCGGGAATCCTCCGATCTGTTGGGTCCCATATTTTCCTTGGGAAAAACCCCCCTCAAAAATTTTGATATGCCAATAAGAATCAATAAAAGGTCTCCAAAAGTTCTCTGAAAGGGGACTTAAAAACGAGCTACGGTGTTTCAGTTCTTCGAAGTTCCCGCATTTTTTGGACTATAAGATTTTCCTGACGGGTAAAATCCCCAAAACCCCCGTGACCATTTGAGGCATTCCCTTCGAAGTTGTCTTTAGCATGGTCATTGCATTCGTCTGTAAAAACCCGGCAGCAAAAGATCCTTTACATTTCTTTGTCCTGGATGTCTCCCTTACATTTGAAGTTATTGTGCAGCGTCCTCACCGAACCATCCCCGCAACATTGATAATTGATACTTGGGAAAAATCAATGCAAAAAATATTTTTTTCCAGAGAAAAATCTATTGTATAAAAATTTTATAGGGATTTTTTTGACAAATGTTAGGAAATTTTTTATGGCTATCGTCCCATTCTTTTATGATGTTGCGGGAAAAACGCCCCATATCTAAAATAGTTTTTCAGTGGACAGGAAGATTGTCCTTTCCTGACAACTAGTGTAAAAAATTGTTCTCCAAACATGTTCCAAAATTTTTTTTAAAATTGGCTTTAACCCTTGTATGGTTCCCCGTAAAAAAAAGATTTCATTTTAAAAAAAAAACGTACGAGGTGAAGCAAAAAATTTTTTAAAATTTTTAGGTTTTTTTTTCCCCCTTTTAAGCGTATGATAAAAAAGCTTTTTTAAGGTTTTTTTTTCAGTTGTTAAAACAATTTTGGACAGTTTCGGTTGTTTGCGGGCTCAGAGCAGCCTTATTTTCATTTCCACATGTTTCAAATCCACAATAGTTTACTAAATTTCCCCTATCCAGGTTTCCCCCCCCGGACAAAGGACAATTTTCACCGAGAAGTCATTGCTGAAACATTCTTAATTTGATTTTGTGCTCCCCAAAAAAGGCCAAAAGTCATCTTTGTCGAAATTACACTCAAAAAGCCTTAAAAACCCCTCTTAACCAAGTGAGGTATTGGGGGTTCCCCTTTGACCAACACGTCTTTCCCCAAAATTTACCCGTGTCTGGTGATGCGATACGATCAGTTTAAAAACTTTTATCATTGCGTTGGTTGACCATCACCATTAAAATGCTGTTTAACGTACCGATAGAGGTTTGTATGCACGGTTCTCAAAGTTATCGTCCCCATATTCCCCCTTTTACCCAAAGCATTCATATATTTTGATACAGAGGGCAAGATCCCTTAAAAAAAAACATCTTATCCAACCCGGCGGATTGAACAGTTTTTTTGAATGAACATAATCATGCAAGTGTTTAATCGGCTACCACTTACATTTTTGTAAGTTGGAGTCTGGGGGCTGTAAACCCGTACTGAATGTTTTTCAAGTTATGTGTTTTTTTTGAACGGTACGTTAGCTTGCCCCTCGAAAAATTCCCTTATCCTCTCTCGATCCTCACTATTTGCCTGGTTCATTATTTCTATTTGTTATTTTTATCTTCCCCAAACATACCGTAAACTATATCCCTTACAGGCCCTCGTCCTCACAGTAAAAATGATCCAAAACCCTTTTTTACGATTGCTTTGGCTATATTTTCCCCCCCCGGATAGTTATCAGTTTTAAATTTTTCTGATCCCCCTATCTAAACCTTGAAAAAAAAACTACGTTTTATTCAAAAAATACAAAAATTGAAATAATTGCGCTTTTCCCTTGGAAAAAACACCCCCCAAAACCCGACAAAAAAATGTTACTTTTGATTTTTTTATCTAAAATTTTAATTTAGACCCGTGGGTGGGCCCCACCAAGGCCCGGAATAGGCGGGCATTTTAAAATAAATGACCCCGTTGAAGTGTAACTTGTAAAATACTCCTCTGTGTTGGACCTTTTCCCTCTTGTCATTCCTCGGACATACCTGTTTCAAGAATCCTCTTTCTTCTTGGAAACTGCACGTCTTGTCTGCAAAGTGTTTTATGAGCGATGTGAAAATACTATTTTCACGCGCCATCGACCGTAAAATGCGCGCGCGCTAACCATTGAATGGCTTTTTAGCTCGTATTTCGGCCAGCACATTATTTCGGAAACAATCAAAAAGTTAAAATACTTCCCATATAACAATTTTGTTGAAATTTGGTCAGCTAACTTAAACATTTATGTTCTACTGAACCTAAATTAGTTTGAGCAATTTCGATGTTCAGAATTTGAGTTATCAAAGAATTTATACCTATTTTGTCATTTTTAGACCTCTTAATCAAGGCCAATTTAATCTCTCCTGACTAATTTAGGTTCGGTAGTTATAGTATGATTGGAAGGTTATGACAAATTTCCAGCATGAGTCATGCTCAGGAACTGAAGATATGACATAACTATACGACAAAAATCAACGAATTTTGTCAAATTAAGCGACTTTTACACCTTATTTTGCTCCAAAAGCCGCGCACCACCAAATATGGCACCTAGACGAAACTCACTGATCATTTCAAAAAGGTATAACAAATTTGGTACTGTAAAAATTCTCACAGTCTCAAAAAACAATGGTACACAAATTTTGAAAATCTGAGGAAGTTTATTTTTATCGTGCACCCCCTTATTAAAAATATCTAAGGTTTTCATTAATTTACTTAAACCAAAAATTACTATCTTTAAACTGATATAGTCGACAGGCACGTAGCCGGGGGGGGGGGGGGGGGGGGGGGGGGGGCAGGGGGTTCGCGGCGGCCCACCCGGAAAAAATTGCGTTTGGTGCGGTTTGAGAAATTGGCAATCGTGGTGATGTGTTGGTTGTCGAATATGTCATTGACAGAGAGGTATTAGTCCTGGCAACAGCCGGACACTGTCCAAGGAAGTGTGAGACAGTTTCCTCTCCGTCGCCGCACATAGGACAAGCACTGGTGTTTGATTTGCAAATGGTGTGAAGGTGTTTGTTTAAGCCGCAGTGACCCGTGATGAGGTGAAATACAGTTCTGTAATTTTGTCTGTTGTTGCTAGCTGAGTGTAGTGTTGAGGTTTTTGATGATTTTGGCGTGCTTGTTGCCGAGTGTCAGTTTGGTGTGTCTGGGACTGTCAGTTAACCAAGTTTCCTGATTCAGTCTGTTGACTTTGTTGTCGATTTGACGCTTGATGTAGGATTGTGCAATTAGGGAATTGGACACTTCAAAGTGGATTCACTGATTGTACCAAGCATGGCCAGCTCATCTGCTTTTCGTTCCCCCACAATCCAATGTGTGCCTGCAATCCATCGTATCTCTAGCGTGTTGTTGGACTGAGTGCATTGAAGAGAGTCCGTAAACAGTCCTTGAAGTTCTATCTCCGCGTTGAAATGCGCAGAGATAGCTTGTATAGATGAAGAAGACTGTCAGACCATATGATGATTAGTGTGTTTGTATAGGTAGAGAGATATTTGCAAGCTTCAATGAGGCGGAGCGGCTCTGTTTTGGTAAACAGGTGCAATAATCAGGGAGCTGAATGATCTTTCTTCAAGGTGTGTTATTGTTGTCAGTTGTGATTATATAGCCAGCCCCGCATTCTGAGTCTGGAGTACCCTCAGTGTAGCAGGTGATTCGTTTTCACTGGTAATGTTGTCCACTGGTGTTTGAAGTGAAATTTCTATATTCATGTTATCGGCTTCAGGAGAATTGACGGTGAAGTCCGTCCCAGCAATCATGGTTGGTGTTTGTTTAGGTCTCTCGTTGCTCTAGGTGGGAATGATGTCAGAAAGTGTCGGTGAGGTGATTCAATGCGATAAAAGGTGGCTTGGCAAATAGCACCAGACATCATTCTGATGCCAATGCCTGAACAACGTTTGAGTTTCTTCGCGTGTAGTCCGTTTGAGGGCCCTGATCTTATACTACAGCAGTAGATAAGGAATGGGACGGATGACAGCAATGTACATCCATTTTTGGCATGTTTTTTGGGCTCATACCCCATGTGGGGGCCCGATAACAGCTCTGACATTGCATGATGGATGCCGGTGCTTTTTTGGTGGGTGGTGATGAATGTTATCATAGAAGTATGAGTTTTGCTGTCCAAGGTCCACTCCTAAAATTTTAGCAGCTTGACAGACCTATAATGTTGTTGCCACACAGTTATAGGTCTTAGAGTCCACTTACTATTCCAAGGTAAACAGCGACTATCTGGGTTTTAAAGGCCGCGAATAGATAGTTTTTCTTTGTTTGTGCACCAATTCTCTTCGTTTTAATAGGTTTTGCATGTTAGGTCCCAGATGAATGCTAAATCATCCCTTCCGCTAGAGACAAACAGATCATCCGCAAACGCCTTGCAGAAACCGTATGGAATTTTTGCAGTACAGGCAAGGAAGATCAACGACTACCGGTTCCCAAGAGGAAAGATAGAGAAATGCCCCTCGTTTGGGCAACCCCGCCTGATTCCGAACCCTTTTCACTTATCCTTACGATTATGTGATGACTCGATTGTTAACCATGTTTGAGGGATCCATTGCGTCTTACCAAGTCCACTTTCGTGGCCTTGGACTGCTTCAGAGATATAGCCTTGAACGAGACCCTGCCGAAAGCGCCCCTCTATATCCAGAAAGACGCCTAGGACATAACCTTTCCTTGGCTATTCTGCGCTCAATGGTGTGCTCACTGCAGAACACTGCTGCTACTGCCTGCTCACTGCTGCTCCACAGCTTGCTAACAGCTGCTAACTGCTGGGGCCACCCCTCACGCTGCCACATGCTGCCCACTGCTGCACCTGCACTAACGCTAATACCTAACGCTGCAAACGGTGCGTGCAATGCGTGGCGCGATTGCAGCATTAGTAGCAGTTAGTTGCAGTTAGTAGCAGTTAGTACAGTTAGCAGAAATTAGTAGCAGTTAGTAGCAGTTATTACATTAGCAGCAGTTAGTAGCAGTTAGTACAGATATATCAGTTATAGTAGTTATACAGTTCGTACATTCTTTCACCTTTGCTCCTCCTTGACAGTGGCACAGTTTAGCCGAATTAGCACCAGGAGCCCAGAGACAGCAGTTATCAGCAGTTAGCAGCAGTTAGCAGCAGTTTTATGTCCTGTCTTTACTGCGCAAAATACCGACACGCCACGTGCAGCTGCTAACAACTACTGCAAACTGCTAAAAACTGCTGCAACTGCTGCTCACTGCTGCTCCCATGCTCCCACTCGCTCACTGCGCTCACTGCTGACGCAATGCTGCTAACTGCTGCTTAAAGCAGTAAGCAGCATTTCTTTGCAATATAGTCCTGCTGTTAAAGTATTAAGCACGCTCGCTACTGCTGCTAACTGCCATCCTTCGCGCGGCGCCCCCCCCTTTTTGCACAGTTAGCAGCATTAGCATCAGTTCGCAGCAGTTACACATTAAGCAGCATTCTTTGCACTATTAGTACACCTGTGCGCTGGGAAGCCTACCGCCCCTAGATTCTGCTACACTTGCTCGCGTCGCTCATGCGCAGCTGGGTTGGACGCGTCGGCTCGCTCCGCTCGCCGAGCCCAACCCCCAAAGAAAATCCTCTACGTCCTGATATCCATGTTAATGTTTACGCTAATGATAAAAGTAAAAATACCTAACCGTCGACAAAGCATCAGCATTGTATGAGCTTTGTAACTGAGGTGAAAAGGAGATAACATTTACCAAGTTTCAACAGTAACTAATATGGCGAGTTTCATCGCAGCATCTTCTAAGATAAGATGTTAAGTAGAGCATAATAGATGACATAAATATTATTAGGTTTCATTGTTTATAATTATTATAATGACAATCGACGTTCATACTGCTGAACTACGTAAAAACTGCTGTACAACAATGTTTTAATCCCCTGCTTTTACTTCACATTCTCTTACTTCCTTTTCCATCAGGATTCAGGCATATCTGCATCTTGTTTATTTAGAATTTTTTACCTTTTTGTAACTAACTAAATAATAAAAATCAAATAAATGGAATGGGAAAATGGTCTCGAAAAGTCAAAAAGTGACTAAAATCGATGTAGACTGAAAATGTCGAAATTATATATGACAAAAACTAATGGTAACCCAAAGGTTTTAACAACATTTATCGTGAACCAACTTATTCCTAAGGTAGGATATAATTTTGATTTCTCTCTGATTTAACAAAAAGCAAACGAAACTGTACATTAAGTGAGACAGTAAAATAGTAGAACTAGTAGTGTGGGATGGGAGAGCCCTTGTCTCACGAATTTGCCTAATTGCTGTTGTTCTATTTCACTCCAATTCCTAGTAGCACTCTTTGCCATTGTTTTAATGAAAGTATGAATATCGTTAGAACACAGTCAATTAACTGCGAGTGGCTAAAACTGTATCCACCAAAACCAAAAACTCTACCAACCCGGCCCCCCCCTCCCCCCCCCCCCCCCCCCCCTTCCTACTGCCTTAACCACCCTAACACTCCCTTATCTTTCTCACTCCCTTACCAAACACTCAACCACTGACCTAACCACCTAACATCTCCCTCTACCAACACTCAACCACGGCCATAACCACCCTAACATCTCCCTTTATCTTCTCCCTCCCTTTCTTTCTCTTGAACCGTTCGCTTCACAACCCAATGGTACATATATATGTCAAAAACCATCAAGCGTCGATTGCAGACCAAACAACATCTCTAGCAGCGAAATACGATATACCTTCTCTCCCTTGGTTTACCAGTCAGCCGAGTTGACAACAAACCTGACTGTGCCGTTTAGGCCACTCACCAGGTTGCAAGGGTTTGCCTCACTCGGTTTTAGTATGTTGACGTACGCATATTCACCCAAGATGCGTAAATACTCAGTTTAGATAGTTGGCTCCTACCTTTGTTTTTTTCCCCCCCCCCTTCCTGATCACCCACTCCTTCTACCTAGACCACAAGGAGACCACTGAACGTGAGCTGCTTCTTTCCACTATCCCGTACTACTCCTTCAGATATTTTCCCTTAAAACCGATTGCCGCACTTTTGGCTGATCAGAACCGAATCATAAGAAGAAAAAATTTAAGCTCTGTAAATTGCCTAAAATGAGATTTAATCTTGATTTTGGGTTTTAAGATCATCAAATATTAAAAAGCCATTGGACACAATAAGAAAGGCTTACAGTACGACTAAACTGCGAGCAGCGAGTCACTGGTATGATATTTAGTGTGATCAGTGCAGAGGTCACTGTTGATCTGCTGTATGAGTAAGCTATCTCCCAGGCGTTGACCTAGCTCGGAAGTCCCTTGTCTACCCGCAGAAGAACTTCAACGGAAGTGGGTTTGCGCTGAGACAATAGTGACAGCTCAAGACTCCAGTTCTTTTGGCATTGATATATATTATTTTTGATTTCGATATACTTTGGGAGTCCGGGCGTGCAGCTAGCAGAGTATGCATCTGTGGGCACGTGAAAGGCCTCCATCTTAAAGTAAGAGCCAGAAACCGTTGACCAGAACAGAGAGAGAGTAAACTAGAAACGAGTTGGAATAAATCAAAACGCACATTCAAGAATGTACTGCCTTAAAACCTAGCACAAATATAACAAAATTGCGCCCTTTGTCTCGTTTTTTGTTGGCGGACGCTAGATTTCCGTTCACTATAATTATAAATATAAGCTCCATCACTTCACTTCATAATTACTATAGATACACATCAGTGCACTATACTATAAGTATAACCACAAGCCACGTACACATTGAGCTTGCCCCTTTAACCTAATACTATACATTTCACCGTAATACATTGAAACACAGCTCACACAGTCGCGCCGCGCATTCATTGACACAGGCTATCTATACATCCCATCTGCGCAAGCAATCCTCGCGCGCTGCTACTGCCCTGGTCATGGTAACGACGGAAGGACAGATACAAACAATTCAGACCCGCTCCCGCTATCTCCAAAATCCACGTTTTCTGCTAAAACGTCCATTCGTAGAACCTTTCACGATGCCCTTGTTACAAAAGAGTGACCGAAAAAATTGTGTTTCGAAATAAAGGTTAAAAATCTGCCAAGCTCCTCATAATTCACGTAGCGTCGGCCTAACCGAGTAAAATGTCAGGTTTTTAATGCTACTTGGCCTTTGTTTCAATCCTGGGTTAATGGTATAAACTAAGGAGTTAACATAACAACGGGTTCGCTTATCCAAAATTATAATAACGCAAGAAACCTCTGTACGCTTGCAATGCGCACACATAAAAGAAATAGAAGCATTGTCTTATGTCATGGTCTGACAGCTGCTTTACTCTTTGTGTTACACAATTAAATACCACATGAACGGCTTTATAAGATGCCTGACAGATAACAATGACCGTTATTCACTGTTGACTGAGAGTACTGACTGGATGCCCATTAGCAAGAATTTAAAAACAAAAAATATACAGTTCAGGAACATTTTAAAAGAAATTTCCGTTAAAGAATATCCGGCCAAAATTCTTGAATCAGTACCATACCACACTCATTGCAGTCTGAGATCACCAGCGTTGATGTATGGACCGACCGGTAAAAATGTTTTTGGCTGCCGACGGAAACGACCATATCAATCTACTTACCGTTTCGCTGCATTTTGCCGCCACCGGAAACCGGAAAATAAAGTAAAGGAAATTAAGGCTGCCGGAAATTACCGAAAAAAGTTAAATTAAATCCTTGATTGTGGTTTTATCAATTATAATATCAAAAGCCATGTGGACACAATAAGAAAGTGCTTACAGTCCGACAAACTATGTTCATAACCTATCTCAAATTTCAACATATTTTTTGCTCTGAGCAGCAGTCACTGGTTGATATGTTGTTGTGTGGTAGAGTCACTGATTGATCTGCTGTATGCGTATGATCAAAACTAGAAACGAGTTGGAATAAAATCAAAACGCACATTGCAAGAATTCACTGCCCTTTTTCTAGCACATGTAAAAATTGTTTTAGAAGTAAAGCCCAAAATCCAGCTCTAATAATGCATAAATAATTCTGCCCTCAATAATAATACAATAATTCCTTCGCTTTTGAAGCTACGCGTGAAAGATTCCTGACAGCGTGCGGGAGGGAATTTGCGCACTGAAGAAGCGAAGTAAGAGATCAGATCTAACGGTGCAACATTTATCATACACGCCTGTTTCAAGGTTCGACCGGAGCCCGGCTACCGGTCCCGGTCAAAAATCTGCCGGGACCAGGAATCCCGGTCCCAGCTAAAATGCCGAATTTTCACCGGGACCGAACCGGATTTTTTTTCTAAATTTAAAAACCTTTTTTTGCTAATTTTGTTAAATTATCGAAACACTTTTCGACAACCTATATTGTCTCGCTTAATGTATAGTAAAATACGGTATTTTATAACTTTATCATTTATAGAAGCCATAATAAACCTCAATTAATAATAGTATGATTTATCAATTTTAGATAAATATTGATATTGGACATTGGTGAGCTTGTGCCCAAACTCGCCTATATATCAGGCCGGGGGATTAATATACCTTTTAATCGGACCTTTTATGAACCGACATAATTATGAACGGACATTAATATGAAAGTATGAACGCTAGAAGGCATTCAAAACCATCAAAAATTCGAATTTTTTCTTTTTTTTTGACGTTTTTTTATTTCAGCAAATGATTTTTAAATCCATTTTTTATACAATAAGTAAGAAAAGCATTCGTTAAGCAGTAAAAATGTTAAAATATGTGTACATGATTAGTGTCTAATATCACATAATATTATCTTCATCAAATGGGTTTTCGTGCATGAAATACCCCGGTCCTGCATTTCAGTGTTAACATTTAGTTTTACTAGGTAGTGCGCCATCGACAGTGAGCCGCGCGTGCCGACTGTAGGATGGTTTTTTTAGCGCTAATTTCGGCCAGCACAATTTTCTTCAAACAAATAGATATTAAGTATCCTTCCCGACCTCTGATTGCAACAAAAATTGGTAAGCTTACTGATAGACTTACAAGGAAAGTGTCCGAAAAGTTTGAAGCATATCCAACCATCAGACATTATGTTACAGCTAAAAGCAGCGTATTTTGCCCCATTTTTATCACTATATCAACTCCGATATCCACCAAATTTTTCGGACAGTTGTGAAAGCCTTATTGGAAGGTCGTCGCCAATTTTCAGAATGATCTCATTAAAGGAACTGAAGATATATCCAAATAATACGACAAAAATCAACGAATTTGGTCAAATTTGGTCAAATTACGCGACTTTTACAGCTAATTTTGCTCCAAAAGCCGCGCACCATCAAATATGGCACCTAGGCAAAACTCACTGATCTTTCCAAAGAGGTATGACAAATTTGGTATTGTGAAAATTCTCACAGTCTCTAGAAAACAATGGTACAAAAATTTTTAAAATCCGAGCAAGTTTATTTTTATGGTGCACCCCCTAGTTTTACAAGCCATTCGGCGTAAAGTGGTTTTATCTTAGACAACTTTGGGTTAACCTTAAAATCACGTGGAAATTTCCTAGCACTGTTCCATTACCTCCCATGATTAATATGAACTATAACAACGTCGGACAATGTCCCTGGCAACATGATTTACCGTAGTATCTAGAGGCTGGAACAAGTTTGACATTGACATACGTTGCATGCCACTTTTCGCGCGCGAAGCGCGCGCCGCCGAAGGCATGTTGGTATGTTGGCGGGGACTAGGTCATAAACTATGTTGTTGAGTGCCATAATTTCGTTGACTTTTTCCGCCAAGTGACCCTTGCAAACATCATATACTAGTAAAGTTTAATGTGCCTCCGCCAGACCAAGGAGAACCTAGTTCCGTCGTTAACTTACGGCACAATAAAGTTTCCATAGTTTTCATATTCTGAACAAATAGTGAAAAAATGTTTGAAAAAAAATTTAGCGGACTTTAACTTGGATGGACCTTAAATGAACGGACTTTATTTGAACGGACATTAAAATGAACCTTAGGGCCTCCAGCGTTCAATTGATGTCCGTCCAAATATAAGGTTCGATAAGGTAGATCGCAAATACATATATATATATATTTCGTTGCTGTACTCCTACACATTAAAAGTCGGTGTTGATTAGATCTTCGAAATAGTTCTTTGCATCATTTTATTAAACATCGTTATCTCAAATTATTTGTTATATAGTAGTGTTGAAAGTATTAAAACTATATCCACGCAGCCTAGCAGGCGGAAATTTATATCGGCGGAAATTTATATCACCGGCGCCCGCGCGGCGATATAATATTAATATATGTCCTCAAGGGCGCACAGCCCGAGGACGACATTTCCCCGTATAGCCCGGAGGATGATGATTAATCACTCTACACTCGACTGTCACGTGACTTTTTCAACCCGTTCTCTAGCTGGTTCTGAACGTCTTTTCGAAACCCTAACCCTCTAATCTGATCCCAACCCTAACCCTAACCCAATCCTTAGCAAAATCATATGCTGAAACCCTAACCCTAACGAGAAATAAGACTAACTTCCTTATACGGTCATATCACGTGATCGAGACAGTTTTTCGCCAACAGTTTCTCGTCAGGAGAGCATTTTAACCCTATGTCATGGGGGTGATTCGGAATCAGCGTCCGAAAATACATCGATTGAAGTTGGTTACATCCGTCGGGGACCCTTTTAGAACAATCTCGAAGATCGACTGTAGAGTGATTTAGCACGCTCGTAGCCCGGAGGCCCCGCTGAGCCCGAGTGCCATACGGAATTCCGCCCGCAAGGCGAGTAGGATATGTATTATATCCGCCAGCGGGTGCTTTACAGTTTCCAACAATCATACTCATAGCAAATAGAAGTAAAATATTTCGAACTCAATTTGCAAATTTACGAGAAAATCATGCTTTTGCCTTTGGTTTATGATGCAGAATAGGGCAAAATTACTGATTATAGAACACAATAGAAGAATAGAGAACCGACGAAAAGCCGGCCGTTATATCAAGAAATTTGTCATGTCAGCTTATTGCTTCATGTAATTGTAAACGATCATAATGCAGGCCATCGCGCAAGAGTGTGAGTTCGTCAACTGTAAGCATCTATGACTAAAGTTATCAGGAGAGTTTGAGACGGAGAAAACGTGAGAGCAGAACGTCAAATTCGCAAAAACAACATTTAACTGGCGGTGTCAAAACAGGGCAAGTTGCTATTCAGTACACAATATATCTAGGTATTTACAAGTAAAAATCCGGCCTGAATATAAAAAACAAAATTCAGCTTACTACACACTACACAGCTTACACCATCAAAAGTAGAAGACGTATTATAATGGTATTACACTAGGCTAACTATTATCGGTATGAAATCTTTTATCTAGATAAACAGATAAAGATTTAGGTTTTATCTAGATAAACAGATAAAGATTTAGGTTTTATCTAGATAAAACCGATAAAACCGATAATTTTTCTGCTGAAGGCCAAAGCCAAAATGTTTTCCAAATTTTGCAAAAACTAATTGTCGACTTTTATTACTATTTATCACTTCCTTTCTTTTGAAAATATTAGAGCATCAGTTTTCTTCTCCGGGGAGCTGAAGTGCACCAGTTTTCTTCAAAATAGTAGACCAACGGTTTTCTTCTCCTGAGAACAATAAGTAGTAACGCACTAGTTCTCCTTAAAACAGTAGACCCCAACGGTTTTCTTCTCCTGAGAACAGTAACGTACTAGTTCTCTTCAAAACAGTAGACCACCGGTTTTCTTCTCCTGAGAACAGTAACGCAATAGTTCTCTTCAAAACAGTAGACCGCCGGTTTTCTTCTCCTGAGAACTGTTGTGCACCAGTTATCTTCAAAACAGTAGACCAAGGGGTTCCTTCTCCTGAGAACAGTAGTGCACCAAATACCAATTCTCCTCGAAACAGTAAAGCATTTAAAGTGATTCAGTGAACCGTTTACTTATCCTGTTGATAACTTGGAGCAACAGATTCCTTCTCCTGAAGACAATGTTTCACGCCCAGGACAGTAACATGCTCGTTCCCGTCTCCAGAATGATTATAAGGTAAAACGCCAGCACCCTCAAGAGAACAATGTCACTAACCTTCTCTGGATTTCAACAATTCATACAGTTCTACAGTTCCATAGGTATACAAATGTAAATAAACCTCTTAAGCTCACATCTAAGTAAACTACCTCTTTTATCATTCTAGAAGACGTTTGGGACTGTTTCTTGGATTACTTGGGAAGGCAAAAACACTAATATTTCTTTACAATTTTACGGTATTGTGACAGTATTTTCGGTAATATCTAGTGAATTTTTATACCGATAAAAATATGTTTTATCTAGATAAACAGATAAATTTTTTAAACGAATTATCGGAGATATTTATCGGTTACGATTATCGGAGTGGATAGCCTAGTAGGGCCGATCAAACAATTGGGTGCTCGCTATGACTTTATCAACTGTATAACTGTATAACTATAAACTGACTGTAATTCCATCAGTAACCAATTAGAGAGTTCGATATCACGAAGTACTTGCTTACGTAGTTTCAAAACAAAAAAAACAGGGCAAAATTTCTTTCGGGAACACAATAGAATTACACGTAAAATTGCGGCACTATCCGTCGTGGAGTAGAGTCCGCGGCGGAGCCGCCGGACTCCGAGCGGACTCCGGCGGTGCTCCGCCAAAATGTATTTCGTTTGGACTCGAATACATTTTGGCGGACTCCGAGCGGAGCCGAGCGGACTTTAAAGTCCGCCGCGGACTCCACTCGGAGTCCGCCGGCTTCCAACAGAGTCCACTGACTTCCGACTTCCGACTTCCGACTTCCGACCCTCGGCTAAATTCGTCACGTGACATACAACATAGCATTTGCGATATTGTGGTCAGATGAAAAGGTCGCTAGTGATAAACCTTAACCATTACCCTCACAATGTCAATAGTGTACAACTCTAGTCCTAACTTTGACCCTATATATAATGTATAAACGTTGACCCTAACCCTCCACCAAACCGTCAGCAGCGAAATATCAATGTCATTGACTGGTCACGTGACCAAACAATTTTTGTCATATTATCTCATATAGGGAAGCGTTTTTAGTTTTACCCTACACGTTGCATTTGTGATGTGGCGTCATTCGGCCGGATCCCAGCAAGCAAAAATACGTCGACCATCACAGGACGACGCCAGCACTCTCTACGCTCTTCGAGCTCCGATCGTCCTGTACTGTGACGAAGTAAGGACGAAGCCTGAGGTCCTCAGGTAACATAGACCACAGATTGAAAATTCAGAGATTTTTGACATAAAGGTCAAATGTAAAACTAAAATCTTGCCTGGCCAGAGTGCTTTCATAAAAATAAATTACTAGCTTGGCGTTATAGGATTAAATACTTTAATTTCGGATCGAGTGAAGCGAGTGATACACATTACTAGGTAGTGCGCCATCGACAGTGAGCCGCGCGTGCCGACTGTGGGATGGTTTTTTAGCGCTAATTTCGGCCAGCACAATTTTCTTCAAACAAATAGATATTAAGTATTTTTCCCGACCTCCGATTGCAACAAAAATTGGTAAGCTTACTCATAGACTTACAAGAAATGTGTCCGAAAAGTTTAAAGCATATCCAACCATCAAACATTATGTTACAGCTAAAAGCAGCGTATTTTTCCCCATTTTGATCACTATATCAACTCCGCACAGGAGGAGCAAAGTGCAAAGAAACTGTCACTAACTGCTACAAACTGCCACTAACTGCCACTAACTGCCACTAACTGCCACAAACTGCCACTAACTGTTACAAACTGCCACTAACTGCTACAAACTGCCACTAACTGCCACTAACTGCCACTAACTGCTACAATCGCGCCCACGCACTGCGCGCGCAGTTTGCAGCAGTTAGTGGCAGTTTGTAGCAGTTAGTGGCAGTTTGTAGCAGTTAGTGGCAGTTAGTGGCAGTTTTCTGCAGTTGCGCCGAGCCTTTTAGCAATTTGTCTTTGGCGCCTTACATGCCACATGACTTATTGACATTGTATAATTGGTCTAAAAACAATTTTGTATTATTATAAAATATATGAATTTGGGACAAAATAATTTACTATCGAAGGAAACAAATATTAACTTTTTGACAAGAAAAGCGATTACCAACTAGTACTACATTTACACAAACACTGCATGGCAATACGATTACAAATTGTTTAAATGTTAAATCCGGGTATCGCTATTAGTATTGTGCTATTGTGCCAAAATTACAATATTATATGGTCAATCGTAATCATTTGCAATTTGGAAGACCCCTCTGCTGATATGTAAACAACTCCTTATACTTACTTGATTGTAGCAAACCGCGTGATGTTTATTGATCATCAGTTCGATAGGACGATAGTTATGAGAAAAGCTACAAAACTACAATTTCCATTACCAAAGTTTTAGAACTAAACGCTTGATTGAAGGTTCAGAACTTTATTTGAATAACAGGGCCTCCCACGGATTGAACAGTTTTGTGCGGAGAAAGAAGTGAAGAGAGTACGAAGCCAAAGAGTTCTCCGACAATTATTCCAGCCAGCCTCGCCGCAGCAACGCCAACAGCAAGCAGGGACTTATCCATGCAACATATATAAGTATATACAACGCTGACCCAGAATGGACATGCCACGGTACCACTATAATATTTGCTTCGATTCTCCGTGATACTGATAGCACTAGCAGTAGCAGAATTTGCTGCTTGTAATTCCTGGGCGTTGCTGAACCTGTCATTCCGCCCTATCTGCTATAGGCATATTTTTAATCGCCATAATATGTTCAATGTTAAATCAATGTGTTTAACTTAATAAATGCAAAAGCCTGAGCGAGGTTACCCAGGTAAATTAATCTTTGCAAGTTGAATTTGCGTTTCTGAAACCACTCTCTGCACTGGTAATTGTATTTAAAAGGGAACACAAAATGATGTACGTGACCAAAATTATTCCCCGCGCGACGCGATAAGATTCTCTTTCAGCATTCAGAATTCTCAGAATTAGGCAACGGTAAGTTTATAATCTTTAACTTTAACTGTTTGGAAACAGGTGTTGTTATTTTATGCTGGGAATCCCAAAAAGTGCTTGATCGGCCAGTTCATCATTGTGTCTCGCTAAATACTTGGCTAGTTTCATTATGCTTCGACTAATCATCACTGTTGGCTTGGGGATGGTATTCAACTGTTGAGGGCCTACTGTAACAGCCATTAATACGCTTATAGTTTTCAGACAGCTACTAACCGATATCCAATGGGTCTCAGCCATAGAACAATACAGGCTCAATTCGGTGGCTCGGAAAAGTATAATCTATAATATTGAAAGGTTCATGCGCAAATTTACCTAGTTTAGCCGTCATTGATTAGGTACAGACCGACGGAATTGCTCATCAGCAGATCTTGCGCTTCCGCTGCTGTATCGGACGTCTGTGATCAAAGCAGTAAAGTCGACCTCCCATAAATTGACAACAGGATGTCCCCTGATTCTCCTAGGTTTCTGGATAGAAGTCGACTATTTATGCTCAATTCTCGAGCCGATAATAGTCTTGCTTAGATTTTCAGACAATAGTCTTAAGATTCCTGTTGGTTTCATCGGTGTAATTTATTACAAATATTATCTGTTCACCTTAAAGTTAGCAAATTTTGCTTTTCGCAATTGAAACTATAAAAGCGATATGATTAGTCTTGCCAAAAAAAGGTGGCTCGAGCTCCATTCCCCCCTACATTCAGTAGGGTTTTGTGTTCACCTGGCTTATATATCAGGGATATGATAAACACACGAATCAGGATGTCTGGAAGGAGTTTCTAGATGTCATGGACACGTGGTGTGACGGCGCAACAAAGAAGAAGATACTTTAATTTCGCAGTACACGTTCTACCGAGAGAAAAGAGGCTTATTCTCTACTGACGCTGCCTCAAGTTTTAGCCAAGATTCTGACGGTCCAGTCTCTTGGTGGAGCAACTTCGGTTGAGAGGTACCCGAACTACAGAGTTTTCCAATGAAAGCGCTGTCGCAATCGACATCAGCCTCACCCTGTGAGACGAATTGGAGCTTGTACGACTGGGTGATAAACAAAAAAAGAAACCGCCTCACAGTTAACAAGCAGCGAGACCTTATTAATATTATTATTTATGTTATTATATTTATGTTATTATATTTATGTTAACACAAGTTTGCGTCTTATGAAAAATTCACGAATTAAGGAGCAATAATTTTATTATTATTTGCTTATTGCTATACTAGTGACTTATTTTTATTCATTATTGTTTATTTACTGTCTAATTCCGACAACATAGTTTTATCTCATTGTATCCATTTAAAGTTAAAAACGGACATTAAAATGAACGCTCGGAGCCCGGAGGCATTCAAACGTTTACGTACGGGCGTTGACTTGAACGTAAATGGGCAGACTATTTAACTTTAAGGTTAAACGGATATTAATATATGTACGCTATGCCCTAGCTGGGGCCTCTTCTTTACTGGGCCGCGCTCAGCCTGTCATTCCGCCAAATCTTTATATGTTAATGAACATGATAGCCTGAGGTCCCCAGGTAAGCCTCTTCTCAGACTCTCGAGCGTTCAATTTGAATTGGTGTCGATTCAAAATTAAAGTTAATTAAAGTTCAATAAGATAAACTTATCATTGCTGGTTTGATTTTGGAACCTTCTCTAGACCTAGTAATTTTGGATTCGTAAGTTATGTGCGAGAATAGCTTCCCAGTCCCACGTCAAAGTGATTTATAGATTATCCTTATTTTTAAGGGAATCGTTAGGTATTCGTATACTTATAATATAGTTTAAAGTTTTATTATTACACGTACGTGACCAATATTATTCCCCGCGCGATGTTATTACAAATTAGATTCTCTTTCACTTTGATCAGTTTCTTTCAAAAACAGATTCGCGCGTCAAATATATTTAGTTTGCGCGCTTTTGGTACTCCCAAAAGTACGTCAAAATGCAATTCTGTGAATTGCATTATTATAAATTTATAGTCATAGGTAATAGGCTCCATGTCATTGTCCACAGGACTGGTCACCGTTAACCTTGTTTAACTTAAACTGGTCGGAAAACGCGGATGTGTTATGAAAAATAATGTTTATCGCTTTGCCATTCGGCCGGTAGAATTAGATCAGAAAATCATGCGGATACCGATCAGACGATAAAACAGTTATCGAATTTTATACCTTTACCTAAGGCTAATGGTGATGCAACGCTAATGGAATACCTTGATCAGAAAGAAGTAAGAACTTTTGCTTTTGGCAAATCTAAAAACCACGGAAATTTTCAGCGACATCAACGCTAAAAGTAAAATCGGAAACGATTTTCACTTCAAGATCTACTTAGAGAAAGGGTAATCTTACTGTAGGTAGTGCGACACGTACTGTAATGCGACACGTACTCTAGTGCGAAGTCCGACAAAAACACCCTCTGTCGCACTAGGGTACGTGTCGCACTACCATCCAGGTAGCGTACTCTACTGCGACAAAATATCCTGACTTATTTCCAAGCTCAGGTCACATCCTATCCTTCTTATGGACCATTAAGTGATTCGTCGGGTCGGTTCACGTCACTTATTTCGAATTGATCTTGCGAATACGATTCGTCGGTTCACATCACGTGTTTCGAAGTGATCCACTGATCACAATTCCTTCGGGTCAGTTCAAGCCACGTATGCAGTATGTGATCCACCGGGTAACTCTTAAGCAGCATATGATCCTCATTCCTATCACACGTATCGTATGAAGGTATATCTCCGATTTGATTCACGATGTCAATCCTTCGCAGCTCGGTGAGGCACAGTGGTGCATCTCGCCGATCTACCGAAGGATTGATGCATAACAACAAGACACGCGCTAAAGACGCGCATTTTCTGAGTGATGTTAACGATATCTTTAAATTCACTGATGTCATTATTATTCAGCGTGACCGGTAATAGTTTAAAAATCAGAAGGAGAAAACACATGTATAAATTACTAAAAAAGGAGTATCACTTTACAGGATTGAATTTAAATATAGTCATAATAGATAAGAGAGGAATTTGTTTCCCTTTGAATCAATCAAACTAGATGAATTGTTGTAAATACTTAGATCAAACTATCAATCTACAGGCCATCGTCAAACATGTTGCAAGGCGTCATCTTCAGTGACATAATAGATAAGAGTTTATTAACTATCATGCCAACTTTAGAGACGGTAACCACATTAAACTAAAGTTTTCCCAATCAAAATAAAGGGTTTATGCAAAATAAAAGGTTTATGCACTAGACTGCGAGACAATTAACCTTATGCAATGCAGGTTAGTATAACTATAATATCGGACTGAGTTGAAATTTCTGAGAGCATGATACCCCAAAATAAATATATGCCTGTGTCTGGCAATAGCGTTCAGATGGCTTCCGAACTTGTGCGGATAAGATAATATAAAAAATACAAATAAACTATAATAACAATCTGAAAATTAATGTATCAGTACAGATCTTATACTCGAAATCAGGCACTTTCAAAACATTTCTCTTAAATTATCTTTCTTAACACCGTTCAATTGTAACTTTAAATTAAAATATTATGATGATCCGGACGATGATAAATATTAAATGGTAATCGATCATCGGCAGATGGATAATCGTTAATAGGTGTGCATAATTATTATTACAACTGATTATATTTATGGATTTCGGCCTGTCGATGCTGGAAGCTGATCAGCTAATCGTTAATTGTTACCATGTGACAAGAATAGTATGATGAACCTCCCAATCAGTATCTATGTATCAAAAGAAAATATTGATCTAATTCAACTCGTCGGGAGCCCTTTTGAAACATCTCGAAGTTAGAGTGCAGAGTGCATGATTACTGATTATCAGCACGATTGGGTGAAACAAAGACGAAACCGTGTGTTGATTAGAATTAAAAGAGGAAGATATTTAGTGATAAATTGTGCACTCTTGCATTTAAGTTTTAATTGTTAGACTTGTTCGATGTAGGGCCTTTAATTTAACCTAATACTAATGCAGTTACTTAATACTTGGTAAGTCTAGGGAAAACAGGTGCTAGTTGTCGGAAATGAAATGGAGTCTGTTCCTGATCGAAGTTACATGATGCTGATAGATTTGATGCAGCTCAGCACTCAGCAGCCACTGTCTTCAAATAGAGTGTTCCAGTTCTGCAATCTGCAGTCTCAAATGTTTTCGCCCAGCTTTTCTTTTCATCGTGGTTATAGAAGACAGACCTGAAGAAATACTAGTATAATGATAATATAGGTAACATGTCCAGAATGAGTAAAATTGTATTATCGGCAAATTTACTTATGTGAAAACTCCCAACAGGGTGGCGCTGGCCCAAAAGTAACTGCACACAAGCAACCCTTTAATGATCACGCACGTAATTTGTGTGAAAATATGTAACTCATTTAACGAAGTCAGTGAAAAGAACCTACCTTTATTTACCAATGTCGATTTTTTGCTTGTGATGAAGCAGTCCTCGCAAATGTGAGATATGTATGTAGTTTGTTTTTAAAAATAGGATTGTAGTCATAGTCGATGTATAGCGACGGTAGTTTACCAGCAGCTCCCTGTACAAATAGAAATGTGGTTTTTATATAATATTACTAGTTAAATTAATGAGTACAATGCAGGAATAAAAAAATGTGTCTTAAATGTTTTATATTAAATGTGTTATAATTATATTAACCACCTTATATTCGTATAATATGTACTCACAAACAATGATAGTCCCAACTGTTTTTAATTGCTTATAATTTAAACCTTCTTATTAAATAATTTAGATGACTGTGTCTGATCTAAAATTGCACGAGAAATAGATAAGATTAGGTCTCAGACAGAACTCGACCGGGATATAACCGGCGCAGCCGGAATACCGGCTGGTATTTGGCGATTTTGTACCGGTACCGGCCGGGATTTTGGTTTTAGCCGGGATTTTTCCAAAATAAATTCAGTTTTTCTCAACGTTAATTTGAGTCCAAAATTAACAAATCTGTGAACATTTTCCTAAAACATTTTGACGAAATCATTGAACAATGGAGACTGGAGTCAATCTATATTTAACATAATCATGGGTGTACGAATTATGGACTTCTTTCTGACTTATGACTTAATTATTGTGACTAAGTGTCACGGCTCACGGTCTTGTGTTACCGAGGAACAAGTAAAACAGAGTTCTCCGGGTAAAGAAAGCATTAATAAATGCTATTCAGTATTCATCCTATTCAATTATTCAGGTAAGGTGATGTAAACTGTAAAGTGATAAGCTCCAACGTCAAACACCATGTTCAATTAAATAAGTTTAAGTAACCAATACCAGATCACAGGATTGTTATAGTTACGGAGACTGTTGGAAACGATGCAAACCAGGATCGGACTCCTATCAGAAATAGTCGACCACCGGTCCAGCCTCCCTCAAACTCAAATGCCCTACCACTACCCCAGACCACATCCACCTCTTCAGCCAGGAACAGCGCTCCCACTATACCACTACCAGCAGTTCCTACCGCCTCAGAGGATACACTGCACGTGCCCGTTATTCCTCATGCCTCGTCTTAAATGTCCAGTCCATGAATCCTAGTGCATCAAGTGCGAGTATATGGGAAGTGCCAAAAATCTCAGCTCTTATTCAATAGATTACTATAGTCGCCTTGAAAGCACCGAAAATGAACTACCTTGTGCTGCATTTCACGAGCAGATCATGCTGGGCCTTCCTTGGTATACCAACATCTCAAAGCTTCTCACCAAATACAACTTCCCCCACTCATCTTCATCAAAATCTAAGCTCTCCACCCAAATCAGTCATAATATGAGGGAAGAATTCGTGAATACCTGGAAATCTGCCAAGGCCTCCTCACCAAAACTAGAATTCTATAACTTAATTAAACATGATTTTGAACCAGAGGCATACCTACGAATAATCAAAGTACCTGATTTTCGAAAAAGCTTGACAAGGTTTCGTATCAGCTGCCACAACCTCTACGTTGAAAGGGGCAGATACGAAACCCCTCTTGTACCAAGAGAAGAACGTTGGTGCACTTACTGCTTTTTCAGTAAAGGGCTCAAACCTATCGAGGACGAAAGCCATGTATTAATTGACTGTTTGCTTTACTCCTCAGTTAGGGAAAAATTCAACTTTTATCCCCAATACATCACTGACCTAGCCGGTCTGCTCTCCAACAAAAATCTAGATCCTACCAAATTTACTGCCACAGCAAGAGCAATCCATTCAATTCTCTCTGTGAACGAACAATATACAGCCTATTATAAGAGCCCAGATTTCCACTCAAATACTGGCAAGTGCATAATGCTCTAGGAACTCAAAATAAACTCATGAACCATACAAATTTGATTTACTTAAAGAAAATAGCATTATATTATAACATTTCTATTTTATCCCTACACATTTGTAAATGATTAGAAGTGTGTAACTTAAATTATTTCAGAATTATAACTATTGTGAACTCAATAAAATAATTATCACTTTTGTATCCTTGTATCCTTGTATCCTTGTATCCTATTCAGGAGAAATCCAAAAACCACTCGTTACCGTTTAAATTGCACTTACGGAAACGTGGATCAAGTCCTACATATCAGACAAATACAAAATGTGCATCACCTCTTTCTCCTGCTGAGCAGAACCTCCCCCTTAAAAGTAAACAAATCTGCATCGCCTCCCAACGACAATCCAGATATATTAAGCAGTAGAGACAATCATTTAAGGAGACTTCGATATCTATCAGGATCATGATTATACTGCCTGAGAACTCAGCACTTCAGGATGAAACATATAATATTTGGTTTTCTCGATTTCATTCATATTTAGACAGAAGTCCGTGTAGATAATTGGTTATAGAATAATTGGATATAATTTTATGCGAAGTTGTGTCTGCGAAAATATACGTGTGAACTGGTCATCCCGCAAATGCTGAAAAAGTAGATGTTACCTATCATAAAATAACCGCTCGCACCGTACACGACAGAGTTGTGACTGCGTTTACAAATTCTTTATCATATTGATGTGTTGCCATGGCAACCGAAACTCCATCGGAAGATCGGCCTGTAAGGCATAATCATGATAATACACAGTATCAAAACATTGCCATTGATATCATAGCAACATTCCAGAGATTAGATTATGTGTGTGTAAGAAAATGTATGTTATAGT
Source organism: Bolinopsis microptera (assembly GCF_026151205.1). Classification (NCBI taxonomy): domain Eukaryota; kingdom Metazoa; phylum Ctenophora; class Tentaculata; order Lobata; family Bolinopsidae; genus Bolinopsis; species Bolinopsis microptera. The sequence continues at coordinate 7,858,743 of NC_087084.1, read as the reverse complement.
ATTATACAGTCTGCTAGAACATTCCGTTTACACATGGTGGCCGATAACAACTTGTTTAATTTATCTCCGAATTACACACAAATTTCTGAAAGTTTCGTAGACTTAAATCAATTACAGAGGGTGTGGCTATTGGCCAGCCCCTCTATTTCACTATTATGGTTGAAACTATAAGAATACAGATTATATTGTTACAGTGATTTTACAAAAGTCGAAACAGTAAACACCAATTTGTAGGATACTTTAAATCACACCAAAATTGGTCCCAGAATGCAATGAAATCTGATGGCGTCTTTTCAGTGAAAAAGAGGCCACACCCTCTGTAATTGATTAAAGTTTACGAGACCTTTAGAAAATGAGTTATATAACTTGCAACTTAAACTAAGATAAATTGAGTATTTATACTCAATTTATCTTAGTTGCATGAGTAATATATATATACTCTCATTTTTTTTAGAGCAAACGTAATTTAAATGGCCAAACACAATTCAATAAAATTTGGCTCGATCCGATTATCCAAACTATCAAATAAATGCGAAAATGAACCTTCTTTTGAAAACAATGAACACAAATATGTTTCGATTTGACAAATTTCTCGAACCAGTGGTGGTACTAAGTCATACCAGAACCAATTATTTCAATTGGGCACTCAGTGACTGAGCTATTAATGCCAACGTTTGCACACTGACTTTTGGCCCACCCTGTATATTTATAATATACGGCTGGAAAAAATGTAACTGGATATCTGCCACAATGCTGCTATAATTAAGGTTAAAGTAACATTTAGCACATAAAGAAGTCTGGTTTGCTAGGTTTTAATTGGTCGTATAATAACAAATAAAAATGAGTTAAGACTACAAAAACGGTCGATAGAACCTAATTATAATACCTGTATCGAGAACTCGACTTGAATGCACTGATAGCGTTGGTACTAACATTCTATCAAATTATGTCATATCTTGAGACTTGATAGCTGCCTGAAACAGTTTTGAGTCAACATTATCGTGATATTCTAGAAATTGAAACCAATTCTCAACTTTAAAAAAGCAGGTTTCAATAAATGCCATAGAATTAAATTCTACCTTTTTAAATTCTAAGAATTTGTTGATTTATTAAAATTCTGTCTCAATTAATATATAAGGGTACATGCAATGTATTTCGACACGCACTGTAGACTCACTTATTGGATTCGTGCTAGATGCTGTGTACGTCACCCTCTTAACCACCTCTATGGCGAAGATGAGGATGGTAAGTGCAAGTACAGTAGTGTGAGGAGAGGATGGGTATCATTTAGCACATTTTTGCTGTAGGTGTAAAGTAGCTCTTAGTCAAGGAGTATATAAATGACGGCACGACAAGGTTCTGCAACAGATCTCTGAACATGTTATCTTGTGAGCGCCGAGTGAACACTTATAAGAACAAGGCCAGCGATGTAAGACAGTATCATTGACTTAGTCCATGCTGGGAGGAAAAAAGCAAGTACAGACGACCGAAAGGAGTCGTGGTTTGGGATCCTGAGTGGGTCTCGATATTGGATAGTGCTTTTATATATCGGACCTTATGATATTCTCAAGGTCACCAAGACGGCACAGTCTTATGGCGGGAGGTAACGGTACCATCTAAAGAGCAGATTGCTGAATCATACGAGTAAAAACTCTACCGGTACAGCAGTCTTACAGCAGACTGAGATTCAAGCGAAAGAATTGTGCTGTTATAATTATGCGGTTAAAGTTCTAGCACCGGGAGTGGTTGTTAACATTTTGGAGAGAGCTGAGTAGGCTCGTACGGGATAGAAGGGAAGAAGCAGCTCACTGTTCCAGATGGATCTACTTCTTATCAAGGAAGAAGGAGTGGTAGGTATAGTAAGGAAGATTGGAGCCTAAGAGTTAACTTAACATCTAGAGGTACCACAAACTTTATCTCGTCGCCAATTGCGAGCTTTAACGGGTTTCCTCAAGTGACTCGATGGTTTAATTGTGACAAATCATGATACGAACTTTGATGAACCCATAATAGTATAGTGCAATAATACTATGATAGTATTCTCATAAGTTCTACCCTTGCAACCGAGTACAATGTACATACTAAGTGATATCAAGCTGCAATCTAAAATTTATTAATTGAATCTCAAAATAACTTCAAATCTTACCTAATAATTGCGACATCGTTGGAAGTGAGAAATAAAATACATTAAATTTTAATCCAATTCTGCGAGAGAAGATTTGCCCAGACAGCTGACAAGAATGTATTACCATACTTCCTGTAAATGTGGTAGTTATTAGGTCATATCAAACTTGAAAATTATGTCAAAGTTTTTCTCAGTCTCTGGTGTCAATCACCAGTAGAGTGCCCAGCCGCACCAAAACAACCTGCGATTTTTACGTGGGAAACATCGTATAATACACATGCTATACACTCTAGTTTTATAGCAGCTACTGATATCATGCGGCAGTATTAATAAGCATACAAATTCAGCGCAAAAATTGTAAAGACGACACAAATTCATGCGGGATGTTAATAAATGTGTCCATGTTGAACTCAAACTCCGACAGAATAATATTTCAAATCGGATATATTATAATTAATCAAATGGTATCTGCTCATGTTCCGTCTATATAAACTACAAAACTTAATAAATTAGTGAAGTTCTGAAACAAAGATCACGACTAGGTTTTATCAAAATTGAAAAGAAAACCGATCGAAGTGCACTAGAGATATAGTTTAAGTTTAAAGGGTCATCATTACTAAAATCTCTTCCTAGCTCCTTGATTCACGATGTCAATCCTTCGCAGCTCGGTGAGGCACAGTGGTGCATCTCGCCGATCTACCGAATAGAAGTACTAATCGCGAAAAAATGTATACGACCACACAAATTCAGGTTATCCCATGCTGGTATAGTTAGTTAATCTAAAAATAACCATATAATAAGACAAATTAACTAATCTCCATGCCACATTCTTGGTAATTACGGAAGGTACGAAAGAAACATCTTTTATTTATAAAATCACTCACTCACAAAATTGCCGACCCATTATCTATTGAATGTTGAACAGTTGAAGTGGCGAAGATCTTTTAAACAACTTACAACTTACAATTTACATATCAACATTATTGCTGCAGCAGATACAAATAATAACATTATTATATTCACACTCGCTTGAACAATTAAATTAATTAGGAAGTTGAACCCTCAACTTTTAGTTTTACTGTTTTTGAACTGATAAGCATCTACTCCAGGACCAACTGCCAATGAGCTTTGGAAGGTTGACACAGTAAATGGACAGAACTTGTGACGTAAATAAATTTGTTCATGTTGACCGCCAACTCCGACAGAATAGTAGATCAACATGATTTTAGCTCATTTTAGCTCGTATTCGCTACAAACTACAAAACTTAACATATTTTCTAAGTTCCAATACAGCGATCACGACTGTTCTGACAAAGCACTAGCAACTAGGAAGGTTCTTTAAAATTCTTAAAAGTGTCATAATTACTAAAATCTCTTCTTAACAATCAAGTTGTTGATCCTAGTTCTATACACCTAAACGAGTACAAAATGACAGCCTTTCAAGTTGAATTTATCGATATCCAGCTCAGCATACGGCTTTTTTAACCAATAATGGGTATATACCGATGATCGGTGAACTAGTAGATATTCGATTATATTACCATGAAACATAGTATTGTAGTTAAAAATCTTCCTGAATGTGTAAATATAACATAAAGAAACACGTACTAGTTTGCTGAAACGAAAAGCAACTATTTAATTAAAATAAATGAACAGTATTCAAATACACAATTAAAAATACAAACTCCAACATAATCGACAGACAAACTCAATAAATGAAGATTTCGTCGTGAAACGAGCTATATATACAGCTATAACGTAGCGCTCGACTCCAGTCTGGACCAAAATTAAGTCGCGTTCGTAGGAAATTGACCACCAGCTGCTGGTGGTTCGAATGTTGGTTTGCACACTACTGTGGTTGCGAGAAGCATTATTTGATGCGCGCGCGACCCAGTAGTGCATCGCGCTACAAATCTCCGATTTGGATAACAAGTTCATATTCTTGGGCCATATATAAAGTCACGATGATTCTACCAAAGCATCGAACAACATCAACATGTATTCTTCAATCACCTCCATTCCTGGACGCACTACTGGTTCAAGAAACGTTATCCACGACGGATACCGCTACTGCCTGGATAATTAGAAGCGCGACGACAGGACCTACTGGCGATCCACTGGGAAGATCTGCTCCGGACGTCTCAGTCTGATCACTGATGAACGACACTACTGTGACCAGTACGAAGACTTATTCCCACCCTCCTACTCCTGCAGCAAACTCTGTCCACACAGCAAAGCAGCATATGAAACGGAAAGCTTCCGATACTGACCTCCCTACGAAACACCTAATTGCTGATGCTGTTGGACATTATGAAGCCCTCTTGGATGAGCTCCTTGCTTTTGGAGTCGACCCTCAATCTGTCATGAGTGACTACGAGAGAGCCCTGATAAACGCTGTGGAGACAACCTGTATACATCCAAGAGAGGATGCTTCTTCCACCACAAGCAAGCACTTTGGAGGAAGATGCAGCAACATGATCTAGTCCCGGAATACAACGCAGAGAACTCAGCAGTACGGAAGTACTTTAAGATGATCGGTGCTATTGCCTTCGTGGACCTAATCTTCGTGGACCTAATCTTCGTGGATTGTAAATGTAATCTTTGATTTTATATTTAACCCCATATTTACTCATACACGACTACACTCTTATCATTAAAACTTAAAATGGAAAGTCAAATTTTTATTGCGTAAAGTGTTTTGTCGCACTTTAGTTCGTGTCGCACTACAGTCCAGGTAGCGCACTGTAGTGCGACAGTGTCGGCCTTGAAATTTCTCTGTCGCACTAGGGTACGTGTCGCACTACGATCCAGGTAGCGTACTCTACTGCGACAGTGTCGATCTTGGAGGTTTCGCACTAGGGTACATGTCGCACTAGAGTACGTGTCGCACTACAGTACGTGAACCGAACTGCTGAAGGTAATTCGTTAGAAGGCTTACATCTCGATCCCGGGGTGCGGATAGAAGAAAAACATTATTTATAGTCTTGGACACTTATAACTAGCTGATAGCACAGACTACGTTTTTGTTAGGAAGAATTAGGGTCCGCAAATATGATGTCATTGTCAAAGTATGAGTATATTTACTTTGATAGACACCCGGCTTAGTTGTAGTGAACGTACGGAACGTTCACTAAAAATAGTTTGTGAACGCGTTCGCTAAAAGATTTAACGTTCGGAACATAAGGTAAAGGAAAGTTAATCAGATTTGAAATATTAACACGTCGACACGCCATCGTTTCCCGCAATTTTACTTGTTCTAGATGAGTTAGAAGAGTTTTAGCGCGCGTGCATGCACGTGTCAGCAGAAAATATTTTAAATGCTAATAATTTAGGTATTTAATGAAAAAATATGTTAGTCTCATTATCGTATAATGGTCAGCATCCGCAATGTCTATCAGTACAGCATCTCTACGTAATTGTGTACACTGTATAGTACACGGAATGAAGTATCGAGCATTAACAGATATATGTGTCATCATTAATTATGGATGAAAATACCTTTGAACTATTGAAAGTTGATGATCAATAAACGTCATGCGGTTTGCTACAAGTACAGTCAAGTTAGTATAAGATCTGTCGAAATTCGAGTGAAATTATTTTCATTCCCATACATTCAAAAACTTAGCCAGTAAACCTTATTAATATTTAGACATGATAAGTAATTAATACTTTCAACACTACTATATAACAAATAATTTGAGCTGTAGAATGGGAGAGGAACCGCAACCCTCACACTCGTTCGAAGCCCTGGTTACTCATATCATTGATATCGACAAATTCTGGGTACAGCCGTTATATAACAACGAGGATAGAAAGAAATTAGCTGTTATAGAAAGTGCGCTACGAAGCAGTGCTAAACCAGTCTCAGGGACTGGTAAAACTCCTAAATCTGATGATTATGTCAATGCAATTCTCCGGAGAAAACCATTGAAGTAAGACGGAAGATATATCAGCAGCAACTCTCCACTCTTATGAATCTCAAAAGCAATCATCGTGCATTGTAAACTTGAGTGGGACATAGTTTTAGCAGTAGATCCTTTTAAGAAGGGCATTTATAATTCATTTATTCAACGTTATACATTTCGTTTATTTTTCTTCAATTATTTCAGATTATTTATTCGATGAATTGTTCAATTGTCAAATTTTATCAGTGTTATATTTCGTTGATTGAGAAATAAATGAATGTATGAGTAATATCTATATGTGCTATTTCTGCTTAGTGCTGTGTATGGCACGCTTGTTACACCAGCTTTAGCATCCAAGTGGAGCGAGGATGAGGATGGGATGTGCAAGCTGTGTGGTGACAAGTTGGGAACTGTGCCGCATATTCTGGCTGGTTGTCCTGTGGCACTAAGTCAAGGGAGATACCGATGGCGCCACGATAAGGTGCTTAAACAAATAGCAGACCAAGTGAAATTCCATTGTGAGCGGAGAGTCAACAAGAGGAAGAGCTCTTGTGTCACTCGGAAAGCCATTGAGTTTGTTCCAGCAGGAGGGAGGTTTAAGGAGGTGAAGAGGTCGAAAGTCAGTGAGTTTGGGATTCTGAGTGGGGCCACTGATTGGATAGTATTAGCAGACCTGGATAAGCAGCTGAAATTCCCGTCGGATATAGCAACGACCAGATTAAGACCAGATTTGGTTCTTTTCTCGAAAGCTTCCAAGAGAGTAATCTGGTGGGAGCTTACAGTACCGTCGGAAGAGAGAATAGCTGCATCCCATGAGCTTAAGCTTGATCGGTATAATAGTCTACAAGCGGAAATACAAGCTAATGGGTGGTCATGTTTCAGCTTTGCTGTTGAGGTTGGTGCTAGAGGTGTGGTCGCAGCAAGTTTGGAGTGTGCATCAAGGAAGATTGGTCTGACTGGGAGAGCCCTCAAGAAGTTGGTCAGAGATTGTGGGAAGGATGCAGCCCATTGTTCAAGATGGATTTATCTGCTGTCTAGGAAAAGAGAGTGGGAGATGAGAGCTGTTTGAGCTTTATGACTTCACCTAACAGCCAGAGGTGCCATAAGCTAACTCGTCGTAAACGCGAGCTCTAGCAGGTATCCTCGGGTGATTGTCAGATCAGATGGTGGTCCAAGAGAGACTGCTGGGGCACCTGACAGAAAACCGTATCGCAATGAAAGCCCCGAAACGGTGTCAGGTTTGTGACTGAAGATTCTGATCAAGCTCAGGGTTGAGTCTACACAGTGTCGCCACTTGCCGATGCCAGTTGATGCGAGAAGACACTGATGTAAGTGGGAAGTTATGTCTAAGAAACAGCGTGTGGTTCGGGTGCCGGTTGAACGCATGTAAAAGGGAGGGTATATCCGTATTTCGCTGCTAGTGATGCAGTCCTTGGCCCGGTAGCTAAGGCTTCCCCGTTTCTCGCTCATTTGTGCTCCGATGGGCTTGTGACCTCTGCGGGGGTCAAGTGCAGGATGAGGGACATGGCTGACCAGGAGAAGGTTGTTTTTGGGAGATAGAGTAGGGTTGGTTTGGTGTTGTGCCTTCGCAGTTTAACTGTATCTTTACTCTAAAAGTAACTCCAATCATTCACATTTTTCGTCTGGTGTATGTGAGATTTTTCCCTCCAAATACTTTACCGGCTGATAAACATTAATATATTTCATGTACACATCTGTTTTCCAAACAGTTTAAGTTAAAGACTAAAGTTACCGGTACGTGACCAGAACTGCATTGAGTGCACACGTGCGAATTTGATTTTACCTTATCGGACCTTATTTGGACGGACATTACATGAACGGACATAATTGTGAACGGACATTAATATGAACGCTCGAAGGCATTCAAAACCATCAAAAATCCGAATTTTTTTCAATTTTTGACTTTTTTTAAATTTCAGCAAATGATTTTTTAATCCATTTTTTATACAGTAAGTAAGAATAGCAGTCATTAAGCAGTAAATATGTTAAAATATGTGTACATGATCAGCGCTAGTGTCTAATATCACATATCATCTTCATTAAATAGGTTTTCGTGCATGAAATAGTCCATGCTTAAACAAGCATCAGTGATTTCTAGCTTTGTGGAAACCTTTTTTATCAAACTACCCCGGTCCTGCATTTCAGTGTTAACTTTTACAAGCCATTCGGCGTGAAGTGGTTTTTATCTTAGACAACTTTAGGTTAACCTTAACATCACGTGGAGCTTTCCTAGCACTGTTTCATTACATCCTCTCAGTAATATGAACTCGTCGACTTTTTCCTCCAAGTGACCCTTGAAAACATCATATACTAGTAGAGTTTTCTGTGCCTCCGGCAGACCAAGGAGAACCTTTCCGTCGTTAACTTACGGCACAATAAAGTTCTCATAGTTGTCATATTCTGGGTAAAAAGTTCGAAATGGAAAAGTTTTTGAAAACATTTCAACGGACTTTAACTTGGACGGACATTAATTGAACGGACTTTATTTGAACGGACATTAAGATGAACGCTAGGGCCTCCAGCGTTCAAGTAATGTCCGTCCAAATAAGGTCCGATAAGGTACGCACGAATTAGTATTAAATGTTAGACCAAGAAATTGATCTAACACACAACTGTACTTCTGTACACTTCAATGATTGGGCTGATGACTCCAGTGAAAGGGCTGGTGACTCTAGCGAAAGTGCTGGTGACGAGGAGAAAGACCATAAACCAGGGATTCCTTCGGGAGCATGTAAGATTATATCCAAAGTTTGTTCGCCAATGGGGTGTGTCTGGGTGTCAAAGATCTTCAAGGTGGGTGCTACTTGTGATGAACTCTAGAAGGATGGGATGGTAATACTCGGTCTGGCCGTCTGGAAGCCCATATAATTCCAGTTCAGAAACCGATTAAGGAGGTGCGGCTACTGATGAGAAGTCTCCTTAAAGTTTATTTGGGTTGGAAACGCCATCTGGGTCCCTACCCTCGCACAAGATTATTCTCAATTTTCTTGTTGTGTTCCACAATTCTACCAATAAGTATACTTACCTTTATGTACATGATATCTTTCTATAGCATATTCTCTATACAATAGTGTTTCTCCTATAATAATATATTGTACATGACAGACATAGAACTTATCCTGACTGTCATCTTTTGCGGACCCTAATTCTTCCTAACAAAAACGTAGTCTGTGCTATCAGCTAGTTATAAGTGTCCAAGACTATAAATAATGTTTTTCTTCTATCCGCACCCCGGGATCGAGATGTAAGCCTTCTAACGAATTACCTTCAGCAGTTCCATAACTTAAGGTAGATACCATACTATACTACTTGTATCACGTCGCGATCCCCACCGACATGTCATTACTTTCTCTAAGTAGATCTTGAAGTGAAAATCGTTTCCGATTTTAGCGTTGATGTCACTGAAAATTTCCGTGGTTGTTAGATTTGCCAAAAGCAAAAGTTCTTACTTCTTTCTGATCAAGGTATTCCATTAGCGTTGCATCACCATTAGCCTTAGGTAAAGGTATAAAATTCGATAACTGTTTTATCGTCTTATCGGTATCCGCATGATTTTCTGATCTAATTCTACCGGCCGAATGGCAAAGCGATAAACATTATTTTTCATAACACATCCGCGTTTTCCGACCAGTTTAAGTTAAACAAGGTTAACGGTGACCAGTCCTGTGGACAATGACATGGAGCCTATTACCTATGACTATAAATTTATAATAATGCAATTCACAGAATTGCATTTTGACGTACTTTTGGGAGTACCAAAAGCGCGCAAACTAAATATATTTGACGCGCGAATCTGTTTTTGAAAGAAACTGATCAAAGTGAAAGAGAATCTAATTTGTAATAACATCGCGCGGGGAATAATAGGTATTGGTCACGTACGTGTAATAATAAAACTATACTATAAGTATACGAATACCTAACGATTCCCTTAAAAATAAGGATAATCTATAAATCACTTTGACGTGGGACTGGGAAGCTATTCTCGCACATACTTACGAATCCAAAATTACTAGGTCTAGAGAAGGTTCCAAAATCAAACCAGCAATGATAAGTTTATCTTATTGAACTTTAATTAACTTTAATTTTGAATCGACACCAATTCAAATTGAACGCTCGAGAGTCTGAGAAGAGGCCCCAGCTAGGGCATAGCGTACATATATTAATATCCGTTTAACCTTAAAGTTAAATAGTCTGCCCATTTACGTTCAAGTCAACGCCCGTACGTAAACGTTTGAATGCCTCCGGGCTCCGAGCGTTCATTTTAATGTCCGTTTTTAACTTTAAATGGATACAATGAGATAAAACTGTGTTGTCGGAATTAGACAGTAAATAAACAACAATGAATAAAAATAAGTCACTAGTATAGCAATAAGCAAATAATAATAAAATTATTGCTCCTTAATTCGTGAATTTTTCATAAGACGCAAACTTGTGTTAACATAAATATAATAACATAAATATAATAACATAAATAATAATAAGGTCTCGCTGCTTGTTAACTGTGGGGCGGTTTCTTTTTTTGTTTATCACCCAGTTGTACAAGCTCCAATTCGTCTCACAGGGTGAGGCTGATGTCGATTGCGACAGCGCTTTCATTGGAAAACTCTGTAGTTCGGGTACCTCTCAACCGAAGTTGCTCCACCAAGAGACTGGACCGTCAGAATCTTGGCTAAAACTTGAGGCAGCGTCAGTAGAGAATAAGCCTCTTTTCTCTCGGTAGAACGTGTACTGCGTAATTAAAGTATCTTCTTCTTTGTTGCGCCGTCACACCACGTGTCCATGACATCTAGAAACTCCTTCCAAGTAGTAGAATAATATTGATTGATCAATGAAATAAATGATTACGATTAAAATGTGGTATATAAGTCGTTCGTTTTTGGTGAAGTATTATCAGTTGCCATCATCAACAACAACAACAACAGCTATTCCAATTCCTGACATGGTACTCTTCTGTCTAATGGACGAAATTAATGGACCCACCGCCTCCCGTAAGGTTGCTTAATCGTTTAATAAGCCTTGACACCACCGCTGATTGAAATTCGCGTGCCATGATGTGAACCCTGCTTGATTCAGGGGATGATGTGAACCCTGCTTGATTCAGGGGATACTGTAATTATGCAGTAATGATCTGGTAGACAGGTGTTCGTGGACAGTTGTCCGCGGACAGTGGTCGGGCTATCTCGATACTGCCGAAACTCCTTCCAGACATCCTGATTCGTGTGTTGATCAAATCCCTGATATATAAGCCGGGTGAACACAAAACCCTACTGAATGTAGGGGGGAATGGAGCTCGAGCCACCTTTTGTTGGCAAGACTAATCATATCGCTTTTATAGTTTCAATTGCGAAAAGCAAAATTTGCTAACTTTAAGGCGAACAGATAATATTTGTAATAAATTACACCAATGAAACCAACTGGAATCTTAAGACTATTGTCTGAAAATCTAAGCAAGACTATTATCGGCTCGAGAATTGAGCATAAATAGTCGACTTCTATCCAGAAACACTATATAGCGGAGTTTTAGGGCCTGAAAAGTGAAACGTGCATGCATGCGCGCTAAAACTCTCCTAACTCATCTAGAACATGTAAAATTGCGGGAAACGATGGCGTGTCGACGTGTTGATATTTTAAATCTGATTAACGTTCCTTTACCATTATGTTGCGAACGTTAAAATCTTTTAGCGAACGCGTTCACAAACTATTTTTAGTGGTCTGTACCTAATTAATGACGGCTAAACTAGGTAAATTTGCGCATGAACCTATCAATATAGGGACTGATGAAATCAAGGCAGTTAGTGGCACAGAAATCGAAAGGATTAGTGATTTCATAAATCAGTAGTCAATGACTAGACAGGGTTATTGAAAATTACAAAGAATAAAATGGCGTCTGGACTTGGGACCAGCTCATAGCACAGTTCATTAATGCAATCTGAAAACCATTCTGCTAGCTAAAAGTAAAAAATGATTTTGTTAGGTAAAACGTACTGAAAATTAAAATTAAGATTAAAAATTGAAAACGAACTAAACTAAAAAAAAGAATGACACGTCATGCTAAAATACATATTCCGAAGTAAAATTAATCCCAAATTTTCCCCAAATGTTAAAATACTTGTCGACAAAGATTTCAAACCGTTTGCGCAAGGTGCAGCAATATTAAAACTTTGTCGTGCAAGTTTACGAACTAAATTTTTACAATCCAAAATAAAACTGTTATAAGAACTATTAATACGAGCTAAACGAACTAACTGACTAATAAATTTACCATAATACTGGCCTTTGGGATTATTCCCATCTAATAGGGATAATTAATGACATCAAAATTATAATCGTTCCTCTTGTCGTAAAGTTTTTAAAAAAATTTTCCCTTATAAATATTGATAGTGATAGTAAGACTAATATCTAAAAAGTCAGTTTCACGAACTGAAGTATTATTTTTATTCATAATCATCTCTGGAGGATATATTTCACTTAAAACTCGTTCTAATAGACCAAAATCATATATAAGACCATACCATGAAGATTATACCTACTTTTCCGAGCCACCGTTAATTGAGCCTATATTGTTCTAAATCTATGGCTGAGACCCATTGGATATCGGTTAGTTGCTGTTTGATAACTATATAAGCGTATTAATGGCTGTTACAGTAGGCCCTCAACAGTTGAATACCATCCCCAAGCCAACAGTGATGATTAGTCGAAGCATAATGAAACTAGCCAAGTATTTAGCGAGACACAATGATGAACTGGCCGATCAAGCACTTTTTGGGATTCCCAGCATAAAATAACAACACCTGTTTCCAAACAGTTAAAGTTAAAGATTATAAACTTACCGTTGCCTAATTCTGAGAACATGGAACGCACACGTGTCAATATGATTTTACGCGCGAATTACCCAGAATTAACTGAAACTGAATGCTGAAAGAGAATCTTATCAGTTATCGGCTATCGCGTCGCGCGGGGAATAATTTTGGTCACGTTCATCATTTTGTGTTCCCTTTTAAATACAATTACCAGTGCAGAGAGTGGTTTCAGAAACGCAAATTCAACTTGCAAAGATCAATTTACCTTGGTACGGTACCTCGCTCAGGCTTTTGCATTTATTAAGTTAAACACATTGATTTAACATTGAACATATTATGGCGATTAAAAATATGCCTATAGCAGATAGGGCGGAATGACAGGTTCAGCAACGCCCAGGAATTACAAGCAGCAAATTCTGCTACTGCTAGTGCTATCACGGAGAATCAAATCAAATATTATAGTGGTACCGTGGCATGTCCTGTGTCCATTCTTGGTCAGCGTTGTATAGGTTGCATGGATTAGAATAAGTCCCTGCTTGCTGTTGGCGTTGCTGCGGTGAGGCTGGCTGGAACAATTGTCGGAGAACTCTTTGGCTTCGTTCTCTCTTCACTTCTTTCTCCGCACAAAACTGTTTAATCCGTGGGAGGCCCTGTTTTAACGTTCCTTATGTTCCAAACGTTAAAATCTTTTAGCGAACGCGTTCACAAACTATTTTTAGTGAACGTTCCGTACGAATTCACTACAAGTACAACTAAGCTATAAGGGCAAAATCATCGATTAGAGGCTTTTATCTTAAAGAGTGAACCGGAACGTGAAACAGATCCTATTGCACGGTGGAGAACCAAACTAGCAACTTTTCTATTATGAATACGTTCAGTAGGTGAAATTTATTGTTATTAATTTTTACCTGTCAGATACGTAAAATAACAAAGTAATCTCTCCGTTAGGCGTTCGGGTAGGAGAAATAAGCAAGCTGATAAGAGACAATAAAATTACAAACGTATGCAATTAGTGTGTGGCGTGAGGTATATTTACTTTAATTTTTAGTGCCGACTTTAGCTTCAATGATATCACCGCGCACCGTTAACATACTCATAGTCTGGACAGCACCCTTCTAAATCCGAAAAGTGTCATACTTGTAGTAAATATTTGGTAGAATTCGGTCCAGGACAAGCTATTAAATTTTTTGCTGCGCTCCGGTCTATCACAGCAGTTTTCCTAATACCGATTGGGCGACATCTGTCCGACAGCGACATCTGTCCGAAAGCTGAATTAGGGATTTCGGACAGATGTCGCTGTCGGACAGGAGTCGTTTTTGGCGACATCTGTCCGAATTTCGGATCATATTGTAATTTCGGTTCACATTCGCATTTCACAAGCTCACAGGTAATCTCGTGACGTTCTAAAGCTGATGTGATCCCTTAAGATATGATCCATCGATACGTGATTGACTAGTTGAGAACAGGATCGTGCTAGCCGTACCCTAACAAGCTGTCGATCACATCACAGGACATGAGTACATATAGGACAGCAGTATGGAGATCACTTATCGCAATTCACAATGGCAACCAATCTTCAGTTTATCCCTGGACGCAAACAAGGCTCGGAGAACCCTATCCTAAATGGCTTCAGATACGTCTTCGACAAGCGAAGAGACGACACCTCCTACTGGAAATGTTCGGATTTCCAAAACGGTTGCAGAGCCCGAATCCGTACCGTGGACAGACAACTGATCACTCCTACTCCTGACCACACTCACCCTGTCCACCATGCTGAAACGACCGTCCAACACGAAGCTGCACAGATGAGGATTCCTCGCTCATCCAACATCGCAGAAGGTTGGCATCACGGATTCCATTCAATGCTGTCCTGCTCGAAGCCCACAATCAAGGAAATTCCTTGATTGCCTTAAAGCAGAACAAGCCCTTACAGACGTGAAGAAAACCAAAAGAGACGGGCGGGAACTACCTGAGCCACGTGCACCCAAATGGATCCGTTATGATCGACAACTTCAGAGAATTGTAGATGATTACGACAACTCCAGCAACCCTATGGATTTCCTTAAAGCTATCGGAAATTTGACTATGCTTTAGATTTGATTCTGTGATATTGTATTATATTGAATTAATTTATAACATTTAAATAACATTGAAACTATTGTCCAATTTATCGACATCAAATTAAAATAAACTGTGGTAGTAAACTATGGCTCAGATCATATCTTGTATCTCAAATTGGACATGTTACGTATACAATTTAGCAAGTAACAGTTTAGATCATGTCTCTAATTGGAAATGTGTCGTATTGAAATCAGGTCACAATTTCGGAGAGAATGTCGTTTTTTTCTGGTACCCTGATTCGGACAGATGTCGCTGTCGGACAGGAGTCGTGTTACCTTCTGAATCTATTATATTACATAATACACGACTTCTCATTTCATAATTCATATCAAACATTTATATACTCATGCAGCGAGAACAAAATATTTAGTGTCGAAACTAACACAAGCAGTCATATTGCCGTGTTGTAAAACGGCCGACCGTTCACTACAAGTTAAGTCAAGTCAAATCAAATCAAAACATAGTTTTAAAAAACGTATACGCTATCTGCAACATTTGACATCTAGCACAACGTGCACAGTCTGGTTTAGTCAACAATATTACCTGGGAACCTCAGGCTATCATGTTCATTAATGAATAGAGATTCGGCGGAATGACAGGCTGAGCGCTGCCCAATAATCAACAATGCAGCTCTAAATGCTGCGGACTTGCTATTATAAAAATTGATGAGCGCTCGATTTGAAATCCCGACGCGCATAAAAACTGCCACTAACTGCTACTAACTGCCACTAACTGCCACTAACTGCCACTAACTGCTACTGTCGCGCGCAAATGCGTGGGCGCGATTGTAGCAGTTAGTGGCAGTTAGTGGCAGTTAGTGGCAGTTTGTAGCAGTTAGTGGCAGTTTGTGGCAGTTAGTGGCAGTTTGTGGCAGTTAGTGGCAGTTTGTGGCAGTTAGTGGCAGTTTGTAGCAGTTAGTGACAGTTTCTTTGCACTTAGCTCCTCCTGTGTCCGATATCCACCAAATTTTTCGGACAGTTGTAAAAGCCCTATTGGAAGATCGTCACCAATTTTCAGAATGATCTCATTCAAGGAACTGAAGATATATCCAAATAATACGACAAAAATCAACGAATTTGGTCAAATTTGGTCAAATTACGCGACTTTTACAGCTAATTTTGCTCCAAAAGCCGCGCACCATCAAATATGGCACCTAGGCAAAACTCACTGATCTTTCCAAAAAGGTATGACAAATTTGGTATTGTGAAAATTCTCACAGTCTCTAGAAAACAATGGTACAAAAATTTTTAAAATCCGAGCAAGTTTATTTTTATGGTGCACCTCCTAACATTACTTTGATTAAACTCATGCTGATCACAATACAGTACAGGGAGGTGGGTAACACGGATTGCAGTCGCAGCTGCGACTCCTCGCTGGCGGTAATATTTCAATGAACAAGAATTAAGAAAAAGAGAATTTAAGAAAAAGATAATTTTATTTTCCACAGAATAATCAATACATATAATATACTTCAAAAACTTTAAAATATATTGTAAGTTCATCTATCGTTCATGTCATAAGATGGGGTACTCTCAATAATTATCAAGTACATGAGTACCCGACCCGCCGCGCCGCGCAAGCACCACACTGCAATTGAAATTGGAGATGTAAGCATAATGGGCGCGCAGTGAGGTATATCTGATATCAGCTCATAAACTTTATTGTTTATGATAACTAAATTATATTATCAAACTACGCCAAGTTGGTACGGTGGAGTTTAGTTTATACTAGATCACTCTAGTGGGCGTTATAGTAGAAACCTTACAGTTACTTAGCCAGCTAATCTCAAGGTCGTTTCTCTCACCAGAGGCGCGGCAAAATTCACCGAGCATTAAGGAACGCGCGCTGGGTAAGAAAAAACCTAGCCAGAGTGGAAGTCGGCGCCCTCATTAAATTTTTGGAGAAAATCGCTCGCCAAAATTTGTTGGACCAGGACGATGTCCTAGCCTGGCAGCTCATTGCGCGGCGCGTCGCAACGAGCTTCGTTGTTCGTCGACGTGCGACGAGCAACGAGAAAAATTGTGTGGCGCGTCGGGTGGCACATCTTAACGGGTGATACGCGTATAAATTTCGATCGCTGACGTACAGCGAGCGTCACAGCTGCGAGTGGCGTTGTCATACGTTGTATGATCCGCCGCGCACGAAGTGCGCGGCTCCCCCTGTAGCGTCGAAGACGCTACATATATAGTAAAGCGACCGTGGGGGTCACCACGTGATACAAGAGTGGCGTCAGCTAGTAGGATTTCATTTTACAAGGCATATCGCGTTCACCTAGCTAACCAGGTCATTTCCGCCTCCGGCGGTCGCGCGCTACTGCAAGCGAGAGGGCTATAGTTAGAGCAACACATCGCACCACAAGCCAAATATTTATCAACATCTTGACTAGCTACGCGGTCCTTTTCCGCATGCGCTCGTGCTGTGCTCAAAAATTGACGTCGTTAATCAATCAACATTAAGATTTTAGTTTTACATTTGACCTTTATGTCAAAAAATTTTTGAATTTTCAATCTGTGGTCTATGTTACCTGAGGACCTCCGGCTTCGTTCTTAGTCTTACTTCGTCACAGGACGATCGGAGCTCGAAGAGCGTAAAGAGTGCTGGCGTCGTCCTGTGATGGTCGACGTATTTTTGCTTGCTGGGATCCGGCCGAATGACGCCACATCACACATGCAACGTGTAGGGTAAAACTAAAAACGCTTCCCTATATGAGATAATATGACAAAAATTGTTTTGGTCACGTGACCAGTCAATGACATTGATATTTCGCTGCTGACGGTTTGGTGGAGGGTTAGGGTCAACGTTTATACATTATATATAGGGTCAAAGTTAGGACTAGAGTTGTACACTATTGACATTGTGAGGGTAATGGTTAAGGTTTATCACTAGCGACCTTTTCATCTGACCACAATATCGCAAAATGCTATGTAAATGTTGTATGTCACGTGACAAATTTAGCCGAGGGTCAGAAGTCGGAAGTCGGAAGTCGGAACTCGGAAGTCAGTGGACTCTGTTGGAAGCCGGCAGACTCCGAGTGGAGTCCGCCGAGCCCGGTGGACTCCGCCAAGCTCCGCCGGACTCCGCCGGAGTCCGCCGACCACTCCGCCGGAGTCCGCCTAGTGGCTTAGTCCGCGGCGGACACTCCGCCGACCCGCTGCGGAGCCGTTCGGAGTCTGCGGCGGACTTTAAAGTCCGCTCGGCTCCGCTCGGAGTCCGCCAAAATGTATTCGAGTCCAAACGAAATACATTTTGGCGGAGCACCGCCGGAGTCCGCTCGGAGTCCGGCGGCTCCGCCGCGGACTCTACTCCACGACGGATAGTGCCAAAATTGCGGCCGAAAATTTCAAGATTTATTAACTGAAATAGAGAGCAATTGCAGAAATGAAAAGAACAGTTAAAAGAAACAGTGGAGCGCAGCGTGTATAAACAATAAACATAAACTTAGACTTATTGTCGCCACGAATTTTTGCAACCATAGTAACACGTCACGTGTTCAATGTCAGGCAACCATATCGCGCTGCGTGGTATAGGGGCTGAGGCCGAGAAGTGATAGAGTGCATTCCTTGAGCCGTGGGAACCATTAAGATGTAGTGTCAGTGATATAAATATGGTGTACGTGTCTTGTAATAGTCACAGTTTAATAGTTTAGGCCCCAAAAATTTGAGCAGTTTGTGAATTTGTGATTTTGTATGTTCGAATAGTTTGTGGCGTGTTTTACGTCAGTTTAAGATATTACTCTAAGTTTCATGTCATCTGCTCACGAGCTGCATGAGCAGCCCGACCGGACACAAAAATAAAATATATCTACAATTACAAATATTTGTTAGTCCAAGAGTTGAAAAGTTGAACATCAGGTACTGAGAAAATAATCTCCTGCAGAGCATAATTCTAGGAGTGAAGTAAGAAACTAAGCGAGTTAATTTTCCGAGCCTCGACTTAAAAAATCGTAATCGATAATTTGCTCTCCTTTTTGCCGTAATTATTGTCTGAAAATCATGTCTTTAGCCACAAAAGTACCATTGCCGAAGCATAGAGCTGGGGATAATTTTCCAAAAAACGTTCATGCAGATGAAAATTATTCTCAATTTTCGACTAATGATTACTTTTAGATTTTTTGAAAAATAGATTTTCATGATCGTAAGTCATATGAAGAAGCCACTATCATAGTATTATGAAAATTACTAAGACATTACTGTACAAGTTCGGCTCTCTGTGGGTGACAGATAATATTAGTAACGTTACGCTATAACAAGCACTCGATCGTTATTATTATATTTATACATAACAACGTCTTGGTTGATACGGCTAGTGACCATTATTCAACATTTGCTAGACGTGACCACTGACCACGTCCCATACCTTCGTCCCAGACAATTAATAGAACAATTATTTTAAATGAAAGGTTATTTTAATCTATAAAGCAGACCTATGAATGCAATTGACCATTCAAATCATTATCGTGAAAGATTTGTTCGAGGAAATTTTAAAAATCAGTTATGTTTTAATTTCTCTCTATCATCTAGCTTTGTACTGTAGTACGGCTTTTATTTGGCAACGACGACAACATGTCCCCGTTACCGGTGGGATTTCGTCAAGTTTAAAATATAGTATAGATCAATATATCTATATATTGATGCTTTTCATACAAACAAGTTAAAACAAATTCTTTATGCCGTGCATCCTGGGTTTGGACCGGATATGCCCGCTTAAAATACTTCCATCGCGTTACACTACATAATTCTCAATAAATGTAATAATGTTGTAATTTATTGAGTCAATTACAACATTATTAATAGTGTTGTAATTAGTAATACTAATATAATAACATAATGTTTACTCTAGATGTAAGGTACAAGATAATGTTAGCTTTAGAATTTAGATGTAAGGTATCTGTATATTGTAATGTTAGATATAGATGTAAGGCATAAGGTAATGTTAACTCTAGATGTAAGGCACTAGCTAATGTTCTTATCGTCACTAGTACTTTCACTTGAGTCACCAGCCTTTTCACTGAAGTCATTACATATGACTCTGATGAACAGTATAGTTTTGGAATGTGGAAAACCTTCCGCAACTATACCGAATAGAATGAAATCGATCGCAGAGAGAATTGAGAGAATTGTCTGAGAGGGAGAGATAGCACAGACAGGGACACTTCGTAGGAAGTTTGTGCTTGCAGCACCGCCAGGCATCTGTGAGGCAGGCTGAATCCTTGTCCTTCTTCCGAAAGTAGATGTATCCATCAAAGTGAATTAGCTGTTAAGATCCTGTTCGACCAAAGATGAATTTGGAAAAGGTAGGCACTAGGCATTTTGATAAAATGCGATATTATATAGCATTGTCTTTCATCTTCCAGTATATATACTCCCTTTGCATGCTTTCGACACGCAAGTCTCACGTCCCTTAATACGAAAACCACCCCCGTTAGCAAGAGGTCCCGTCCCTTGTGTGATCTACGAGTCGAGCAGACAAATCTTAAAGATCATTTTTACTTCTTAATTTACAGCTATGATGTACAGAATTGACATGTGAACTCTAACCTATATCTAGCCCATTTCTATTTCAATTAAATTCTACTGATGGATCATATCATTGGCGATCAAAACTTTTATTCGTTCAACACAGGATTCGAACTAAGACAGAGAGGTCAAAACATGCTCTGGCTTCGCCTCCGGGAGGGCCTGAGGAAGACCCTGCGCCTCCCCCGAATAAGCTACCACGACAATGATGAAACAACTACAAGACGCAGCACCAACAGGTTTAGCAATGACTAAACCCACACAAACGAGGTCCCGCCACTCCCTTAAGTTCCTGTGCTGGAATATCAACCACTCTCGGGACAAAGTTGAAGGAGCCAAGGTTGACATTCCCGAAATTCGTGAGCTCTTCGACAACCACGATATTTTTGCTCTGCAAGAAACAAAAGGGGAGATCAACATAAGTAACTACTGTTGCTTTAATTCTAACAGGAAGGGATCAAATTCAGGAGGGGTATGTATAGGAGTACACAAAAGCTTAAAAGCCGGTGTAACCAATGTTCGTATGAACTCCACGGAAGATATCGTTGTAGTTAAACTGAAAGCTAACTACTTCGACATAGACCGAAACACCTATCTTATCAACGTCTATGACTCACCCACTAATGGATCCTTCAAGAAGCGAAGAAAAGGTCTAGAAACTGAAGACAGTATGACAACTCTAGAGTATCTTCAAGAATTCTTGGCGGGTGTACCGCTCAACGAGGATGTCATCCTTCTCGGGGATTTCAATGCTAGAACTGGCACCCTGGACGACATGTTGTCTGACCATAGTCAAATGAAAGACACCGAGATCGACCCCCATTTCTTTAAACAGTTGGCTAAACGCAATAACTCAGACCCTAAGCTAAACACGAATGGGCGACCCTTCATTGAACTCCTCCAAACGACAGGCCTAGTCATCCTCAATGGTAGAACTCTCGGTGATATATTCGGTGAACCCACTTGTATTCAGCGCCATGGCGTCAGCACAGTTGATTACATTTGCGTCTCAACGAGTCTTCACGACAGAGTCCGCCACCTGAAAATTGAGAGCATCTCTCAATACTCCGATCACAGGGCGCTATCTATGTCAATATCCACAAATCCTTCAAGAAGGATTTCTACCAGTCTTGAATCACCAGATATCCAAGATGCTCCTAAATCTTTTAAATGGAACAGATCAGAGAACCTCTCTGCCGATACAGCAACTAAATTCCGGCTAGCACAGAGTGATCAGCCATTCAAAGACAAAATGGACTGCCTCCTTAATCAACCAGTGAATACGGCAAACGAAGCTGCACAGCTTAATGAAGACGTAGTCGCAACATCCCACAATCTTGCGAATTCGGTTACTACGACCAAAAGCGGCAAACGCACCAGCAAGAAAAAATGGTTTGACCAAAGCTGCAAACATGCTAAAAGGGAAGCCAACAGAGCTGACAGAAATGCCAACAGTAACCCACACAGCAACTTCCTTCGTGACCAGCACTTTCTCAGAAAAAAGGAGTACCGAAAAATCAAGAGGACGAAAAAGGGGAAATTTCTGTACGAGATGAACCAGAAGATAAACGAATGTGGTGAGGTTAACTGGGCAGCGCTCAAACGGCTATCTGATCAGTACAAAGATGAGGAACCCTTCGACATCTACGATCTTCTCCTCTTTCACAAATTCTTCAATGATCTCCACAATCGAAAGTGTGGCGTGAACAATCACTCCAAGGATGATGGCACTTCTACTCCTACGTCCAACGATTCGCAGCCTATCAAGGAATTGGTCAATGAACTGAATCGCGACTTTACCTTACAGGAGATCAAAGATGCGACTAAAAAACTCCAAAACAATAAGAGTGTGTCCGATGACCTGATATCGAACGAGATGTTGAAAAACTCCAATGAGACACTTCAACTCGTCGTGGTAAAACTCTTTAATGCCTGCCTCCAGCATGGAACTTACCCCTGGAACAACTCGATCACAACTCCCCTCCATAAAAAGGGTGACCGGCAAAACCCTGATAACTATCGGGCTATTACTATTGGGAGCTGTCTCGGCAAACTCTTCTCGAACCTTCTCCTTAAACGGCTGATCGAATTTAGAGAAACAGCCTGTCCGGACCGACCGTATCAACTTGGATTCAGGAGGGGAGCCCAATGTAACGACCACTTACTCACCTTGAATACCATTATTGAGAAATACACCAAGAAAGAGAAGAAGCGACTTTTCGCCTGCTTTGTCGACTACCGCAAGGCTTTCGATAGCGTATGCAGGGAAGCACTCCTGTTCAAGCTGGGAAACATGGGCATAACAGGCAAATTCTTCGACTGCATCAGCCACATGTACAAGAACTCTTCAACCCGAGTCAAGCTGATTCAAAAGCTATCCGCAGCCATTGACGTCACCATCGGCACAGAACAAGGACACCCAATGTCTCCCGAGCTCTTCAAACTCTATATCCACGAGCTCTCGATCAGACTTGAACAAATCGAGGAATTGGATGTACCTTTATTAAACAGTGTAAAAGTAAGTCACCTCCTATGGGCAGATGACCTGGTACTCTTAGCGCTGGATGCGGGCAGCTTACAGAAACTGCTCAATTGCTTGCATGACTATGCTGAAAAGTGGGAGCTGTCTGTGAATATCAACAAAACCAGCGTGATGGTCTTTAACACAAGCTCACGAATACTGAAATGTGCTTACGGCTTCAAACTAGGCAACTTGGACATCGCACCCGTCAGAAAATACTGCTATCTAGGAATCCAGTTCTCCCTGAACGGTTCCTTCAAGCAAGCAATCGATGAACTTAGGAAGAAAGCTCTTCGCTCATTCTTCTCTCTGAGACGAACTATTGACACGAGAGCCCTTACCACTAGCACGATGCTAAAACTCATTGATAGCTTAGTCAAGCCAGTGGCCACATATGGATGCCCTATTTGGCTGCCATCAACCAACATCGTGAAAGCCATCCTCTCAAAAAATCAAGAAGCGAGTCTTCCCAAAGCAGCAGCAAAAGATGCTCTTGAAACTACTCACTTGAAAATTCTTAAATGGATATTGGGTGTCCACAAAAAGGCAAATAACAACTTCTGCTACGGAGATACAGGTAGAACCCCCTGGACAGTAACCGTCCTCCCTCAATGTATTGCCTACTTCTGTAGAGCATCACAAGCGGTTGTAGGTAACGTGAACACCCTCTTGCACCATACATTTCAGGAACAGAAACAACTGAACCTTACCTGGTATGATGCATGGTCTACTATCATCAAGACGAGCACTGTCGCTAAGCCACACCTACCCCACACCCTTGCGGCTCGTGAACACATACACGAAACATTTGTCAACCACTGGAAGAAGGATCTTCACAACCAGCCTAAAATGTCATTCTACACTGCGGTCAAAGCTGAGTTTGGTGAAGAACTGTACTTACAGAGTTACAGCTCCCATGCAGGGTCAAAAGAGCTAACATTGCAAAACTTCGATCTAGCAGTCACGATCTGAGAATTGAGAAAGGTCGCTACACTGGAGATCGCTACAACACAGCACTGAAAACATGTCGCTTTTGCTGCTCCTCAGACACCGACGTCATGCGGTTCCTCGAAGAACTACCATTCTTTGAAACACCTATCCTTGAAACCGAGGACCACGTTATAAATGAATGCCCCAGCTACAACTCCCTCCGGTCCAACCTCTCAGACAACCTTAAAAGCCTCATAATGCTCAAAGAATATGGGGCCATCGTGAACTCATTCCATGCTACTGAATTTGGAAAGTACCTCACAGAATCCTTTCACCTTCGACATCCTCCTGAAAAGAAGTCCTAGTTATCACCTCCTATGAAGTCCTAGCAATCACCACCTAACAGACTCTTCAAACCTTCGAAATCCTATGATTAAGTCCTAATCCTCGCTTCACGTCCCCTACTCATCTCCTTCAACGTCCCATCACCTTATGTAGTTTAACATATCTCCTTGGACTTGCTTTTATGCACACATCCAGAATTTCTATTAGCATTTAAATTATTATATTTGATTTTATTTCCACTTCGTGATATTGTAACGCGGTTAAATTTTAAGATTTTATTTTCATACTTTTATTCGGCTTTTGTTTTATATATGAACTTATTTATGAATTGATGTATAGCCAAAACGAGTCCGTTAGTGTTCTCCTTGGTAATTTCAAGTTTAATTCCAGTTTAATTCCAGTTTAATTCCAGTTTATCACTAATTATACGTCAATTACCACAATCATTGAGAAATACA
The DNA here is from genome assembly GCF_026151205.1 of Bolinopsis microptera. NCBI lineage: Eukaryota > Metazoa > Ctenophora > Tentaculata > Lobata > Bolinopsidae > Bolinopsis > Bolinopsis microptera. Next base: position 7,834,001 of record NC_087084.1, on the reverse strand, counting down.
CGAAAAAGCTCAAAAAGAGAGTGTTTGCTTGTTTTGTTGACTACCGGAAAGCGTTCGATACGGTGTGCAGAGAAGCACTCATGTATAAACTCAATCACTTTGGTATCGGAGGGAACTTCTTCGCTTGCCTTAAGAACATGTACAGCAACTCGGTGACCCGCATCAAACTGATCCAAAAACTATCGGAGACCATTGATGTCACCATTGGAACAGAGCAAGGGCATCCAATGTCTCCTGAATTGTTTAAAATATACATCTACGACCTCTCCATCTATCTAGCAGCCCTAGAGGATCTCTCTGTCCCTGAACTTAATGGCTTCCCAGTCAACCACCTGCTCTGGGCCGACGATTTCATCCTTTTAGCTCTCGACCACCAAAGCCTTCAAAAAGAGCTTGACTGCCTAAATGAATTTGCAAGCAAATGGGAGCTATCTATCAACATTGATAAGACTAAAATAATGGTCTTCAACTCAAGCTCGCGGGTGCTAAACTGCTCGTACGGGTTCAAGCTTGGACAGCTCGACATCTCTCCAACAAGGTCCTACTGCTATCTAGGTATCCAGCTCAGCCTCAATGGATCTTTTAAATGCGCCATGAACGAACTGAGGAAGAAGGCGCTTCGAGCATTCTTTTCGATAAAACGCATGGTAGACACCAGAGCTCTGACCACCAAAACCATGCTAAAGCTAATTGACTGTCTGGTGAAACCGGTAGCAACTTACGCCTGTCAGATATGGCTACCCTCGACTCACCTCATGAAAGAAATGGCGCGTGAACCCAGCCAAAGACACAACCTATCAAAAGTTGCAGCAAAAGACAGTCTTGAGACAACACACCTCAAAATGCTGAAATGGGTACTGGGTGTGCACAAGAAAACTAACAACAACTTCTGTTACGGGGATACAGGAAGGATGCCCTGGGCCCTCTCAGTTCTGCCACAATGCCTCAGATACTTTGGAAGACTTTCCAGAGCTTCTTCTGAGATGAACAGTGTCAATTTTTTAGTATCTCAAGCGTTTCAGGAACAGAAAAATCTTAACCTCTCCTGGTACGAGAAACTTAGCTCTGTGGCTCATTATGAAACAGAAGCAGCTCATGGCACCATGAGGGATGTCTTTATCAGTGACTGGAGGGTGGACCTGGGATCGCAAACCAAGATGCAGTTCTACAACCAAATCAAGGAGGAATTTGGAGAAGAGCAGTACCTCAATCTGAAGAGCAGGCAATTCCGAACGAATACAGCTAAAATCCGCTCCAGCAGCCACGACCTGATGATAGAACGAGGGCGTTACACGAAGGAGGCCGGAGTCTGGCCAAGAGCATGCAGATTCTGCTGCGATAGGGATCACGTTCTCGGCTTCGAATACCTTCCCTTCTTTGAAGGCACGATTATTGAAGACGAGGAACACTGCCTTACTGAGTGCCCCATGTACCACTCAGTACGATCTTCTCTCTCAGATGACCTCAAAGGGCTTTTACTTCTCAGGAACTACAAAGACATGATGAATTCAGCCCACATAGAAGAACTGGGCAAGTTTCTCAGCAGCTGTCATCGCATCAGAAATCCGAAAAAGACACCAACATCGTCTTCCACTTGATCTAACACATCCGGTAATGATTCCGAGTCACTGTCTTAAGGACATTCTAACTACCCCAGTGTCCCTTTAATGAGTGTTCGAACTGTTTTCATTCGGAGTTACAGTTGCATAACTTACGCCCGTCTTTGAGTTTGTGTGTAATCTTTCTTGATAGTGTATTTTCGACTTTTGGAGTAACTTTGTGAATTTTATGAACCTCTCCTGCATAATTTATTACCTTATCGGTGCATTACCCACTTTAATCCGGTTAAATTATTATATTTGATCTTGTTTCCTTTTCGTACAGATTGTCTTGAAGTTAATTTTTTTACGTGTTTTGGGTCTTATTTATGATTTTTTTATAATTATGTTATTTATTTCATTGATGTATTGTCACGACGGGTTCGTTAGTGTTCCCTCTGACTATTTAAGTTTAATTCCAGTTTAATTCCAGTTTAATTCCAGTTTACGTCATTAATTGGTGATAATCGGGGGTCCCCTAAGTCGGCCTCCCCGCGATTGCACGTGTGAGACACAGTTGTTCCCTTTTTGTCATGAGAACAACTTTTTAGCATGCAGGCATATTCTATCACTGGATCGTTTTTACTAGACAGTAATCTGCTGTCTGCACAATAGTTAACTCGGGGCTAAAACTGGATCATAATAAGAAAATGTGATAAAGAGCATTACTAGTCTACTAGAGTTAAGGTTCGGTTCTCCTCTATACTACATAGGTTTTGGACTCGAGGAAGGCAATGCGATCGAGGAAGGTATAATGCGATCTCGGAAGGCAGGCCTCCCCTTTACAACACGAGCTCGGAATCATGAAGCAGGAGCTCTCGATACGGGAGGTACGTATCGAGAATGACTCGGACCGAAAATTTTCTAAGTAACAATTTTTTCACAGTTTTTCTGGAAACCACTTTTCTCCACGTTTTATGCTTCCCTGTTCATTATTATCCTAAAATATTTTTTTGGTTCTTTGAATTCTGCACCTACAAATATACAAATGAAAACCATATTTCAATCTATTTACCATGAATAACAGGGTAAGAATGTATTAATGCTTTTCATGCAAACAAGTGAAAACGAATCTTTTATCATATTATCATGTATCCAGGGTTTGGACTGGAATTGCCCGCTTAAAGAACTTCCATCGCGTTACATTACATTGTTTGTTTGGGCCCGGACGGTGCCGGTGGTTCTAATGACCATTTACTAAAATACATAGATACAAAATACAATATAGTATAAATATTATAATCAGAAGTTTTATAAATCCTATCCGTCCAAGTTAAACTTGAAGGGCGCTACACGCACGACGAAAACTCCCTTTAATGTGAGCTGAAGTAGACTACTAGTAGTAGAGCTAGTAGCGCTTGAAATTGACAGAACTGAAAACGAAATCTGACAATTGTCGCGAAAACTGACAGTTTTGTGTGCTCAAAGTGTCGAGAAATACTGACAGTGCAAGACTGGGCACACAAGAGTGAGTTAAAACATCCTCCACACAACAAAAACTTGAATACACTAATAATAATCAATTATTAAAAACACACAAGCTCATTCTGCAGTCTTATTAGTCTTATCAGTACTCTTTATAGTACCGTTTCTGATAAAGTGTAGCTTATCAGGCTGCTCAGTTACCAGTTTTTTCATGTCCCTGACGAGTTCTCTTTGCTTGGCTCTCTGTTCTGGAGATCGATCTGGGCTGATAAAAACAGTTTTAAACTTTTCCGTTGCTCGCAGGTTTCTCGATTTAGCGAGAATCTGATTAACAATTGTTGCACTTGCCGCAGTCACTTTAACTGGTCTCACAGCCTTGCCAGGTTTGAGCTTTCCGACTCTACTAGCTTCGATTCTGGGTTTCTCTCCGATTGCTGAGAACACTTCACTGACCACGGTGCTGAGCTCCTCATTGTCCTGCTCCGATAAACCAAAAATCATCAGATTTTTGTTTCGGTCTTCCTCCTGTACCACAGTTTTCACAGCTTTCTTGATCATTTCAGAACTGACAGGCTTCTGAGATTCTGGACAATTCGCCTGTAATACCGAGCTGAAGGATTGGAATTCAGCCTTGACAGACTCTCCGACTGACGATTTAACTGACGTCTGCAACGATTCCAACTGTTCATTTTTGCAGGCTAGTAGTTCTGACTGCAGCTTAATGATGGTCTCCTGTGTCTCGAACATAAGATGTTTAACTGAGTTTGAGGCCATCTTGTAGTCCGTGGATACGACACCAGTGAACTCCTCCAAATATCTTAATGCATCGTGCAACAAGTCACACGCAGTGTTCTTGTTCATCTTCTTCACGCACGAAGGGGATAGTTGCTTCATTGCTGTGATCTCCATCTCGTACATAGCCTTGCTGAGAAGTTCAACTGAGTCACCCCTTAACATGTTGATCTCCTTTTCACCATACTCGCTGGGCGGGATGGTCATGGTCGTGTAACACGGTGATACACAAACCACTGTAGCTGCACGTTACAATCAACAGAGATAAGCACTAAGATAAAAGAGTAAGAAAAGAGCAACGTATGCAATTAGTGTAATACTGAACATAATTTTCTCAATAAATGTAATAGATTTATAGTGTTGTAATTAGTTTAAAACCTATGATGTAACTATAAATTTATCAAGACGTATTGTAATTTGTAACACTTATTGTCATCAGTATCGCTCTATATAGTGACAGGACTATATAAGCCCCCTCCCGGGTTGCAACATTGCCATGTTACGCAAATAATTGCCGCGCTAACGAAATATTTGCCATCTTAGCAAAATATGCGCCGTGTTATGATGTATTTGCCAAGCTGCGCGTGATGATGCAAATATTTTATAAGGAGGCGAATTTTACGTTAGGAAAATGCGCATTCTTAGCAAAATATTTGCCAAACGGTCTGACGCGCGCTGCACGCTCCTTTTTAGTTTGTTTACGCGAGAATGAAATCTTCGCATTCTTAGCAAAATATTCGCCTCCTTATAATTTATTTGCGCGAGAGTTAAATCTACGCTTTCTTAGCAAAATATTCGCCACCTTATAATTTATTTGCGCGAGAGTTAAATCTACGCTTTCTTAGAAAAATATTCGCCACCTTATAATTTTTTTGCGGGAGAGTTAAATCTACGCTTTCTTAGCATAATATTTGCCGCCTTATAATTTATTTGCGGGAGAGTTAAATCTAGCTACGCTTTCTTAGAAAAATCTTTGCCACCTTATATTTTACATAACTTCATTTGTGATAGGAATTAGGATCATATGCTGCTTACGACTCTGCAGTGGATCACATACTGTATACGTGGATTGAACTGACCCGAAGGAATTATGATCAGTGGATCGAAATACATAACGTGACCGACGAATCGCGTCCACAAGATCACTTCGAAATAAGTAACGTGAACCGGCCTGACGAATCACTTGATGAGTTTATGATCCAAAAGAAGGATAGGATCTGACCTGAACTTGGAAATAAGATAGGATATTGTGTCGCACTGAATATAATAGAGTACGCTACCTGGATTGTAGTGCGACACATACTGTAGTCAGTGTTATAGTGCGAAAGATTACTTTTATAGTGTTAGCAGTTAAAAATCTAAACTTCATCCCGTTTCAAATATCAAACCACAGTACGAATTATTGCACTAATGCCGGTTATAATGAGGTCTAAAACACACGCTCAAAGTTAAAGTGTGTTTATATTTACCAATTAAACTTTAGTTGATGTTAACTTGTTAATTATAACTGTGTACGAGTACGACTACCTACCTAACAGTAACCGCTTCGATTTGTTTAACAAAACATCATTTTCCGAACTAGAGTGCGGTACCTATGACTTAGACTTTACTCCGCTAGAAACAACCAAATTTAAACAATTGGACAGTAGCGAATCTACCTAGCGAACTTTAGTGTTAGAACTTAGCGGTGACCGACAACTAGGAACCTCTCATTCCGGCCTCCCACAGCTAGGTATCACATGACATGGCCCAATCAGTGACGTATCATTTGTGATGTGATCCATATTATTCACATGACAGTTTAGTAAGTAGTTGTGTTTGAGAAGTGTTTGAGCTCTCGGCATGTGTTTACATAACGGACGTGAGCCAGGTCCAAAAGGGGCTGGTTCTCGTATCCAAGGATGTGAGCCGAGCATGCACTGAAGCGGAAAGCTGCTGAACAGCCCAAGGCAGTAGAGCCAAGGCGTCCGGATCTGCACAGCACTCTGAAGCGAAGACCTCAGAAGAATTCCTCCTTCCTTCTACATGCACCTCCACGAGACGGGACGAGCCCTTTGTTATCTTCGGCGGGAAGACAAATCGGAATGTACGAGTCGTTGCCTTCTCTACAGCCCGGAACCTTGCTACGCTGGCATGGTAGCAACTGGATTGCAGACGGCACGTTTTACGTCGCCCCGAATATATTCACCCAGAGCTAGGTATACGATTCATGCTGTTATTGACCAGAAATTTTTGCTGTGAAATCAGTGGATACCTGAAGATTGAGAGATGGACGCCTCGAGATTGTTCTACAAGGGCCCCCGACTGTTTAAACCAACTTCAATCGGTGTATTTTCGAACGCTGATTCCGAATAACCCCTCTTGACATCGATCACGTGATATGACCGTAAGTTGACCCGAACTAAAGTCAACTACCTTCAGAACACGCACTGAAGTCCACCAGGGAAATATATTGAAAAATCTATTTTGTCAAATTCGAAGAAAACTTTTTGTGAATTACCTAAGTTATGTTTGTAAACAGTAAAATAACTTATTCGTCAATCATGGATATGCAGATGATCCAGTTTCTCTCTAAACTTAAAACTCCGTAATATTTTAAATCGATTTACTCGCGCATTCTTGGAAAAATAATTGCCAAACAGTTTGACGCGCGTTGCACGCCCCTTTTTGGTTTGTTTACGCGAGAATGCAATCTTCGCATTATTAGCAAAATATTCGCATCCTTATACACCCTACGCGCGTGGGGTGGACTCCTGGGGTGGACTTTTATTCAGCGCGTATTTTGTAGCCTGTTCAACTTGACGTTTTGAATCGTTACTATCTCAATGTCACAGATACATAGAATGTGAGGTGATCATCTTAAAGAGAAACGTCTCAGCTTTCACCTGGTGTAAAGTTTATCTTTGTTCTCAAAATATAGCTCGCTCAGTGTGCAACAGAAGTTGACATTACAATAACCACGTCCGCGACCGGTCGTCAGATACCGGAGTCTTGCACAAAATTGGGTCCCTAAATTAAAATTTTATGACACAGTTACGATGAACTAGTGTCTAGGGAAACATTTGGTGAACGTTTCAACTCTCTACTATAAAAATAGCTATAGTTATTGAAGATAAACCGTGAGAAAATTCCTCTTGTCGGGATCGACGTTATCAGAACATCCCTTCTGTACCACGTGACAACGATTAGAGCGTCACGTGGCCGTCACGTGACACAAGTGCGCGCATCTGGTCGACCTTTCTCGTGGGAAATCCTGATAGGCTGATCGATCTCCTGGGAAATCCTGATTGCTACGGAAAGGGCTGACAACCACTGTTATTTTCGTTCCTCAATTTTCCAGTTCACTTGCTCAGTGCTGTCAGTTGTTTTTTGTTTGCCCTGCTAAATAAATTTCACTCCGTCATAATCCCCTACTCCCCTATCCAATGAACTGTTTCTGTTACAGCTGCCATTCTGTTGACTTGACCCTAACTTAGTCTTATCATTGTCACTTGATAACTTTATCCGTGTGCACTTTCTCGAAACTCACTTATCTTTGTCAAGACTCAGCTCATCTCAGATCTAAATGTTGCCTTAACAGACTTACTGGTCACTGCACTGGGCCCTCCTTTAAATGCAAATATCATATGAGCAGCCGATCGATTTATTGCTTGAACTGTGCATCCTTTTTTTAAAATACATAAGGTCAATTTTTCTATCGTGAAACTTAGTCACTGAAAGTGAAGACAACGCAATCTGGCTGTGCCGGTTCCCCTCTGCCTAGATCACTTAGAATATCCATAGTTAGCAATACTTTAATCGTTTAATGCAGCGATATAGCCAGTTATTAATGCCACATTGTAGATTTTAGCCTGTTCCAATCATCCTTATATCGAGTTAATGAAATTTATGAAATTGCCTACCGTTCAAATCGCTCTCTGTTGTTAGCACCACACTGATTAACTACAATGTTCCAATTTTTTAGAATTATGTCCGACATAATTCTAATTTTTGCTGTTACAGCAGATAGTTATGGTGAAATGGCACGCAGGAATAAGTCATCCCTGTCCTCCAAAAAGCACATGAAAAGGTACTTGGTAAGCCATGTCTTTTCCAATATCAAATCCAATGTATCACAATCTGTGAACTTTTTACTCAAAAACTAGATTGATTAATTGATAATTCATTGCTGATTGTTCACGCGCCCTGTATGGAAGTATAAAAATGGTAATCCGCATACTCCAGGAAGAATTGAAGCAATCTCAAGAGAAAAGAAGGGAATCTGGATCCTTCGTCGGATCGTCACAGAGCTCAGAGGGGAGCTCTACGCTTCACTGGCCATGCAAAGCAGGGAGAGTGACGGAGGCGGAGGCACTGCTGGCTGCTGGAGCGGACATTAACAAGCTGGACAGAGCGCAGTTGAACCCTTTCATGGACGCGATCAACTCAGGTAAATCATTTGACCGCCTTAATAATATGGGTTTATCTAACATTGGTAATAGTAGCAAGAGGTTTTAGTCATGCGTTTGATTACAGCACAGTGTGAAACCCTGAAGCATACGTCGAGCTCTAAACTCTGTTTTGTCTGATAATCAATTATTTGAATATTGAAGGATTAAATTTGGTAACTTGATGATCACATAATTAACAGGACAGGTCGACTGTGCTAGATGGCTGCTGAGGCAAGACGGTTGAAAGCTCCAGCCCGAGATATGGTCGTTTTGTAGGGAGAGGGGGCTAGAGTCAGTGCTAACAGCTTAACAGAAGGTAAAATCCTGAACTTTTGTTCATTGATTCTTTGAATCAATGAACAGATTCAAAGAATCAATGAACAATCGTTCAGATGTAAAAATTATTTATTCAATATTTTGCATTACATTTAGTTACAGGACTGACATGCGACATCCGTCGTTGACCTTTGTCTTTATTTCAGCAAGGTACGGAGAGCGATCCATGGCTGTCCCGATAGACCCACTCAGACTCCTGCCGGAAGATACTCCTCCGGTTGATCCAGATGAGACAGTTCTAGCAGATGATCAGTTACAGACTGAAGAACATATCCCACAGATCAATGCGTCAACATCTGCAAATGAAGGTACTTCAATCTGCTCTTCTTGTATATGTCTTTGTGCCTGCGTCTGTGATTGTACTGAAGTGTACTCTGTGTGTTTGTGCCTGTGTCTGTCTTTGTATCGAGTGTGTGTCTCTGATTGTACTGCGTGTGTCTGTAATTGTAATGTAGTGTACTGAAGTGAACTATGTGTGTTTATGTGTGTGTGTCTGTGTGTATGTGTCTGTGTGTGTATGTGTCTGTGTGTGTATGTGTCTGTGTGTGTATGTGTCTGTGTGTGTTTGTGGGTGTGTTTGTGGGTGTGTGTGTATGTCTGTGTGTATCTGTGTCTGTCTGTGTGTCCGTCTGTGTCTGTGTGTGCTGTGTTTATGCTGTGTCTGTGTGTCTATGTCTGTATGTGTTTGTGGGTGTGTGTATCTGTCTGTGTGTCTGTCTGTGTGTCTGTCTGTCTGTGTGTCTGTCTGTCTGTCTGTGTGTGTGAGTGAGTGTGTGTCTCTGTGCGTCTGTGTGTGTGTGTGTGTGAGTGTGTCTCTGTGCGTCTGTGTGTGTGTGTGTGTGTGTGTGTGTGTGTGTGTGTGTGTGTGTGTGTGTGTGTGTGTGTGTGTGTGTGTGTGTGTGTGTGTGTGTGTGTGTGTGTGTGTGTGTGTGTGTGTGTGTGTGTGTGTGTGTGTGTGTGTGTGTGTGTGTGTGTGTGTGTGTGTGTGTGTGTGTGTGTGTGTGTGTGTGTGTGTGTGTGTGTGTGTGTGTGTGTGTGTGTGTGTGTGTGTGTGTGTGTGTGTGTGTGTGTGTGTGTGTGTGTGTGTGTGTGTGTGTGTGTGTGTGTGTGTGTGTGTGTGTGTGTGTGTGTGTGTGTGTGTGTGTGTGTGTGTGTGTGTGTGTGTGTGTGTAGTAAGATACGAAGTTCGAAAAGCTAGCATTTAGTAATAGACGAATTTTGCAGCTGATATCAGAATCGAAATGATGATGGTACTACACGAGATGCTCATGGAAAAGGTATCAGTTTGCTTTTCTCCTCCCACGAGCAGTACAAAGTGTGGGTTCAACTTTAATCTGATAGAAGATATCGTATGCGGAACCCAAGCCCGGCTATGTCTGTACATAATAACGAAAGAAACCGGTAAGTTTTTAATCATGTAAATGTTCGGCCGAACGTTTGCTTTCATTTTAGACTAGTGACGAAAATCAACAATCGTTTGCCAGTTTGGTTAGTAAAATCGACAAAAAATAGTCCATTCCCCAAGGCCATGATATTCGAATTCTGCCCGTTGAAATCGGCCACTCTGATTTTTATCATTGAACTTTGCATTGATGACATGTTCATTCTCTACAGGTTATGCTGCGAGGGCGTTTAGCTCGATAGATGTTGAAAATGCCCACAGCATTATAAATCATTTGGACCGCCGAGGGGTCCAAAACTCCTCAATCGAAGAGCTTAGTAGACATGTCAGCAACCTACAGAGACTTCAAATTCTCAGGAAAACCTCTCTAGGACGGTAATACATTAACTTGTTTAGTTAATAAATTTAATAAGTAGATTTTGAGTGATGATTACTCAATACTGATATCGAGGTACCATAAAAAGGGTATATAAACTTATCACTTATGCTTATATGCTTATACTCTTATACTATCAATGAATATCAAATCGCCTTCTCTAGTTATCAAACCCAACATAAATTAAATCTCGGCCTACAAGGACTATTCGATATTTACAACAGACCGAGTGAATGTCTCAATCTTTTCAGGAAGCTTTATACTCCGACATCCACAATTTACCACGCCCCTGAGATCGACAAAGGTCTTTCTGATAGATTGACTTCCAGCCAATTCGATCTATCGAAGCCGAGTGGGAAGAACAAAGAACTGAAACCCATGGTCGCAACGATGCTCCTCGCGGACAAGGGAGAGTTAGGGCCATCGGTGGTCACAAGACTGCAGAATATTTATTTTTTTAAGCGTTGAGGTTGTCACGAAAGCGTACTGTAACGGGACTGTATCAGATTTGAGTGATTTGATTTTGTGATTCGCAGTTCACGTGATTTTATTGTGATCTTAGACTGTAAAAACTATAAAGGTTCAAGTTGAACTATCGTCGCCATGATTATGTATTTTGGAACTGTTCACGTTGAAATTGCTTCGTTAATCAGCAGTCTTCCTTGGTTACCTTCTACTGTGTAATGCAGCTACGATCAACGATACTTAGCTAGTACATTCATAGTAACTGCACTGAGCTGAGAAGAGTAAAAAATTTGAGCTTTGACGGAATAACATTTCCTTGTTTTTAGATACGGTTACTATTCTAGTGAGGGGTTCATAGCTGACCATTAAGGTCTTACTCACAATAATTCGTGCTCTGATATTGGCCGTACTGACTGCTGTTGAAAAAGCCACGCCATCAGATGCGCGTCACGAGAGTCCACCCCAGTCTAGTAGACCCCACTACGTACAAAATTTGAAATTTTCCCAAAAACTTCTGACTAAGCTAGTTTGTTTTCAATAACTTTTGCAATATTAACAGTAGACCCTTCAAATTTTCACCAAATGTTTCCCTAGACACTAGTTCATCGTAACTGTGTCATAAAATTTTAATTTAGGGACCCAATTTTGTGCAAGACTCCGGTATCTGACGACCGGTCGCGGACGTGGTTATTGTAATGTCAACTTCTGTTGCACACTGAGCGAGCTATATTTTGAGAACAAAGATAAACTTTACACCAGGTGAAAGCTGAGACGTTTCTCTTTAAGATGATCACCTCACATTCTGTGTATCTGTGACATTGAGATAGTAACGATTCAAAACGTCAAGTTGAACAGGCTACAAAATACGCGCTGAATAAAAGTCCACCCCAGGAGTCCACCCCACGCGCGTAGGGTGTTATAATTATTTGCGCGACGCAAATAAATCTTCGCTTCCTTAGGGAAATATTCGCCACCTTATAATTTATTTGCGAGAGGATTCAATTTGTGTTTTTTATGTTCGCGCAGTTCTTAGCAAAATATTTATCTGAACGAAAGCTCAAAATTTACCGAGAGATTGACCGTCTAATTAATCTATTTTGATGACTGTTTCTGACCTAAAATTGCACAAAAAATCGATTTAACTAGGTTTCAGAACCTATAAACAAATCCTTATTCCTCAAAACTTATGTTTTATAGTTAATACGAGCAACAAGCAACGCCAACATGTAGGTATATTGTATTGATCCTTCGGTTCTACAGCTCTTGACCTAGGGCTGAAACCGTAAGATCGAGGCAATCCTCACCTCAACTGATCGAACTTGATCGGAGAGCAGAGTACGACAAAACACAGCAGGTAAGCAATTCATTTTTGTGACTGTTCCTCACCTGTACAACGTTGCACGAGAAATCGATTTAAATTGGTTTTACAGCCCTAATCATGACCTACGGAGTTGAACTTAAGATGAGACCGAAAGATCGAGGCAATCCTCACCTTCAATGATCGAACAGGTACTACTAACATCGATCACGTGATATGACCGTAAGTTGACCCGAACTAAAGTCAACTACCTTCTGAACACGCACTGAAGTCCACCAGGGAAATATATTGAAAAATATATTTTGTCAAACTCGAAGAAAACTTCTTGTGAATTACTTGACCATTGTTAATGATCTGGCCCGGCGCGCGCTACTTCGTAGCACTTGCCATCGAGAAGAAAGCGGCGCGCGCTACTTCGAAGAAATTTAGACGAGTAACATCCGTCAAGTGAATTACCTAAGTTATGTTTGTAAACAGTAAAATAACTAATTCGTCAATCATGGATATGCAAATGATCCAGTTTCTCTCTAAACTTAAAACTTCGTGATATTTCAATCGATTTTACTCGAATTCTTTAAAAAATATTTGCCTAATAACGGTCTGACGCGCGTTGCACGCTCCTTTTTAGTTTGTTTACACGAGAATGAAATCTTCGCATTGTTAGCAAAATATTCGCCTCCTTATAATTAATTTGCGCGAGAGTTACATCTACGTTTTCTTAGCAATATATTCGCCTCCTTATGATTTATTCGCGCGAGGATTGAATATGCGCGTTTTTAAGTTCTTACTTCTTAGCAAAATATTTATTTGAACGAAAACTCAAAATTTACCGAGAAATCGACCTTTTTATTAACTCATTTTGATGACTGTTTCTGATCAGAAATTGCACGAAAAATCGATTTAACTAGGTTTCAGAACATATAAACAATTCCTTATCCCTCAAAATTGATCACAATGCTGGCAAGCATTACCGTCGCCCTTATATTCACAATACTATTTACCCCCTATACTATTATATCCCATTTATTGTTTTCCAGGCATTAAGACTCATCGAAAGTAGTTCAGCAGGTATATTTAAGTTCAAAACATTCTAATTCAATGTTAAAGATGACAGGAATAAGAAATAGTTATATGGAGGTTTTAAAGAAATTTTCGCAAAATACGCGCCAGCATGTTATACGAAATTAGGTAAAAAACCCAAAATCGCCATATTCAGGTGCCTTAAAAACCATGTTAAAATTGAGTAAGAGATCTGAAACTTTGCAGGGCGTCTAGACCTTGTCCAAATCGACTGTAAACAAAATTTCATGTTTCAGCAGTATCGGCAAGTGGGTTTTCTGGAACCCCTGTTTTACAACAGATTGTCGTGAAGTATATATATCTTATATAGTGACAGGACTATATAGTGACAAGCACTTTATAGCTGATATTGACATCATTCAGGGTGTTGGAGTGACTGCGTTTATGAAAAATGAATTTTACATCCCCCTCTTGGTATCTAACGAACCTCAGTCATTGAGAGAACCACCATAATCTGGAGATCACTGAGCACTAACGTAGTGATGATAACAGGGAGAAACAGTGCAAAGGCCACCATGGCCGGTCCAACTGCACCACCCACCAAGCCCACAGCAAGTGCAACACTGGAGCCCAGGGCAAACCTCTCCGCTCCGAAGTAATCTACGTCATAGAGAATATAACCAATAGATATAGCACCGATCCCAAACAAGAACTTTACGACGAAGTTGCTTGTAACAATTACCGCAAGATAATCCTGTGCAAACATCCCTCCAAAACTAGCCACATTCAGTAAAGCAACTATCACCTGGGATTGCGGAAACTGAATTGAATAAGTGCATGGATAACCGTCCGACGATAGCCTGTTTAATTAAACAACTTTTCCGCGCAATTTTTAAACTAATCCTGCTATCGCCTATCAAATCCCAATATTGGCCAAGTTTGCCGCACTCTTTGCACATAAAGTAAATTCAGGCAGGTGCGGCGGAATCTCACTATTCGCAAAATTGTACCGCACTTATATTTGATACAAGAGAAACGCCATTTTCGGACGTGAGGAGAGTTAGGACTACATCAAATTAATTCCTTCTGTAACGTCCTCAATAAATGTATTTAATTATAGTTGTGAAATCAGTTTAAAATATGTTGTATGTAACCGTGAAACTATCCAGTATTCATGGATAAGGTCGGGTCTCTACTTCCAAGGTGGCACCACTCCTATAACATAAACTAATAGCATCACTTCAAGTCTATTAGATTTATTGAGTACTAGTGCTCTAGTGTAACCCAGGCCTACGGTCATGACTTCATTATCGCCGTTAAAATACAAAAGTATAATGCCACTTATTCGAAAACACGCGAGAGTGGGAGGGAGGGAGAGAACGTGAGACACTTTAGTATCACATTTGGGTCATAAAATCAATAAATTAACCACTTGGCACTTACCACCTCCAATTAAAAAACTTAAGCTCAAATTAGGCACCTTCAGAGTTTTGTCGGCACTATACCGAAAATAAATCAGCCCCGTTCCGTTTTCTGTTTGTAAATTACACACGCACATACACATTTATTGAGATTTTTAATATAGATTGTGTAATGAGATGGAAACGTCTTACTGTCTTAACCGGGTGTATCTAGTCCACATCCTAGATTTATAATATGAAGAGTTTGTTCAAGAACACTTCTAGCTGAAAAGCTTTAATATGCCCTGATCATCGGATCGTTAACATGAAATTGAAATGAATTCTATACCAGGGCTTGACAAAGCATCACAAAGTGTGGGGTTAGCACTTATCCACGTTGATATTGGAGCCCAATTACTCAATGATAATCTGAACTGTTCTCACCAGTCACCACTGCACAATTGTAATTTTTATTGTTTAACCAATCTAACGTGCTAGTCGATAGCTTCCATATTATTAGATTAATGTAAGCAATAGTTAAAAGTTGTATTTTTTTATTAATGCTCTAAATACTATCAGCATAATTCATGATTAAATAATTGTTCCAATTATTCTAAAATAACATAGCATTATAATCAATACTTTAATTCAGATGTATACATTTTCCGTTATGCAGACGATAAGATTTTCTTCTTTCTTTTTTTTTTCCTTTTTTCCCCCTTCTTTTAAAAGTATTTATTCTTTATTTTTGTTGGTTTTATTAAATAATAACGATACTAGTGTCTAGTAATATAGGAACTTCCGGTAGGAGTACCTACGAGCTAGTCACTAGGTCTACGCAATTTATAGGGCTCCATCCTATCAGAACCAGTATAGGATCTAACTACGCCTGGTATATAGTGCCGACTACAAGTTTAATGACTTGCTGCCTAACTACTAGTAGCTAGAGCGCTCTAATGATGACTAGCGTGAGGGTCTTTGGGATCGATAGTCCCCACCAGTGTGGTGGTACTCTTATTCGCCAAGAACTTGTATCCCTCTGAAACTGTACGAGTTAAGTTCGTAATTAAATACGGCATTCTGTGTCAAGGATTCAAATTTACTTGTTGCATTCAACAATCAACACTCCTGGTAATTGTTACGGCTCAACTTTCAATCATAGCTTTGAAGATTCGGAGTATAGTAGTTTTAGCGGTTTGTAGTGTAAACGATTAATGACAGTTCGTAAAAAGACCAGCAGAACGTCTGACCATCAAGGTAAATAGTATCGAGTATCATGTTATAGTACAATAGAATATATAAGTATCGACCGAGTTAACCGACCTAGGACAAGTTGGGTGTGAGAGTTGACGTGCTCGTTCTAGATTGATCTGCATTCGCCATCTACAGCTCAATGAGTCGGCATCCTTTTGCAATTCCGAAGATGAGTCTGATCTCGTCTATCAGTCGCCAAGAAGACGAGATCTGGAGGGACTCGGGAGGGTCAGTGCAGGAACAGGAGGTCGAGTGGCCGGAATCGGAGTTGAAAAAGTCGAAGTGAGGTGACCAGAAGTTCGCCATCCTCGGGTGGTCTCCCAGATTGCTCCGCCAGGAGTCCATCTGCGATGCTGGAATTGGAGAGTTGACACGGAGAGTTGACATTAGGGAGTTAAGTGAGAGAGAAGGGTCCACAGTGGTTTGGTGTTGCTGGCGCGGTTAACCTTGGTTGATACAGTAATAAGATTGCGACAACGCAAATTCGCCATTTCATTCGATAATAATTTAAGTTAACCCAGTTGTAAATATTTCTGGTTACGAGTAGTTTTTGGAAAACTTGTTTTGAAACAAAAATTTCGCCAGTTATCTTTTGTTTTAATCCGTAAACAGTTTTTTGGCATTAGGCTGATGATTAACGAGGGGGGGGGGGGGGGGGGGGGGGGGGGGTTAGGTTATAACAAGTATATCTTATTCAAAATCAAATACTAAATACTAAAATATCAGTATAATTCAATTATTCAATAAATGTGCCAATTATTCTAAAATAACATAGCATTATAATCAATACCAAATGTATAAATTGTCCGTTATACAGACGAAAAGATTTTCTCTTTTTTTGTTTTCTTTTTTCCCCTTCGTTTAAAAGTAATTTTTTGTTGGTTTTATTAAAAAATAACGATACTAGTGTCTAGTAATATCTTATTCAAAATCAACTTTATTGCGATCAATGATTTTACAATAAGTAATAAAACAAATTTTCAAAGCTAATTTTCACGTTGACAAGGTAGTTCTGTTAAACTTAAAGTGACTCCCCTTATGAATTTTATCAAATGTCATATTTTCTTTGTCTCTTCTTCTCTTCTTCCATCACTCATCTGCTTGTGCAGCATATTCTTCAAGTCCATAATATCGGATGTTGCAAGACAATTCATTTAACTTGATCGTTTTTATGCTGCTTTGTCTCCCAAAATGCCGTCATAAGCTTCCTTCTTTGTCTCAGCTAATCATTTCTTTGTTTGTCTCGTATTTCAGTCATCTCTGCTGTACCTGGAACTTCACCGTCTTGTACTGCCACACAATTCATCTCAATGGTCTCAACTGGTGATGATCGTTGTAATCTTAGCCTTAACTCTCGGTAAATTCTTGAACCAGTGATTAGGGTTTCGAGTCTTTGAGCAGGTACGCTAATAAGGTTCGTTACAGTGTCATCATAGATAAGTGGGTTTATGACTGAGTTTATCGGTAGAATAATCATTGAAAACAGGCCATACCAGGGTGTTGCATCAAGAACTTCAAGGGAATGTAGTACACAGATCACTATGAAAGGTACCCAGCAAAGGAAATCGGTAGTGATAATGTTGGCGATTCTTTAGTTCATTTTCCTATTGCGTTGTGAAATCTGTTGGTTCCCTCCTGACTGTGTCAAACATTTAGAAGATTTGCAAGATATGATGCTAATGATCAAGTATGAGGCTGTAATGAAAAAGAAGCACACAAAGTTCAGGGCAAGAATTGCCCATACCAAGTGCCTCTGTGGATCATTTTCTTTGACAAAATATTTGAAGAGGCAAACTCCATCGTTTCCAAAGAAATCTACCTTTTCAATGTTTTTTGTGTAGTCTTGATAACCATTATCATGAGAATACATCTCGTACATCATTTTGTTGATCATGCGCCAGCTAAGTGTTCTTTCCTTCATTCTACCAAAGTATCCCTGAAAGACGGCAAATAGTGTCTGCTTGTTCATTGTTCCAATAAATACCTTTATCTCTTCTGCATACTTCACTCCGTTAACAAAAAAATCCTCAAATTTGGAGATAATTGGGATTACAGCAATGACAATGGACGCCAACGTCATCATTAAAACACCTCCTGCAACTTGTAGTGATTTTACTAAGGTAACTTCTCCCGGAATTCTCATGGAGTTGTGTATTCCGTAAATTCGGGTGAGGCTCAATGCACACATAGCAAAAAGCGAGACTTGCGATCCTATGGTGCTTAGAACTCCAATAGTTGAACATTGGATGCTGGTAATCCATCCGATCTGTTGGGTACAATATTCTTCCTTGAAGATTATGCCATCATAAATTGATATGACCAATAAGTAGATACCAACTAAAAGGTCTCCAAAAGATATCATCATGATAAGGGACTTATTAAACAGAGCTACGGTAGTTCTACATTTCTTCAAAGTTCCAGCATTTTTGGACAGGATGATAAGATTTGCCATGACGGCTAGAAATCCTATAACCCACGATGACCATTTGAGAGCATTCCCTTCTAGAAGTTGTCTTGAGCACTGGTCATTGCATTCGTCTGTCAAATCCAGGCAGTCAAATGATCCGTCACATTTCTTCGTCACTGGTATGTAGCTACCGTTACATTTGAAGTTATTTGTGCAGCTGTCCTCATCCGAACCATCCCCACAATCATTGATGAGATTACATACTTGGGAATAATCAATGCAGGTGATATTATTGTCACAGACGAAATATCTATTCGTATAAATATTTCCATATGATTTTGTGACAAATGTTAGGAATTCGTTATTGGCTATCGTCCCTATTCTTTTATGATATTGTCCTGGACACGCCTCATATCTAGGAATATTTTTCAGTGGACAGGAAGAGCTGATACACTTTCCTGCACAACTAGTGTAAAAATATTGTTCTCCAAACATGTGGTCACAATTTTGAGTAAAATGTGGCATTAAAACCGTTGTTTTGGTTCCTCCGTAAACGTTTTCATTTGAAAATATAAACGTACTGATGGTGAAGCAATGATTTTTGAAGTTTTGAGTGTTTTTTATCCCCTTTATGCAGTATGATAAATGCTTTACCAGGCTTTTGTCAGTTGATAAAACAGTTGTGGACAGTTTTAGTTGTTTGCGGGACTCAGAGCAGATCTTATTTTCATTTCCACATGTTTCAACTCCATCGCATAGTTCACTAAATTCCACATATCCAGGATCACCCCATGGACAAAGGTACACATTTTCACACGACGTGTCTTTGCTGATAACATATCTTAAAGATTTGGTGCTCCCACAAGTAGGCCAACTGTCATCTTCGTCGATTCCACTCAAACAGTCCTTAAACCCATCTCTTACCCAAGCTAGAGGTATTGGGAGTTCCCCATTCTGGCCGACACGTCTTTCACACTTTACCACTGTCATGGTGATGCAGATATGATCAGTTTCATCACTTTTATCATTGCAGTCTGGTTGACCATCACACATTAAGTGCCTGTGAACATTACACTGACTAGAAGTTGTTATGCACTGGTTCTCAAAGTTATCGTCACATATTGCCTTTCTACCGGAGCAGATCATATATTTTGATACAGAGGACAAGTATCCGTTAACAAGACATCTTACCCCTACTCTGGCGGGATCTGAACAGTTTGTCTGATATGCAGAATAATCACTGCAGTACGTGTTGAAATGGTTTAACAGTACTGTACATCTTGTAAAGTTGTGTACTGGTACTGTAAGTTTAGTCCTGGAATGTTCACAAGTGTACTGTGTTTCATTAGTAACGGTACAGTTAGCTTCGTCCTCTCCGTTAACACAGTTTTTATATCCATCACATATAGAGGCTGGTGTTAAGCAGTGTATTATTCTTGGTATATAAAAAACCTCACAATATATACGGTATCTGTATCCGTTACAGGTAGCCTCGTCCTCACAGGATCTTGTCTCACAATCATCATTACAGATTAGATTGAACGCTATCTTTTCCCCACTCGGCATAGTTATCAGTTCGCTGCATCCTTCCTCATCTAATTCTGTATTAGTACAGTCATTTTCTCCATTACAAATAAATCTACTAAAATCTAATGAGTTCACGATGCTGCCCCTCGGTCCCTTACACAGAAATCCTCCACAAAGAAGGTTGCGATTTGTTACAGTGCTCTTGTAATAACCACATACCTGATAGTAGTGTGGATCATCTGAACATAAAGCTGACCTTACAGTACCGTAACTCTGATAATACTCCTCTGTGTTGTGACACTTATAGAGCCTCCTGTCATTCCACAGACATACCTGTCTCAAGAATCCACTTTCTTCTTGGAAAGTGCACGTTTTTTCTGAAAAGTGTTTTCATGAGCGATGTGCGATAAGCTAATATAAGGTCTTTATTCATAATTTACTTAAACCAAAAATTACTATCTTTAAACTGATGTAGTCGATTTTAATTTTTACGCGTTATGATATAAGTAATAATTACCTTCAGGCCGATCAGCGTCTGCAATGTGTGAGCTTCTAGTAATCTGTGGTGACAAGGATGTATCTGATTCACCAAGTTTCAACAGGATCAGTAATATTAAAAGTTTCATAGCTGCATAGATGATATGTTAATTAATATGAGATTTAAAGGTTATTGGAAATTTGTTTAAATACCGTTTATGGAAAAGTCTCTGGTTTACCAAGTTTCAACAAAATAATTAATATCGCAAGTTTTATAATGATCACAGATCTAACGACACCTGAAACCGCCCTCAAAGTTATTCTACCAAAGATTTAATCAAACTTTTGTTGTAAACCAAATCTATTGAGACTATATTTTTCGGCGACTAATTTAAAAGCAGACTAAACTTTCAGTAGAGCATAATATATGACATAAATGTTATTTAGTTTACATTGTTTATAATTATTATAATGACATCACCTTTCCTACTGCTGAACTACTTTAACTGTTACATGTTTAATCCAATGCTTTTATGTTTTCACATTCTCTTACTTCCTTTTCCCATCAGGTAGTATCTACATCTAGATTATTTAGATAGTTTTCATTTTTTAAACTAGATAGATAATGGAAAAATCAGATAAATAGAATTGAAAATGGTCTCGAAAAGTCAAAAAATGTGACTAAAATTGATGTAAACTAAAAATGTGCGAAATTTATGGTAACCAAAAGGTTTGTAACAACTTTTATCGTGAACCAAATGTATTGCCCTTAAGGACGAGTGGTATTTGGATTTCTCTCTAAAGCTCTAAAAACAAAAAGCAAACGAACTGGTACATTAAGTGAGACAGTGAAAATAGTAGAACTAGAAGTGTGGGGTGGGAGAGCCCTGCTCACGAGATATGCCTAATTGCTGTTGTTCTATTTCACTCTAATTCCATGTGGAACTTCTTTGCCCATATAGTATACTGCCGTTCCCTGAGAGAAGGCAGTAAGTCCATTTTTCGAAATTTTGAGATATTGGTACCAAAATTTTCAGGAGAAGATTCTCTACAACATAAGCTATGAATCACGTTATAAAAATACTGTTTTAGCTGTCACGAAAGGCAGTAAGTCACACATAACTTGACAATTTGGCACGTAATCCCAAAACTTTCCCTGAGAAAAGGCAGTAAGTCCATTTGTACAGCCTTCTCTGAGGGAACTTTTTCCGTGAGGGAACTTTTTCCCTGAGAAAAGGCAGTAAGTCCAGATTTATTTGCATTTTTTATAGTTTTTGGACTATAACTTCCACAGTTTTAGTTATATCGAAATAATTTTTATGTGGTCGTAATCAGCTCAGCAAGCAAAAAATTTGGGTACTAATAATTCAAAATTTAAAAAAATATTATTTTCAAAATTTTTGAACCTGAACACAAGGGTCCCCCCTTGTGTGAATTATTGAAACATTTTTTGAAAAATTTGGTGCTTTAAATATTGTATGTTCAAATGTTTTTTTTTCCAAATTAATGCGTCTGACCAAGCTAAATACGATGCTCTAAAAATTATTCCAAAATATTCGATATTTAAGGAGTTATATGCATTCTGAGCGAGAAATTATCCATTTTTCGTCAATATTACACACTTGCAATGCACAGGAGGCCCACATAATTATATTGCAAGGATATGATCAAAAATATAGAAATGTTGTATTTTTGTGTTGAATTTATCTGAGGAAAAATGGACTTACTGCCTTTCTAGAGAGGAATCGGTTGACATCGATCCTAATAAAAGGCAGTAAGTCCGCGATTCCCTCAGAAAAGGCAGTAAGTCCAATGCGGATGGGAAAATAGTTCAGTTATTCTGAAGAAAAATGGTTTTTATAGATCAGTGTTGGTGAATTTATGCTTTTAAGCATGTTTAGGACATATGACAATGATTTATTCACACATAGATGTCAAAATTAACCCCGTTTATACGAATAATATTACCTAAAAAACGACAAACACGTTTGTCCCATTTTCTCAAAATGGCATCGATGTGACTTACTGCCTTTTCTCAGGGAACGGCAGTATAGTTGAGACACAACTATACTATATGGGCAAGCTCTATTCAAACTCTGAGCAACCACTCCCCGTGCTCCAATTTCAACCGCAGAATTATAGCAGCTCCATCCTTTTGCTTGAATCTCAATCTGAAGAGTGCTCTACCGGTCGAGTTTGTACTCATGTGATTCAGCAATCCACTCTTCAGATGGTACCGTTAAGTCCTATCAAACAACATTCTTTGCGGACCTTAAGAATTCCAAAATTTCACTGGGAAACTTAAGCTGTTCCTCAATGACTGACAGCGATTTCCAATCTCGAGACCCACTCAGAATCCCAAAACCACGACTCTCCTTTCGGTCGTCTGTACCTGCTTTTTTCCTCTCAGTAGGGACAAAGTCAATGAACTGTCTTCCATCGTTGGCCTTGTTCTTATAAAGTTATAAGTGTTCACTCGGAGAGATCTGCTTCAGAACCTTGCCGTGCCGTCATCTATATCTTCCTCGACTAAGAGCTACTTTACATCCAGCCAAAATGTGCTAAATACAGTAGTACTCATCCTCTCCTCACATAACTTGCATTTTCCATCCTCATCTTCACTCCACTTGGAAACCAGAGAGGGGGTTAAGAGGGTGCCGTACACAGCACTTAGCATGAACGCAATCTGTTAGTCACCATACTTAAAAACTTATTACAAATGTTTTGAATTGGCTTACTTAAAAGTTGAAGACTGACAGTTCATAAAAACCATACTCAATGCCAAATTCCAATGAGTGGTAAAGCTACTAGAATTTTCTATCACAAAACAGAGCGACCAGTGGGCCTTATGGCATCATCCTGCTTGCTGTGTCCTTGGTGTTCGTTACCAAAATCAGTTGTCATCGATTTTACCCGAGAGAAAACGTCCGCGGTAAATTTAGATTTCCAGAGAGCGGGAGGTAAAACCAAACGTCAGGCACAACTCTAACTGCTAACTCTCTAAGAGAACTCTGGCCAGGTTAATTGTGTCCGGACATTGGGAGAGGGACAAATCTTAATATGCTAAACTAATGGTAAGCACCCATTAAAATAAAATAAACTATGCTCATCCACATGGGATTCGTTGTCCAAACGTTGACCGTTTAGAGCTGATTTGCATTGCCAACTTTACTGGGCCGCGCTCAGCCTGTCATTCCGCCTAATCTCTATTCTATGTTTATGAACATAATAGCCTGAGGTCCCCAGGTAATGCCAACTTGGAGATTTTTTCCGAAAGTGGTTGGTTTCGGGTTGACCATTGTCGTGTTAATGGTTTGGCCCGGCGCGCGCTACTTCGAACTTCGTAGCACTTGCCATCGGGCAACATTTTGAGAAGAAAGCGGCGCGCGCTACTTCGAAGAAATTTAAACGAGTAACATCCGTCAAGTTTCGGGCTAGGGCATTGGGAGAGCAAAAAGGGACAAATCTTAATATGCCAAACTAATGGTAAGCACCCATTAAAGTAGGATAAACTATGCTCATCCACATATTAGGTAGTGCGTCATCGACAGTGAGCCGCGCGTGCTGACTGTTTGATGGTTTTTTAGCGCTAATTTCGGCCAGCACAATTTTCTTCAAACAAATAGATATTCAGTATACTTCCCGACCTCCGATTGCAACAAAAATTGGTTATATTCTTACTCATAATTGACTTACAAGGGAAGTGTTCAAAAAATTTAAGCATATTCAACCAGAACCATCAAACATTATGTTACTCACTTACAGCTAAAATGTAAAAGCAGCGCATTTAGCCCCATTTTCATTACTACATCAACTCCGATATCCACCAAATTTTTCGGACAGTTGTGAAAGCCTTATTGGAAGGTCGTCGCCAATTTTCAGAATGATCTCATTCAAGGAACCGAAGATATATCTAAATAATACGACAAAAATCAACGAATTTGGTCAAATTTGGTCAAATTACGCGACTTTTACAGCTACTTTTGCTCCAAAAGCCGCGCACCATCAAATATGGCACCTAGGCGAAACTAATTGATCTTTCCAAAAAGGTATAACAAATTTGGTATTGTGAAAATTCTCACACATCACAGTCTCTAGAAAACAATTAATTGTACACAAATTTTAAAAATCCAAGCAAGTTTATTTTTATCGTGCACCCCTTCACCTAACCATGTGCTTTCGCGCCACTGCGGGCGCGCTTGTCCCCTACATGCTACACATATGACATAAGATTCCTTGTTTAAACTTTGACTGTTTAGAATTCTGATTTACATTGCCAACTTGGAGATTTTTCCGAAAGTGGTTGGTTTCGGGCTAGGTTTCCGGCTGGGTTAACGGGTGATACTCGTCAAATATTTGTTTCATATATTAGGACCTTCAACGAGTCCAACTCGGTGCGCGTCCTGATAGGTTGTAAACCTACATACAAGGGCTGGGGCATTGGTTGTCATACGTTGTATGACCCGCCGCGCACGAGTGCGCGGCTCCAACTGTATTTTGAGTGCGCGGCTCCCTCTGTATTGTAGAAACTTTACATGACAGGGTCTATAGTGAAACGACATTGGCAATTGGGGGTCACGACATGATACAAGGCATTGAGAGAGCAGAGAGGGACAAATCTTAATATGCTAAACTAATGCCATGGCAAGCACCCATTGGCATTAAAATTTAATTGACGATGTCAATTCATCTTGCCGATCTGTGAGAAGCCTCATTGAGTGCGCGGCGCGGCACAGTAACGCATCGCGCTACAACATTAAAATAGGATAAACTATGCTCATCCACATGGGACTCCTTGTCTAACGGACGGTTAACTTTAAGAGCTGCTTTACTAAGAAACTTGGTAGCTTGAATTATTGAAGTGGTGGAATTGCCGGCACAGTCTACAAGACGCAGCTTACTGTACTAAGAAACTTGAAATCTTGAATTATTGAAGTGGTGGACATGCCGGCCCAGTCTACAAAACGCAGCTTATTGTACTA
Source organism: Bolinopsis microptera (assembly GCF_026151205.1). NCBI lineage: Eukaryota > Metazoa > Ctenophora > Tentaculata > Lobata > Bolinopsidae > Bolinopsis > Bolinopsis microptera. Next base: position 7,808,792 of record NC_087084.1, on the reverse strand, counting down.
AATCCTTGATCTGGAAGATAATTGTGTCCTTTAAGAGTTCAGGTGGTCCTGTAGAATTGTAGGTCACACTCAGCTCTATAAATATAATATAGTAATATGCAGAGACCACAGTCCAAACAATATATATCTAACTATGGTCCAGTTATGAGGGTTATTTTGATTGTTGATTGGGACTGGCCAAAAAGTGCTAACCAATGTTAACGGAATAGAAATTTAATTCACAATAATTATGTGAGTTGTGAAATTTCAGAAATCCTACACACCTAATATTATTTATTCATTATCTTTTCTTAATCTTATTATTGTAAGAAAAGATAATGAAAAAATGATAATATACCTACAATTATTCTACGTGCTTATTGTCACAAAATCTTAATTTCTCTTTTAAAGTAAAAGAAAATAATCTGAACATTAAGATTCTATAAGTATAAACGAGCCAGTTAGTAAAGACAGGAAAGGTGTGCAATGAGAGAGCCAAGCTGTGCTCGCAAGATTCGTCTAATTATTATATGTTATACTTATAGGTACTCATTTTTTGTCATTTCCTTGTAGCCCAATGCGATTGTTTAACTTTAACTTTAAGTTTATGAAGAATTATGTAATTACAGATAGTGTCATTTCCTTGTAGCCCAATGCTAATGTTTAACTTTAAGATTTATGAAGACTTCTGTAATTACAGAGAGTAGCAGAGAATTTTTGCGTGTGGCTCGAAAACACAATTATTAGACGTCATGAGACAATCTTGATATGCTAAAATGAATGTAATGGTAAGTGCCAATTAAATCAGGATAAACTCTGTTTATCACTTTATTAACATGAGACTCCAATATTGAATATGTTGACAGTTTAGTTTTAGAGCTTATGTACTAAGCAACGTAATACCGTGAATTATTGGAGTGGTGGAATTGTTGGTTGCAGCCTGTTCGACGCAGATTAGTGAACTAAACCCTTGATTGGAGGATAATGATGTCCTTTAAAAGCTGTGCGGAGAATTGCAGGTCAATTTATAAGTTTATAAAACACATAACGCAGACACGCACAAGGATTACATTTTAATTTCCCGCGACGAGTGCGAAGCACGAGGGATTGTTATGAAAATAACGCTGACTTGCTTTATGCTTTAGCACGAGAGGTTATTTTAATATAACTTTAAGCGTGCAGGCGTTTTGTGTTATAAACTCTTCCAGGATGTTGCTGAGTGCTTATAGGGCTAATTCGTTTTAATATTTACTTTACATTCTAGCTAAATAAGATCAGTATGGATCACTATACTATTTACCCCCGAATACTCAAATGTGCTTACGGCTTTAAACTAGGAAACTTGGACATCGCACCAGTAAGAAAATACTGCTACCTTGGAATCCAATTCTCTCTGAACGGTTCCTTCAAACAAGCAATCGATGAGCTTAGGAAAAAAGCTCTACGCTCGTTCTTCTCTATGAGACGAATTATTGACACGAGAGCACTCTCCACTAGCACGATGCTAAAACTCATCGATAGCTTAGTCAAACCAGCAGCTACATACGGATGCCCTGTTTGGCTGCCATCAACCAACATCGCGAAAGCCATTCTCTCAAAAAACCAAGAAGTGAGTCTCCCCAAAGCAGCAGCAAAAGATGCTCTCGAATCTACTCACCTAAAAATTCTTAAATGGATATTGGGTGTCCACAAAAAGGCAAATAACAACTTCTGTTACGGCGACACAGGAAGAACCCCCTGGACAGTGACCGTCCTCCCTCAATGTATTGCCTACTTCTATAGAGCATCACAAGCGGTAGTAGGTAAATTGAACACACTTCTGCACCATACATTTCAGGAGCAGAAACAACTGAACCTTACCTGGTATGACACTTGGTCCACTATCATCAAGATGAGCACCTCCGCTAAACCAAACTTACACCCCGCTCTTGCAGCACGTGAGCACATACACGAAACATTTGTGAACCACTGGAGAAAGGATCTTCACAACCAGCCGAAGATGTCATTCTAGTTCTACACTGCGGTCAAATCTGAGTTTGGTGAAGAACAGTACTTACAGATTCCGTGCAGGCTTAAGAGAGCTAACATTGCTAAACTTCGCTCTAGCAGTCATGATCTGAGGGTAGAGAAAGGTCGATATACTAGTGATCGATACAACACAGCATTGAAAACGTGTCGTTTTTGCTGCTCTCCTGACACAGACGTCATTCGCTTTTTCGAAGAGCTACCTTTCTTTGAAACACCTATCCTAGAAACTGAGGACCATGTCATAACCGAATGCCCTGGATACCACTCCCTCCGCTCAAAGCTTTCTGATAACCTGAAAAGCCTTGTAATGCTAAAAGAGTATAGGATCATAATGAACTCTTGTCACACAAAAGAATTCGGGAAATGCCTAACAGACTCTTCAAACCTTCGAAATCCTAAGAATAAGTCCTAATCCTCGCTTCACGTCCCCTACTCATATCCTTCATCGTCCAATCAACTTTTCGTAGTCTCTAAGTCTAACCTATCTCCTTGGTCTTGCCTTCATGCACACATCCAGAATTTTTTATTAGCATTTAAATTATTATATTTGATTTTATTTTCACTTCGTGATATTGTAACGCATTTAAATTTTAAGATTTTATTTCCACAATTGTATTCGACTTTTGTTTTATATCTGAACGTATTTACGAATTGATGTATAGCCAAAACGAGTTCGTTAGTGTTCTCCTTGGTAATTTCATGTTTAATTCCTGTTTAATTCCTGTTTACCCCCTATACTATTATACCCCTTTTACTGTTTTCAGGCATTAAGACTCACCGAAAGAAGTTCAGCAGGCATATCTTAAGTTTAAAACATTCTAATCCAATTTCAAAGATGACAGGAATAATAAATAGTTATGTGGGGGCTTTTAAGAAAATTTGCTCAAAATACGCGCCAGCACTGTTATATACGAAATTCGGTAAAAAACCCAAAATCGCCATATTCAGATGCCTTAAAAACCACGTTAAAATTGAGTTAGAGATCTGAAACATTTTTCAAAACTTCAAACAAGTTTTCAAGTTTCAGGAGTATCGGGAAGTGGGTTTTCTGGAGCCACTGTTTTACAACAAATTGTGGTGAAGTATATCTATCTATATATTGTAATATGTAGTCAGTAGTTGAGTATTCTAACAGTGCTCTATTTGATTTTGACAGCTAAAAGAGCTGGAACGTAGTCAGTATCTGGAGGTACGACCTCATCTGACTCGTTTCAACAACGACACGAATATGATGGAGAACGTAGCAATGAACACGGACAATGAGGAGGATGCTATCACCACCCTTCCCGGGGCAAAAACTCGTTTCGGGAGACCCAACTGGTTCAAGGACTTTGTAGAAATTGGATAGAAGAACCCCGCGTGAGTAAATGGATAAAACATTTTGCATGGTGTAGGTCTGCTGTAAATACAGTACTGTGTTATACTACAGGGATTTTATGTCATGAACATACATACATGTTACATGGCGAGATCTCCATCCAAAAGGATTAGTCTGCGTCGACTGCGTCATTACTTTGTATTATCTTATTATACAACTTCGGCGGGTAACATTTCTCCATCCCTTTCGGTCTGCAGCTAATCTTATCATACAATCAATCGTGAGTCCATTCCGATCCAATCTCTGCTCAGCATCCTCAATAAATACATCATTCAAGCTCTTCCTAGGCCTGCCTCTTGATCTCTTCCCAGTTCCCATGCTTGGGTTTCCATTCAAGTAAATAGCTGGGTAACCGATCTTCAGGCATTCTACTGACATGTCCAAACCAACGCAGCCGTTTTGCAGTTATTGATGCTCTTCTTAAAACATCCTCATTACTTAGTACTTACTCGATGGAACCACCTCACTCTCAGGATTCTTCTTAAGCAGTACTGATGGAAAGACTCCAATCTTCTTGTCTGCACTTGAGTCGTGTTCCATATCTCACATCCATAGGTCAGAATGGTAAGAACAGCTGCGATGTAGATTTGCACTTTGTTGTTAATGCTTATGTTCTTATTCTTCCAAATGTTGTTGAGTTGGTTAAAAGCTCCGGTTGCTTTCCCAATCCTGACATTTATTTCTTTATCAATCTTGCCATCTGATGTAATTTTGGCACCCAAATAAGTGAATCGAGTCATGAATTGTCATAAACAGGGAGTCATAATTAGTAATGCTCAGATATGCTAGCATGAATTTGTCTTATCACTTCTTATGTATACTGTATAGTCTGTTAAAAATCGCGGAATCGCGATTTTTGGGGAAAATAATCGCGATTTTCTTTTGTACCTGTGACGATGGGACTGAACAGTTTAAGTTTTTGGCTGCCAAACCGGAAACGACCGGATATTCCAGTTCTAGTTTGCCGCATTTTGACAGACCGGAACCGGATAATAAGAAAGTAAGAAGAGGAAATTTAAGGCAGCTGGAAATTTCCAGAAAAGTGATATTAATCCTTAATTGTGGGTTTTTATCAATCATAATATTAAAAGCCATGTGGACACACTAAGAAAGTGCTTACAATCCGACTAACTGCGAGCAGAGGTCACTGGTTGATCTGCTGTGCGAGCAGTGCAGAGGTCACTGATTGATTCACTGTATGAGTAGAGCTAGAAACGAGTTGGAATAAAACCAAAACTCACATTACAAGAATTTACTGCGCTTTACCTAGCACAAATATACAAATTCTTTTCTATAACTAAATTCCAAAATCCAGCTCTCATAAGTTTGTGGCGTCGGCATAACCGAGTATAATGTCCAAAGTTTTGAATGGCATAATGGACTTTGTTTCGATCCTTGACATTATAAAGTTATAAGGGGAGTTAGCGACGGGTTTGCTAACCACAATAAAGCAGGAACCCTCTTCTTGAAATGCTCATAAATAAAGCATAAATGGCAGCTGTTTTGACTCTCTGTGTTACACATCATCTCGCATGAACGGGGCTATAACTCTATAACTCTATAACATTCGCTGTCAGATAACAAGCGACCGTGGAATTCACTGGTCACTGAGAGCACTAACTGGATGCCCCTTAGCTCCTTAGCAAGAATTTAAACAAATATATACATTTCAGGAACCTTTAAAACAGAAATTTCCCCGTTGAATATTCGGCAAAATTTTTGGAAACCGGACCGGAACCGGAACCGGATATTAAACTTAAAAAAATTGTAAGCATCTTATTGGAGGAACACTGAACACGAAGGACCGAACACCGTTGCTGTTAGCTTGAGGAGGTTGATATTAGTACAGGTTAGACACTAGATGAAATGATCGCTGCTATGGAGACCCCCCACAGGGCTAGCGCCGTGTAGTGTTAATTGTTTCTTCTCTGTGTGTTGTTAGCGTGCTGTTGAGTGTTGCTTTGCTTTACATTTTATGCGCGTGTTTATCGAATCTTTTAATTCACTATTTCTTTAAACATATAGCAAATAACTTTTATAACTGTGATCAGAATTTGAACATCAAACTTTTTGCAATTTTGCAATGTGATAATCACAATGCTGGCAAGCATTACCGTCGCCCTTATATTCACAATACTATTTACCCCCTATACTAGTATATCCCCTTTATTGTTTTCCAGGCATTAAGACTCATCGAAAGTAGTTCAGCAGGCATATTTAAGTTTAAAACATTCTAATTCAATGTTAAAGATGACAGGAATAAGAAATAGTTATGTGGAGGTTTTTAAGAAATTTGCGCAAAATACGCGCCAGCATGTTATACGAAATTAGGTAAAAAACCCAAAATCGCCATATTCAGGTGCCTTAAAAACCATGTTAAAATTGAGTTAGAGATATGAAACTTTGCAGGGCGTCTAGACCTTGTCCAAATCGACTGTAAAAAAAATTTCATGTTTCAGGAGTATCGGGAAGTGGGTTTTCTGGAACCCCTGTTTTACAACAGATTGTCGTGAAGATATATATTATATATATATGTATGTATAGACGCTTTTTGCAGTCAATTGTAGCCTACATTTAAGTGTCCGTAGATTCGAAAGTATAAACGATACAGTCATCTCGAACCACAGGTTTTGAAAATAATCGTTTAAGCTTTAGTTTACATTGTATTGAAAAATAATTTAACTTCATCATCATCACTTGATGACGTCATCAAGTTAAGTGTTTTTAAAACTTGACTTTTGACAAAGTAACAACTTTTCAAATCGATTTTACACTATTAAGAAGTAATTTTATTCAAAATCTGAGGACATTTTTACCTTAGATAATTGTTCAAGCATTCCGAAAATCTACCGGAATAGTTTCCTACCTTGCTCCTTCATAAAGATATTTGCTATTGAAGTTAGTGCTTTTTTAAAGAATAATTTTATAAAAACACAAAAGTTGTGAATTAGTATTCTCTGGTGTTGGGCCATCCCTTGGGTTGTGGAGCTCAATTTTGCTTCTTAAAGGTGTAAATTGTGTTATAGGCTAGTTTTAAAGTTAAAAATCGAAAAGTTGCACACGTGGGGACACGACCAAACTGATTTAAAATAGCTAAAATCACTAAAAATTTTGATTTTCACGATTTTTATCAATTTTGGAGTCCCGTTGTGATCCAAGTTCTTTTTGAAATCTTCTGAAACTTTGCATGCTTATCAAACCATATATTAAATACCACTATGCAAAATTTTACGGTGATTCAATATTGTATGCGTACGCAACGTCCGCTCAAAGTTTGCACGTGCGAAAGGCGAGAATTTTGCTCATTCGTGATTTCGAATATATTCTGCTTTCCACGATATTTAAATGGCATTATATATGAATTTAATGCAAACTTGAATGAGTAAAAAGTGCCATATTCAGTCGGTTATCGACAGATATACCTAACTAAACACAAGGAAACGTTTTCAAAGGCAGAATTTCGAAATCGTCGAAATTACCTCCTTGTTAATGAAGTTTCGACTGTGTAAATTATCCTGACATTATAATCAAAAAGAGATGATATTTGACCAAAACCCATAATCATGGGTAGAGTGTACCGCTGCCAGTGTCTCTCTTTTCCAAACAAAAGGAAATGATATTAATTTAAGGAACCGTCCGCTAATGCAAATTGATACCGAGAATGAAATCGGTCGCTCGATTTTTCCATTCGATCACGGCTTACGAATTGTAATAAAGCTTATTGATTTGAAAAAGCGAGCGACCGATTTCATTCTCGGTATCAATTTGCATTAGCGGACGGTTCCTTAAATTAATATCATTTCCTTTTGTTTGGAAAAGAGAGACACTGGCAGCGGTACACTCTACCCATGATTATGGGTTTTGGTCAAATATATCTATAATAATTTACTATAATAATTTGCTATAATAATTTGCCATAATTATTTGCTATAATTTTGTTGTCAGTTGTGTTGGATCTGTTTTGTCTTTTGAGCCCAAGTTTGAAATCGCAGAGACATCATGATTATACAAAGATACAATAATCTGATTTTCAGATCATAACTTAAACTACTTTATCTGATATTATTTGGAACAGTTAGCTGGACTTTAAGCTTTTAAGTTTAATTTGGGCGGACATTAATATGTGGACGTTGAGCCCTCCAGCAACCAGCGTATACGTTATTTACGCCCAAATAAAGTCTGATAAGGTTACAACACTTGACAAACAGTATATATATGATCACGGGCCCGGGATATTTTAACATTAAACGCGCGCCTTATGCAATATCACGTGTGCTATAACGTGTTGCTATGTCAACCGCGCGTAATCGTGCATACGAATTCAGCCAAGTCACAGACACAGTTCGCATTTTAGTTCGTTATATCACATACAATTTAGATTGATGATTGTTCATTATTTCATTATGTTACAAAATTAGAAACACTGAACAGATATGTTAGGCTTAGACAATTGAGAAGGAACGATTAGCGAAACAGACAAAGTACGATTTCAACAATCTAACAATGAACGAGGATTCGAAAGAAAGAAATATTTCGACCCTTTTGACTGATGAAAAAGTTTGGTCATGGAAAAATACCAAAATCGATCTCCAAGCAATGCACATGGATCCCTTATACAGCATTTCATCGACTTCGGGGCTCCAGCTCAGAAAAACGTTCAATTTCAATCACGCGATCGATTACCTTGCAGCAACAACAAGTTTTGGCGGTGAGACATTCATAGCCGTCCAAAGCTTGTCCTCGAAATCAATCGTTCACATCTGGAACACAGTTCAACACAAAAACTGCAAAGTGAAGCTGCAGTACCGAATAAACAGCTTCATAATCGTGAACAGTTTGATGATCGGCGTGGCTCTGTGCGGAGATGGTAAACTCCGAGTTTACACTAGCGTGCCTACTCTTGTAGAGGTGGCCGCATTTGAACTCGTAAAACCTGCCACATATCCAGTTTACAATCCCTTCAACAAAGACATCCTCCTGGGCGGCATCAGCGAGGTCAACGTGTGGTGTTTTAGAGAGGAGCGGAAGGGGGAGAAGAAGAATCCGCTTTCCGAAGTGATCAGAATGAACTTGGAGCGGGGCCAATCGTTTAACCCGAGTCTAGGTGATCAGTGGGTGACGTGTATTACAATTAACGAGAAGTCCTCTCAGGTAAGTTTTTACATCATTACAAGTTAACAGAAAATTAGTTTATTATTATTAAGTGGCGAAATATTCAGCACCGATTCTTAATGAGTTAATGTTTAGTTTTAGCAACAACTTATTGCTAAATGTTTACTGTGTTATTACTCTCGAAAAGGTTGTTATAGCAGCGGAGACACTGGTGTCGATAGTAGACGCAAACACCTACATAGTTAAGAACCTCATCAGGACCGACACCTGCTCGACCATCACCCAGTGCACCCTCTACAATGCCATGGACTACACCATTACCGGTAATAGCGTATATCTAGACTTTAAATTCATCTCAGCGACAGCAGTATAGCTGTACACTTAGACTTAAACGAGATCTATACTGAATGAATGATTTAATTACTATGATTATAAATTCGGGGTTTACAATTTCAATTTTGGTAAACTTTCTTATGAGTTAAAGCTGCGATTCCTCTCAAAGTTAACAAATCCACAGGTCATCAAGATGGTACAGTAAACATTTGGAGCACAGCAACCCACCAAAATTTCCACCGACTGAAGGCACATCAGGTATATTTGGAGACTTATTTTCAAATTTAGATGTACTATCGTTAAAACTTTAAAAGGTTAAAGATCCTTCAATGATATCGTGCTCGGAAGATCCAAACATAAACAAAACATTTATGTTTCTACGATTTATTTTTAGGCTAAGTTGACAGGGCTGGAGGTTCACACTGGGATAGGACTGCTGATTACGATCAGTCTTGACAAGACCATTAAAGTTATCCGACTAAGTTCTATGGAAGAGGTATACTGATAAATAATTTAGAACAAATTTGATGTTGAATGGCGAGCATTTCTACCGTCTAGCTTATTATTAACTCTGGTTTAGCGGAATATTTCCTGAAACTTTTAGGTTTTATGGAATAGCTTCTTGGTCTCAAATTGAAGGGAATAAGATAATATTAAAAGATGACGGATATAATTCTGACGATATAACTGTTTAGGTGTACAACATCATGACAGGGGACAGAATGACAAACCTCCGTGTTTTGGACAGGAACAGCCTGGCTTACTGCACCAAATACAGCGTCAAAGTTTGGAACCTCTACCAAGTGGACAGTCTCGTTAACAGACTATTTTCTGAGGTACAGACTATTTTCTGAGGTACAGAATATTTTCTGAGGTACACACTATTGTCTGAGGTACAGACTATTTTCTGAGGTACAGACTATTTTCTGAGGTACAGACTATTTTCTGAGGTACAGAATAATTTCTGAGGTACAGAATATTTTCTGAGGTACAGAATATTTTCTGAGGTACAGTCTATATTCTGAGGTACAGACTATTTTCTGACGTATACAGACTATTTTTCTTAGAGTCTGAGGTACAGACTATTTTGTGAGGTACAGAATATTTTGTGAGGTACAGACTATTTTCTGAGATACAGACTATTTTCTGAGGTACAGACTATTTTCTGATATACAGAATATTTTTTTGAGGTACAGAATATTTTCTGAGGTACAGAATATTTTCTGAGGTACAGACTGTTTTATTTTATGAGGTACAGAATATTTTCTGAGGTACAGACTATTTTCTGAGGTACAGACTATTTTCTGAGGTACAGACTATTTTCTGATATACAGAATATTTTCTGAGGTACAGAATATTTTCTGAGGTACAGAATATTTTCTGTGGTACAGACTATTTTATTTTATTAGGTACAGAATATAATCTGAGGAACAGAATATTTTCTGAGGTGCAGAATATTTTCTGAGGTACAGAAAATTTTCTGAGGTACAGAATATTTTCTGGGGTACCTTCCTGTCACTAGACACTATTTGTGATATCAGTTCGACTAAACCGATAATTGATATTAGACCCTGTTCCTGCCATGGACCCTATCCTAATTTCTTGTTTATAATGGTTATCTAGCAGTTTTACCCACTTCATTATAATTTTAGAATTTTAGACAGATCCAACGGGTGACCGACAACTAACCCAATTGAACCTAGTTCCCACTAACCAATCAGCTTAATTGGTTAGGGTTAGGGTTAGAGTTAAGGTTAGTCTAAGTTGTCTAAATTGGGTTCAGTTGTCTGGTAGCCGATCCAACACCAGTCGTAAAAATAAACGTATTATGTACAACGTACGTTTAAAAAAGATTATAACATGACGTAATGTTATGATAAAAAAAAGCTTTACTTTACTTTACCTTTTTATTGTAAACACCAACTTCTGACTAATAACCCACACCTTCGGTTAGGTGTACCGTATGAAGAGAACGGGTGAAGGACAAATGTTAGTGGAGACGGAAGATGGAGGGTTGCGTCTACTTAATGTTAAGGGTGGAGATATTGTCACAACTATATTCTCTAGGTGCGTCTACTTAATGTTAAGGGTGGAGATATTGTCACAACTATATTCTCTAGGTGCGTCTACTTAATGTTAAGGGTGGAGATATTATCACTTCGAGATGGCCAGGCCTACTCTCATGCTGTCTATATGTGATGATTAACTCTGAAAAACTATAAAACTTAAAAAAATAAATGCGAATATATATTCTAAATAACTGATAGGTGGAGATATTGTCACAACTATATTCTCTAGGTGCGTCTACTTAATGTTAAGGGTGGAGATATTGTCACAACTATATTCTCTAGGTGCGTCTACTTAATGTTAAGGGTGGAGATATTGTCACAACTATATTCTCTAGGTGCGTCTACTTAATGTTAAGGGTGGAGATATTGTCACAACTATATTCTCTAGGTGCGTCTACTTAATGTTAAGGGTGGAGATATTGTCACAACTATATTCTCTAGGTGCGTCTATTTAATGTTAAGGGTGGAGATATTGTCACAACTATATTCTCTAGGTGCGTCTACTTAATGTTAAGGGTGGAGATATTGTCACAACTATATTCTCTAGGTGCGTCTACTTAATGTTAAGGGTGGAGATATTGTCACAACTATATTCTCTAGGTGCGTCTACTTAATGTTAAGGGTGGAGATATTGTCACAACTGTATTCTCTAGTTACGATTACTCAGTAAATTAAATAAATGTAAATTAAACCTTATTATATATAAAGCGAGACTGACACAATGACAATAACTTTAACACGATTTTTCCGCGAAAACCGTGAGAGATATCTGATATAATACTGTTGAAACTTTTTCGGCTGGGTCGAATGCTTTTATGACCACGGTCTTTTGACCAGTATGAAGAAATGAAAAATGTACCAAGAAAAATATGTCAAAATCACTAAATAAATAAGTATCGTTGTTTCTTGACACCGCTTTAGATTTAAATGGGTTCCTGCTAAAACTTTACTTTTATATAAAGCTCAAGTCAACGAAAACTATTTCTGGCCTGACGCCATGGCAAATTTCGCTTTTTGCTGTATCATGATACAGACTTCTGGATAGGTGAAACATAACCGCAATTAAAATATTAATTGTGAAGAAAATTAAGCATCAACTTTTTATTATTTAGAGATCCTTATATTTAGATCCTTATTATTTAGAGATCCTTATATTTTGAGTTCTTTACACAATGACAAAGACGTTCGGTAAAATGGGTAAATTATCTTCTGGAGCAATGGCGAAACGAATGCTCCGATACCCCCGCTATGTCGACAAAGATTTCTTGCAAATGGATTAAGAATTATATAATTACTTCAGTTACGGACAAGAAATGGATTCGGTAATTAAAGAAAATGAGTTGTTTCGATTCTATCCTCACTATAAAATATTCTATAATCAGGACAAATAGTCACGGTTGAGTAAAAATAGCAGCTGCCAGTGCCCTAATCATAAAATATATTGAAATCAGAAGATTTAGTCATGTTCTGTAAATGATAACAGCTGCCTTCATCATAGTACATGACGTACTAAAATCAAAAGAAAAAGCCCTCTCATGAACATATTGTTTTGATTCTGTCCTCACTATAAAATATTCTATAATCAGGACAAATAGCCACTGTTGATTACAAAATAGCAGCTGCCAGTGCCCTAATCATAAAATATATTAAAATCAGAAGATTTAGTCATGTTCTGTAAATGACAACGCTGCCTTCATCATAAAATGTACTAAAATCAAAATAAAAAGCCCTCTCATGAGCATGTTTGTTGTTTTGATTCTGTCCTCACTATAAATATTCTATAATCAGGAAAAATAGCCACTGTTGATTACAAAATAGCAGCTGCCGGTGCCCTAATCATAAAATATATTGAAATCAGAAGAAATAGTCATGTTCAGTAAATGATAACAGCTGTCTTCATCATAAAATGTACTAAAATCAAAATAAATAGCCCTCTCAGTTTGATGAATATTCCATTGCAAATAGTAGTTAAATAACCACAAATAATTGTGTGTTGCAATAAATTGTGAGGTCAGACGAGAACCACATTTACCTGATAAAATTGTAAGCAGTCATCACTTGCTTCAGATCATTAGATTATTTGTAGTAATTTAGGTTACGAACAACGAAAACGAAAGCAATAACGATGGTTACAAGATATTAAACTATAAAACAGCACAATGACTAATTCGAAAAATTCATACTTTAAATCCTAATTAAACAGACTTATATCGCCCAAGATTTATTATACTATATAGTATATAATAATATAATGACTAATACACCAAACTCTTACTTCAAATCCTAATCAATCAGACTTATATCGCCTAAAAACGCCCCTAACTTATCCTTAACATAATCTACATGACCTGAATCAACCATTGTTGATGTCCCTGTAACCACAAGCCCCATCCTAGGTATCTAGGATCTAACCGAATCAACCATCGTTGACTCTCCCTGTATCCTAATCTAATCTAGATGACCCAAATCAACCATCGCTGATTCTCCCTATAACGACATGCCCCAATCCGTGCTCACCATACCATCCGTGCTCACCATTACCAGGATCCAACCGTAACTGGTCCTGGTCAATTCTGGTCAGTCATCAATGACCCTCTATCGAATAGGGCAAACTCAATCTGACCTTTTTGACCTTTCCACCGGACCTTATATAATGTTCAGTTCATGGTTCTACCTACCGCCCCTCCCTTCGAGAAGGTTCCTGATACCCAGGTGTTACTTAGGTGTTACCCAGGTGTTACTTAGGTGTTACCCAGGTGTTACTCTATTAATCCAGTTTTTGAGCCTTATCAAAACTCTACCAACTTTATGCGTGGTCAACCCTGCTCGCATATTAATATGCCCTTATTAACATACCACGCAGCTTGCTACAAACCAAGTCTAGACCTCCCGAGAAACGCCCCCTTGCTCCGATCCTAACTGGAGGATTGGTTACACATCGGAGGATGAGTCACACCTATGCTGGCTTCCAGAAGAATTATTCTATCAATTGCTAAGATAACAAATCTATAACATAGAATTTAACTTATCTTCATCAATAATAGTAATACTACAAATAATCACGGCTTACAAAATTGTGATATATGCCTATAATTATATGATTACAACTGTGTTTTTTTCTCTTTTAGCAAAAGGGCTCTACTAGCTGTTGCTAGGAGCATTACTATATTATATACTATATTACTATATATATAATTATAGGGTAAAACTGCTTCCCCAGCTGAGAAGTTATGAGCAAAAACTGTTTTGTATTTTGGTCATGTGAATTGTGAAATGCCAACTTCTGATAACTGTAAAAACCAGTAAAAAGTGTGCGATTTCTTTAAAGAATTTATGTGTACGATACGAAGTCGTCTAATCTTGGTTAAGATAAGTCTAGCATGAGTAGGATTTTTAGAGAAATAATTTGCCAGTGGTCTTTTATAACTTCTAACAGACTTACATTCCCTCATTTTATTCAAGTACTTTTCTGGGATGTTTAGATTAAACACTGCTGAGTATAAGTTTTATCTTAAAAGTGTTGTTATTAAATTTATTATTATTATTATTTGTTAGCTTAAGTTGACTAAATAATTATTTATTCATTTATCCGCAGTACCAACACGGCTAATTTCAATCTGAAGTACTCAGCTTACAGTAGCAGTCGCAACATGACCTTCATTTTAGGTAATTTGGGGTCTTTTGCTTTCCTTTTAGCTATTTATAATATTATATAAAAGCCAACCTAAATAAGGTTTAATTACCCGTTAATTAATTAATCAATTAATTAATTACACATTTTGGATTTAATGTTCAAATTGTTTGTTCTGAGGTGGACCATCATATTAATTCCTTGTAACGCGCCTATTCAAAGTTTCCCCAAATTTTAAACCTTTTTGAACCCTTTTTGAACCCCAAACGTCTTTAAGTATATTGATCTTCAGATTTAACACCCACAAAAATATTTAGATCCAGAGGCAGGCCATGTGGAGGGATATAATTGTGAAACTCATCCTGCTGAATTGAAAACGTTGTTCAAAACAGAAGGACAAAAAGTCAACGCAATATGCGAGGTCAGAGTAATAAAATATTTAATATTTATAAAATGTTTATAAAATTTGATTTTTAAAACTTTTGATGATATTCCTGATACTTCTGCTCTGATATAAACTCCAAAATTTTGATATTTCCATACTAAGTCTCGCTTGAATGACTTAAACGTATCTTTATTCGGGTATATTTTCAATGTCGAAACGTGTTATTCATTATTCATTATTAATATTAAATTCAGAAATTTTCACGCTGGTAGTTTTACAGGCATACCTTGGCATACCCTACTGGCTCTCCACCGCTAGTTACTAGCTGGTTACTAGGTTACTAGCTTGTCACTAGGTTACTAGCTGGTTACTAGGTTACTAGCTGGTCACTAAGTTACTAGCTGGTCACTAGGTTACTGAATTCAGACATTTCACGCTGGTAGTTTTACAGGCATACCTTGGCATACCTTACTGGCTGCCCACCGCTAGTAACTAGCTGGTTACTAGGTTACTAGCTGGTCTCTAGGTTACTAGCTGGTCACTAGGTTACTGAATTCAGACATTTCACGCTGGTAGTTTTACAGGCATACCTTGGCATACCCTACTGGCTGCCCACCGCTAAGCGCTCTAAAACCCGTACGGAGACAATGTTAAGTCTGGTGCTGGTTGGAACAGCAGAGGGTCAGCTGATTGTAACGGACGGGCCTGATTGGTTACATTTACCACAGCCTGTTAATATAGAGCGAGGCATGGTGAAGGATATGGTTAGTTTGAATTATTCCGTTTTTATAGAAAATTGTGTTATTCGGAATGATATACAATTTAAGATGAGGCAAGAGACAGAATTCATACTAACAAACCAGTCAGTGATTACATGCTTACTGCACTTCCTACACAGCAAGTTAGATTAATTAATTAATTATCAATTAATTCTTATTTAATTAACCAATTGTTTACCAGGAGGCCTCTAGCGCGGGGGAAGGAAGTAAAAAGTGTACAGTAGCTATCCTGACTGGAGATAACCCTAGTTATATATCCGTTTATATACTCTCTATATCTACAGGTTTATCTTTTTTTTAAAACTTCAGTCACTGGCGACTTAATCTAGCTAGTAACCACTGGATAACTGATTCCAGATAATCAACCTGTCTGTCTTAACTAAAGATGAATATGGAGGTGTCCTCCAGGAATATTTGGTGTTTGATTTCATTTTAAATCTCTCCTCGATAAACATGTCTCTATAACTAAGCTTTATTCAGATTAATTTCAGACAACAATCTGTCAGTCAACCTGCGGCACGTGTTGACCCTTACAAGCCCCATCTCCCTGTTCCTCATTACGGATGTGTATCTCATGATATCCTTCAGTAAGCAGGTCTCCCTCGTCAAGTTCCCCAGGTAACCATGGTACCATGTTTCTGAAATTGTACTGTTGGCAAGGTGGCTATGAAAGTTGCATCGCTTAACTACTGGCAGGACAGCCGCATGTAAGACCTTATTATTCATTAATTTAGACATTTGGAAACAAAACAAATAAAATCTTCTCCCTTGTTCAGTATTTTGGAGAAAGACAGTCTACACAGCACATTAATGGAACCCACAACCTCAATATGCGAACCTTATGTTGAGGTTAGTGAGATGGGGAGGATCATCTGCTGGGGGGGGAGGATCATCTGGTGGGGAGGATCATCTGGTGGTGGGGGGGGGGGGGGGGGAGGGGGAGGGGAGGAGGGGGAGGGGATGGGTGATCATCTGGTGTTGGGGTGGGGGGATTGGTGACCATCTGGTGCTTGAGAATTTGTCATTTCTTAGTTGTTAGCGGCCAGCGGGCCTCCGATTTTTATTTCCTTCAATGTTCATACTAAGAACTACTATTTAAAAAATCTTCACTCTAAAAAACAACCATCATCTTCCATCAGATTTACAAGCAGTCCCCGTCAGACTCACACACTAAAAGTGTAACAGATATGGACGCTTTGTCAACACTGGAGGTATTTGTCACTGTTGCCGCGGAGGACTACTTCATGAAACTGTGGGACAACAAGAACGTCCTTCTAAGTAAGTCATTTATAAATCGTATGTTATTTTTGGGCAGGCTGTATGATATGTTTTGGAGATCAAATTGCAAACCACAATTTGAAAAATTCCATCCCAATTTTAGTAAAACAGCTAAACTTCCGTTTCCTCAGGAGAAATTCTGTTCAGCACCCCCGTGTACGGCGTATGTTTTGCCACCGACTTCGGAGCCATCTTCTGTTCCAACAACACAAACCTCACTGTGATCCCCGTATCAAAATACCTTCCTCCGCAGTACATCCAGCGACTCCTGAACCTTGAAGGGGAGTTTGACGGAACCGTGGAGAGCCTGAAAGCAGTTCCGTCATCCTGCACGTGCGACGAGCCGGAGGAGGTTCCAGTGTCTCTAAACACTAGACGTAAGAGAAGATGAGCCGGTTGGAGAGAGGAGATGGGAGATATTCTAGGAGAAAGAGGGATCCTCCAAGGGATGATGATAGTTCTAGGGGAGGGAGGAGGAGAGGAGAGGACGGGAGGCGTGGTGCTGGAGGAGGTGGAGGAGGTGGTGCCAGCAGTGGTGGTAGTTCCCGGAGTAACAAGTCTAGTGAGAAGTCAACTCAAGACCAAAACAGGGAGAATACCCCTACAGAAAATACAGATAAGTTGCAGAAAGCTGCACTTGATGCCGTTGAGGAGGTTGCACTTACTGAGGAAACTGCGCTGGAAGTTGCTAAGTGTGATAGGAAGTGGTCGGAGTTTTCAATCATAGACAATTCCTTTCCATGTGCCCCTGATGGCTTCATCCCTAACTCAGTAGCACGCATCATGTTCACCCACCTTTTAGAATTTCAGCTTCTATTCAATAAGCACAGTATCCTTCGTCCTCAACCTCCAGTTACAGAAGCCACAGACTCGTTTGCTATCCTTTCAATTCCCTCAAAGTTTAGCATCCACCCGATTGTGGAAGAGGAAAAAGAATCTATTATGGATATCATCGTTACACAAGATTCGAAGACTGGCCTCGTTTCCCCATCACCCCGAATGGGGGACGGTTTCTCAGCATTGTTCATGTCAACGACCGGAAGCACGCCCTCAGAGACCACTATGGCATCTACTTCACCCATCCCTTCCTCTCATCTTATTGATGTTATCAACAACTCCAAACAATCAGTCAAAGAGAAACGCTCAACTTTTGCGGGGATGGCGTTAAGTGAAGCACCGTCGTACTCTTATTCGGAAAGAGTCCCACGATCGAATGCTGCTCCTAGTCAAAAATCCATTTCATTTGAACAGATAAGTGCACTTACTGTGGCATCGTCTCTAACAGAGCTGTCTGATGCTAACACCGAGGAGGCGGTTGAGTCTATAAGCGAAGCCAAGTTATCTGTACCAGCTAAGAAAAGAAAAATGTCGATCGCTAACAGGAAAATGTCCAAGGTTAGAAAATCAATGATCAGTAAACCCAAAAAGCGAAGAGAGTCCAGATTTGAAGGAGACGGTTTAAAGAAAAAAGGCATGATTGCTGAAAGGAAGTCGAGAACTGATGCGATGAAAGCCATTTCATCAGTTGCGAATTCCAAATCGGGCGTATTGTCTTCAGAGTCAGAGAATATAATACTGAAACCCACTGTAACCATCACTTCATTGCCCGAGACGGAGAGCAAGGAACAAGTTGCACTTCCATTTAAAGAACGCTTGAAAGAAATAAAAACTAAGTCGGACCCAAAAGAACGGCTTGTTTCACTTTCGCGATGGGTTGATCGAATAAAAACTGAATCTGAACATTTCCTTTTTATCAAAAACCTTGACGAGTTCCTAAACGTGGAAAATAAGCCTCAACTTAGTATTGAGGAAGTTAAAACCACAGAGGAAGTAGCGTTGAAACTGTATGAATCAG
Organism: Bolinopsis microptera; assembly: GCF_026151205.1. NCBI lineage: Eukaryota > Metazoa > Ctenophora > Tentaculata > Lobata > Bolinopsidae > Bolinopsis > Bolinopsis microptera. The sequence continues at coordinate 7,789,965 of NC_087084.1, read as the reverse complement.
GTAAAATCGATGCCACCCACTACACAGAGTTACTCAAAAGTCTCATGGAATGCAAAATCAGTGACTTTCAAAAGTTCAACATTCTGTCTTCCATAATTAAGGTCCATAGGAAAAACAAAGAATCTCATGTAAAGAATAGTCCGGAGACAAAAGAAGTACTCATGGACATCCTGCCATTCTTGGTTCACGAGGACGACGAGATCAAGGACAAGGCATTCAAGGAACTGTCCGAATATGCAGACATAAACACCAAAGAGGAGCTTAGAGAACTGTTGATCGGGTTACAAATAATGGATAGCTCGTCGGGCCCAGACGATATCGAAATAGTATCAGGTGGAAAGATACTTAACATTCAATACTGGAGGAACAAAGTTGAAAATCCAGAACCGAGCTTATCCAGCAAGGTATCTGAGGAGATACAGATAGTATCAGAATTCGAGATACAAGTGAATCCTTCAAATGTTAGTAAACAGCAGCCTACCAAGATTAGCAAGCACAACCTACAAAATCAACGAAAATCCTCCAAATCAAGCTCATCTCAAAAAAAGACATCTCGAGATCTCCTCCGACAGAACACACCGAAAACAACTCAAACTCCCCCGGGCTCCTTGGCTGATATCGCGGAGGACTACAAGAGCAAATCAGGGAGCTTATCTACATTCGGTCAGGACTCCACATTTGATCTGGATATGAACATGTCTGGTGGTTACCCTGAATCCGAGGAAGATGCTCTGGTCAGCATTCCCTCTATAGACATAAAAAGGAGAATCATGAACTGCACAGGTGAAGAAGTGAAGGAGAGGGGTCAGATGATAGGTGAACTCAGGGACAGGGGTAAGCTTTACAACTCCACTAACGACCTCATGTTGTGGTTCCAGAAGGATGATGACCAGTTTTATGATCCTAACCGCAGAATGGTGGGGTCCCTCCTTCCTAACGGAGATGTGTCCATCCCAGATAACATGAACCTTGTTATAGACCGTTATGTGGTGAAGCAAGGGATGGATCTGGTTAGAAATGTTGCTAACTGTGACAACCAGGGCAGGATAAAGAACCAGAAAGGGGAGAATCTGGGCACATTGACCAAGGAAGGGGAGTTTATCAGCAAAGATGGGATTTTGTTTACTTGCGAAGGGTTGTATGCTGGGAAAATGTGTCCGGATGGGAACAGAATGTACGTAAACGGAGAGATATTTAATAAGCAGAATGTGTATTGGGGCCATGTCGGTCCTGATAATACCATGATACACCTTTCTGGAAGAATATTCGACTCTTCAGGTAGAAACAAATCAAAATACATTTATTTGGTTAATATCGTTTTACTAATGTGTTAATCATCTCTACCATCAGAATCAATATCCTATATAATATATCAATATTATTTAAGTAAATTTCTGAGATGTTTAGAAACACTGCTAAGTGCAAGTTTTATCTTAATAGTAGTGTTACACAACTTCAATTTATTATTATATCATATGTTTCACGTGTTGTCTCCAACCCTTCCCTCATCATCCCCCTACAGGTATAAACATTGGTAATATCATGGAGTACGGCGAGAGGCTTAGTACGTGCGTACAAAAGTTCGACGCCTACGAAACAAAGGCTGACAGTGGTGTATCAATAGACGATGTGTACGTGAACAGAGAAGTAAGAGACGAGAAAGGAGAAGTATTAGGGAAGTTTAAAAACAAAGATACAATAATCACAACATGTGGTGATATATTCGATAGGAGCGGGTCCTATTTGGGTCAGCTCTTGGCTAACGGCCACATCATGATGAAGGAGGAAGCAACCAAGCTGCCACTTGATGGTATCAGGTCGAGCCTAGCGACCCAGTGCAGGTCCAGGGGTATGATCGCTAAACCCTGCTCCAGGAAGAGCAGAGTAGACCGGCTGAGGGCCGCTGTTACTGATTATCAGGTGACCGAGGCTAACGAGAAGAGAGCTAGGGAGATCGGGGAGGAGTGGGGGAAGCACAGGAGTCTACCCAGCGAGGAGAGCTTGAGATCAGATCTGGGTTACCAGAGCGAGGATAAGTTAGTGTTTGATATCACTCAATCTGTTCCACTGCTCCCCACGATCAACCAGATCAAGGGACAGCGTCTCGTTAAAACCATCACCTTCTCCCGCTCTGTTTCCTCATTTCAAAATAAAAATATCCTCATTGAACCAATGCCATCTACCCTCAACGCTCACACAACAAACTGCGATGGCAACACTCAGTTCGGCATGCTCAAAGTCGACTGGACAACCAGGTCTATTGACGCTCCAACCGTAGAACAGACCAAACTACCCAAACTTCAACGACCCCCTCCACCTTCCGCTGCGGTTAAAACCAAACCGATTGCTCTAGCCTCTAGCACAGTGCCACACTTACCCAAAATAAGACGACACCCTGTAGTACCCCACACCAGGGTAGGATCAGGTGATTACCTGCTGAAGACACTTTCGTCTTATCTGAAGAAGGAACTGAAGGAGGAGATGAGCCTGATTAGGGGTCCTGTTGTTAAATCTACTCTTAATTCGGGTGGGAGTCATATCGTGTGCAATAACACGCCCATACCTAGACGAGTCTGAATGTAAAGAGTGGGGGACAGCAGTGTTTTCGTTTGTTGATTGTTTTTGTTTTTATGGAGTTATTTGTCTTCTGAAATCGTTTAAATTGTATTTAATTGTTGCCGAAATTTTCAATTTACAAATATAACAAGTAACGAAGAAACCTTAAAAAGTACTGATTAGAAATTTGAAAACAATCTGCACATGAATTTGCAATATTATATGAAAAAAGTCGGGTCTAAAAATATTCATCCAAAACATCAACATAAAACAAAATTACAGTTTTTTGGCAACATAAGTGATCTCACAGTTCTGTGACTCCCCGAAGTTATACCTAATATGAAAATAATGTGACAATAATGTGACAATAAAGTTAGCCAGTATTAATCTGGGTTGGTAACTATCATAACACCAGACACTCTACTTAATACTTTAAACACTACTAAATAATCACTGATTTGCAGTCACTAATAGTAATCATTACTAAATAATCACTGATTTGCAGTCATTAATAGTAACCACTACTAAATAATCACTGATTTGCAGTCACTAATAGTAATCACTACTAAATAATCACTGATTTGCAGTCACTAATAGTAATCACTACTAAATAATCACTGATTTGCAGTCACTAATAGTAATCACTACTAAATAATCACTGATTTGCAGTCAGTAATAGTAACCACTACTAAATAATCACTCATTTGCAGTCACTAACCACTCAATAGTCACTGATTTGCAGTTACTAACCAGAGTAACCACTCAATAGTCACTGCTCATGGAGTTACTAACCACTCAATAGTCACTGCTCATGGAGTTACTCGGAGAGACCCACACTGTAACAGGTTGATAAGAGTTATTAGGTGGCCTCTCTCTCACTAACCGTCCCCTATCTCCCAACACTGACGGACATTTGCACCGGCACGTTTCACCCAGGGACAACTTGTACAGAACACAGTTCACGAAGCCTTGAAGGGGGTCGAAAAAGTTTTCGATGAAGATGAACAGTTTGCTGGTACAGATTTTTGAATTGGGGTGACCACAGTAGCAGGTCAGTCTCATGACAGTACCCCACATCCGTACCATTATCAGTGCCAGGGGGATTGCTAGGATCTTGTTCACTTGTAAACTAGCTCCTGTTAGAATGGTTTTTTGAGTTATTTATTATTTTTGAGTTATTTATTATGTGACATGAGCTGTTAATCATTAAGTCATTAATCTTGCCTGTTTAAAAGTCATTGAAGTATTGAAGCTGAAAATTAAAAAGTTGACTTCTGATAAATCTAAATTCCGAAACGAATATCGTCAAATAACTCTGGCAGTTAAAACAGCTAAAATAGCAAACTTCCCGTCGGACCTCTATGCAAACAACGAATGTTCAGTATATTCGAATGTATTGTAACTCTTATTCAAGTACATTTCTGGGATGTTTATCATAATTATCACTTTATCATGGAAAGTGAACCCACCAGCAAACGCGTGTCGACCTGTCAAGTCCACGTTTCCACTTTCATCCTCTACACTGTCCATCTGATCGTAACCCGATCTCCTGTTCAGATAGTGTCTCGCTAGCATGCAATACACGGTTACTCCTGCAGACACATTTGTAATGTTTTCATTTTTCTAACTGAGCATTTTCACTGGTTTTCTCAGAACACAAAATTAATGTTTTAAAATAGATTTTTGGCGAGATTTAGATTAACTAAACCTAAAGTTCTTTCAAGAAAATTTCTGATTTTGGCGATGAAAATTGTCGTCACTATTTCGTCACTATGTCGTCACTATGTCGTCACTATGTCGTCACTATGTCGTCACTATGTCGTCACTATGTCGTCACTATGTCGTCACTATGTCGTCACTGAGGCTATTCAGAAAAATGAAAACTTAAGTTCTCACCAATGTAACAAAAGATTTCAAAAGCTTTTCCATCCCAGAATGATGCTGCACATGGTCTTTCCAGGAAGTTGGGCGAGTGGATTGTCTTGTTGTTTACCTAATTAATTTAATTAATTTTTCTTGTTGTTTACCTAATTAATTTAATTAATTTGTCTTGTTGTTTACCTAATTAGTGTATAAAAAACAGTATTACAGTATCACATATAAAATATAATAGCATGCGGAGAAAAAAAAGTAGGACCGTAAAAAAACTAATTTAATTTCGATTCGAAAGAGAAATTAAAATAGTTGACCTTTATCCAGCACCATGTCGTAAGATGGTGGCGAGTTGGTTACCAGGTTACTAGCTGGTTACTAGGTTACTAGCTGGTTACTAGGTTACTAGCTGGTTACCAGGTTACTAACCTTTATCCAGCACCATGTCGTAAGATGGTGGCCCGTTCCATCTTTACTTGTGATATTATTTAAATCGTCTGAAACGTTTTCAAAAATTAACATGTTACAATTGGATGATATCAAAATAATTGATTGGAAATAAATAGGCAAACAGTTGGACTGAATTTATTCTAATGATAACAGGTGGAGCTAACGGGAGTTTCAGTAGATCGATACCTCAGCAGAATTTATCTTTAATCCTAAAATAGTTTGGAAATGTAGACGGGCTGATTGGGTCGGTATCTAAGCAGGGTAGTCAACTTTTTAAAGTTACAGTAAGGGTTAATTGAAACTTTAGAGACCCTAACCATAAATTTACCCAAGACCTAAGCTTTACTTTTACTAATAATTCTCCTAATTTTATTACATTCTATGTTACTAAATTTAACAAGATTTTGATATCATATTATTATGTAATTATATTTTAATTTGTAAATCAGTTATTAGAACTGCCAGCACCGTCCGGATCCAAACAAACAAACTGGTCGCTAGCTGGTTACCAGGTTATTATATGGTTACTAGCTGGTTACCAGGTTACTAGCTGGTTACCAGGTTACTAGCTGGTTACCAGGTATCTCATTGGCTCCGGTTGCAGCGAAAGTTTTCAACAAACTCATCCTCAACCGGATTTACCCATACCTGATCCCCTACTGCGGCCAAACCAAAATGGCTTCCGCAGAGGAAGATCTACCCTCCCTCAGATACTTGCCCTACGACGCATCCTAGAAGAGTGTAAAATCGGAAATCGATCAGCAGCTATCGTGTTTGTCGACTTTTCGAAAGCATTCGACAGTATCAACAGGGATGCCTTGTTTCACATCCTCTCCCTCTACGGCGTCCCTGCTCCCATAACTGATGCTATCAGGCTCCTGTATGACTCATCGCACTCCAGAGTCAAAACCATTGACGGCCTTACAGACTTCTTTAGAACACTCATCGGGGTCCTTCAGGGTGATACTCTCGCTCCTTTCCTCTTCATCATCGTCCTCGATTATGTCCTTAGGAACTGCATGACTCTTGACCATGGCCTAACCATCATCCCCAGGCAAAGTCGGAGAGTACCTGCGGTCAGAGTCACAGATTTTGACTTCGCTGACGACCTGGCCTTGACTGCCGATACCATAGAGCAAGTCCAGCAACTGCTCTCGGATTTAGAGACTGCAGCAGCACATGTCGGACTTGCGATGAATGCTTCCAAGACCGAATACATGACCATCAACATTCCTGATGCTGCCCCCGTGAACTCAATATCCGGTTACCAGATCAAGCAGGTTGATGACTTCAAATACTTGGGCTCATATATTGCAGAGAGCAGGAAGGACTTCAACACCAGGAAAGGCATGGCTTGGTCAGCCTGTATCAAACTGCAGAAGGTATGGACCTCTGGCATTTCTGACCAGCTGAAAGTCAAGTTCTTCAGAGCATGCATCGAACCTGTTCTGCTGTATGGCTCAGAAACCTGGACCTTGAACAAGCAGTTTGAGAAGCGTCTCGACGGGTGCTACACCAGGCTCCTAATGAAAGCCAGGAATCTTTCATGGAAGAAGCATCCAACCCTAAAGCAAATCTATGGTGACCTCCCTTCCATCTCCACCATCATTGCACAGAGACGTGCCAGATTTGCTGGGCAGTGGGTATTGCATGAGAGCTTCAGACCAGGTCATCTCTACCATCCTTCCTTGGCGGCTGCCACAGTTCAGGCGTGGGAGGATACCACTCTCTTTTCTTGACACCGTAGCCAGGGACACAGGGTTGCGGGTAGAAGATCTCCGAACAGTTATGTGCGACAGAACCATCTGGAGACGTAGAGTGGAGGAGATTTCGATCGAGCATCGCCCAAAGTAAAAGTAAGTACCAGGTTACTAGCTGGTTACCAGGTTACTAGCTGGTTGCTAACTGGTTACCAGGTTACTATCTGGTTACTAGGTTACTAGCTGTTTATTAGCTGGTTACCAGGTTACTAACTGGCTACTAGATGGTTACTAGGTTACTAGCTGGTTACTGACTGATTACCAGGTTACTATCTGGTTACTAGGTTACTAGCTGTTTATTAGCTGGTTACCAGGTTACTAACTGGCTACTAGATGGTTACTAGGTTACTAGCTGGTTACTGACTGGTTACCAGGTTACTAGCTGGTTACTAGGTTACTAGCTGGTTACTAGCTGGTAACTAGGTTACTAGCTGGTTACTAGGTTACTAGCTGGTTACTAGGTTACTAGCTGGTTACTAGCTGATTACCAGGTTACTAGCTGGTTACTAGCTGGTTACTAGGTTACTAGCTGGTGACTAGGTTACCAGGTTACTAGCTGGTTACTAGCTGGTTACCAGGTTACTAGCTGGTTACTAGCTGGTTACCAGGTTACTATCAGGTTACTAGCTGGTTACCAGGTTACTAGCTGGTTACTAGGTTACTAGCTGGTTAATAGCTGGTTACCAGGTTACTAGCTGGTTACTAGCTGGTTACCAGGTTACTAGCTGGTTACCAGGTTACTATCTAGTTAGGTACACTCACCAGCTCCCAACATGTCGTAGTGTAAAGCCAGTCCGTTTATAGCAAACGGAATTACTGATAAAACGTACAGACACAGGTAAGCTTTGTATGCTACTTTTATCCCTGAAATTAGTTTAAGATCAGTTGTACTAATTTGAGAATTTGTGTGTTTCATAATGCATTTACTTTTTACTTTGTTCGAACGTGAGAACAGTTCTAAAATGATAATTATTACTTTTTAGTACGGCGATGTTTCATTCGACCAGCACCTCTAAACAGAAATAGTATCTATCTTAATAGAATAGTTATGGATAGTGAAAAAGGATGCAAGCACTGTTCATTATCCACTTTTTACACATTTTTGAACATTAAACATTTTTTATTTGGACATTTGATGGCAGTCACTCACATTTTATTTCATAAGCCATTATCGAGAATCCTACAACAAAATCAATGTTGAAATCAAAAAGCGAACTGTATAACATGCCCACAAATTAAACCAAAGCAGGGACAAAAGAAAATCGCGATTATTTTGCCCAAAAATCGCGATACCGCGATTTTTAACAGACTATACATAAATCTATACATAAAATTTGTCGCAAATAATGTGAAAAATCGCGATTCTGCACATGCCGCGATTTCCTTTTGTCCCTGAACCAAAGTAAAATCAAAGTACACATTACCGAATACACAATACCAAATCTAACAAGAAGAAACATGTGCTGGCTCAAGCCAAATGTCCACAGAAAGGATAACATGGCTCCGGTTGTAATGAGGAAGGATTGTATTTTACAGGCTTTTGGTGTGTCGAACCATGCCATTGACTTTTTAGACTCTGCATCTCTGAAGATATGAAACTAGCAAGATTATTTTATGGATTGTTTTACGGTATCATTGTAAAAGTTATCGTCGGAGAAGTTATATCGGTCGAAAAAATAACTGAATAATTGATGCGGATGGGATGGTTACATTCAAACTTCACAATCAAGATCTACACGCCTCTTTTTTATTTTCCTCCCCCTAAAATTAGATATAAATGAATTCATTTTTTAAACGATTAATCGAAAAAAAATTATCAATTTTTGAAATAATTAATTAAAAAATTATCAGGTAAAATAATAATTAATTAAAAGATTGTGTACCTGATATGATACTCTAGATGTAAGGAAGTGACCACCAGGGTGGGGAAGGCTTGTAACACATCTGGCAATTAAACTTGTATTAACATTAGTTAGATTTAATATTTAAGTTAAATATTTAATTATTGATTGAAAGGAAAAAACTTATGGAAAATTATACATATTAAAATGGTGCAGGATAATGATCTAAATTCTAAAATAATATTATGATTACAAAGTAAGCGGGCTCCCCAACCTAAATATTATATTAAATTAATTACACCACTAAAATCTATTACATTTATCAAATATATTGTAATATGGGATGGAAACTTTTTAACCGTAGCCAGCCCACACCCTAGCTCCATAAAATGAAGGTCTTGTTTTAATTCTTAATGGAAAGCTAAAATATATTAATACCAAATTAATGAGAAGCAAGTCAGACCTGCGATTGCAAAGCTGGATAATTAATTAGTTAATAATGAATACCAAATTAATGAGAAGCTAGTCAGACCTGCGATTACAAATCTGGATAATTAATTAGTTAATAATGAATACCAAATTAATGAGAAGCAAGTCAGACCTGCGATTGCAAAGCTGGATAATTAATTAGTTAATAATGAATACCAAATTAATGAGAAGCAAGTCAGACCTGCGATTGATATCATGATGATTATCCGTTTAGACATGGCTTTAACAGGGCTTATCAGGGACGTGTACATCACGATTACAGCTCCTATCGTCCCCAGGAGACTCCCAATCACCGCAGCTACCGTCTGTGAACTGCACGTGGTATTGGTTATTGGTTCACTGTTCGATGTGAAATTTGTGATTGGACAATTATACGGTTAAAAGAGATGGTATTAATCTTGTAACACTCAGGTAACACTCTTTTAACAATCAGGTAACACTCAGGTAACACTCTGGTAACACTCTGGTATCACTCTGGTAACACTCTGGTAACACTCTGGTAACACTCAGGTAACACTCTGGTAACACTCAGGTAACACTCAGGTAACACTCTGGTAACCCTCAGGTAACACTCAGCTAACACTCAGCTAACACTCCGGTAACACTCAGGTAACACTCCGGTAATACTCAGATAATATTCAGGTAACACTCAGGTAACACTCAGGTAACACTCAGATAATTTTCAGGTAACACTCAGGTAACACTAAGGTAACACTCAGGTAACACTCAGGTAACACTCAGGTAACACTCAGATAATATTCAGGTAACACTCAGGTAACACTAAGGTAACACTCAGATAACACTCAGGTAACACTCAGTTAACACTCAAATAACACTCAAATAACACTCTGGTAACACTCTGGTATCACTCTGGTAACACTCTGGTAACATTTCCCAAATACAACCAAGTCTGTCGAATATTTTTTACATTGGATCATTTTCCTCCTCCGTCATGTTCCAGCTTCTCACGAGTAGCTTCTCCATTTCACTTCATACTTTGCAGGATGGGAATGAGATCATTATTTGTTAATGTCATGGGGGTGAATTAGTTCGACTTAATATGTGTAAAACTGATTATTATAACGTAATATGCCCATGATAAGATTTTTTTGTTTAACTTTAAAAGCGAATGTTTTTTACTTCGAAATAATTGTAATCCACCTAAAAATCGTAAGACATAATGTAAATTGCAGCAATAATATACATCAAAAACATCCTTCGTAAAGTAATCGTAATTACCCTTGAAATATGAATATGGGTAGGTTAATTAGTCAATTCAACTCGACAAATTATCTTTAAAAATCCGATGATAGAATAAAAAGATTTATTTTATTATGTAGGCGGAGAAGAAAATCAAGCAAAATTTATCTATTCCAAGCAAGTAAAAAAGCATAACAAAAAAGAGTAAACCAATTGTCAATGGCTATCACGACCGTCATCGTCTATCAAGATGAAAACTTTATCTAATCTGAAGACCTTATGATACCAAAAACGTTATTATCATCTTTTAACTTTTTAACGGTTTGAAAAGTTGATTCTGGAGAGTTGTCATGTCCTGAACTGGATCAATCAAACAATGAATTGTGTTTTAGTTCATTAACTATATCACAGCTCCAGAGCCAGTGTATCAGGGTAGGTTACTAGCTGGTTACCAGGTTACTAGCTGGTTACCAGGTTACTAGCTGGTTACCAGGTTACTTGCTGGTTACCAGGTTACTTGCTGGTTACCAGGTTACTTGCTGGTTACCAGGTTACTTGCTGGTTACCAGGTTACTAGCTGGTTACCAGGTTACTAGCTGGTTACCAGGTTACTAGCTGGTTACCAGGTTACTAGCTGGTTACCAGGTTACTAGCTGGTTACCAGGTTACTAGCTGGTTACCAGGTTACTAGCTGGTTACCAGGTTACTAGCTGGTTACCAGGTTACTAGCTGGTTACCAGGTTACTAGCTGGTTACCAGGTTACTAGCTGGTTACCAGGTTACTAGCTGGTTACCAGGTTACTAGCTGGTTACCAGGTTACTAGCTGGTTACCAGGTTACTAGCTGGTTACCAGGTTACTTGCTGGTTACCAGGTTACTAGCTGGTTACCAGGTTACTAGCTGGTTACCAGGTTACTAGCTGGTTACCAGGTTACTAGCTGGTTACCAGGTTACTAGCTGGTTACCAGGTTACTAGCTGGTTACCAGGTTACTAGCTGGTTACCAGGTTACTAGCTGGTTACCAGGTTACTAGCTGGTTACCAGGTTACTAGCTGGTTACCAGGTTACTAGCTGGTTACCAGGTTACTAGCTGGTTACCAGGTTACTAGCTGGTTACCAGGTTACTAGCTGGTTACCAGGTTACTAGCTGGTTACCAGGTTACTAGCTGGTTACCAGGTTACTAGCTGGTTACCAGGTTACTAGCTGCAGTTACCAGGTTACTAGCTGCAGTTACCAGGTTACTAGCTGGTTACCAGGTTACTATTTACTTCACAGATCTATCCCCACTGTATCAGGGGAACTAGCCGGTCTCTGCAGACAATGTCCTATCTGAGGACTAGAACTATAGGTCCTGCTCCCCCCGCCCCTGCTAGAACTAACAGTATTACCCACCGTCAGACTGCTCCTCCTCCCCCCACTCTCGTTAAAGGTCATGTAAGAGTTCTCCGAGCAGTGGGTCCGGCGTGTTTTAGCCATGTACGGTAAGCTCCTTACCACTAACTTCAACCTGTTCGTCAGGTTTATCTCGTGTCCCGTTGTGAGGAAGTAGAGGATGAAGTTAACCCAGCCTTGGGACATGTCAAAGAACGACATCAGGATGAGGAGGGTGTCGAACAGGGTGGAGGTGGGTCGCTGGCAGCCTGTTTTTATCAGCCAGAGAGTGACGAGAGTGCCCCAGAGCCGGACCAGGATAAACACAAACGGTATGGCTACTATCTTACCTGTTAGAGTTTTTTTTTTCGTTATGTTTATATCATTTGTTCCAAGTACCCGTTTCATGGCCGTTTCAATTAATTTATCGCCCGTATTTTCACACTGGGTATTGACTCCAGTCATTTTCCAGTACGAGATTTGGGACGGGTTCTACAAACAAACAACACAAACAAACATTTTACCTGTTTTGGCGATTGCGGTTACCAGAGAGGAGGAAGCGAGGTCGTTGCGGTTTTTTAAGTGTTTTACTTTGGTGTAGAGGAGAAAGTAGTAAACGAATACTGCCAGGTACATCGCTGAAAAAAAGTTTTAATAAAAATTAAAAAAAAAAGAAAGATTTTTCAATTTTCATTTATATTATTTGACCAAACTCAAAATTGGGTAGATAGGACCGCTGCCGCGTGTATCTTTTTCCCAAACAAAAGTAAATGATATTAATTTGAATTTACCGTCCGTAAATGCAAATTTACGGACGTTTATAAAAATGTAAAATTTAAAAATTGTTTATTAAAAATTTCTATGTACATAATGTTATACCTTAAGGGAGGTTATTCGAACGGACATTGCGTTAACGGACATAATTTTGAACGGAAATTAAAATGAACGCTCGAAGGAATTCATTTATTGTATTTAATTTAACTACCTTGTCAGACTTTATTTGAACGGACATTAAATGAACACTAGGGCCTCCGATCTGCAGTGTTCAATTAATGTCCGTTCAAATAAAGTCCGATAAGGTATGTATATTGTTGCTAAGGTATAGTCGCCGAGTGGATAGAATTGAAATATCACCTAATTTAGTTTACCGACCTCTCAGGCGGCACTTGAGATAACAGTATCGTAATACAGTTCATAAAAACCAAAACCGAATCTCAAATTACCCATTTCAAGAACTTTTCCATCCCAAAGCATCCAGTTACAGTTAGTTTTACAGTGGCAGACAGGATCATTTGTAATGTTTATCCAGCACCACTTTATGCCTGATGAAAAAAAAATTCAGTGATATAACCGTATAACGTTTGTGCAACCTCAAGGAGATCGAATAAAGAAACCACATATTTCACATATTTCTCTGCTGATAGGTACTTAGGTACAAGGTAGTCCATAATTTCATAATTCATATATGGCTACAAATACAATGAGCATTTTAATGAGCATTAATAATAAGCACAATAATAATTTCGCTGAGAACTGGACTTACCGACAATTTGAGAGCCACCCAGGATGTTTACACAGTAAAGGTACACATTCTCAGCAATAACTCCGGCAGTCATCATAGATAGAATGATGAACCCGCCTCTCACAGCCTCCTTCCTGTTACAATAGTTGGTTAGAGTCGTAATGAGAATCAAAAATTCTTTATTTTCCTGATATAAATGAACTCAGATTCATATTCGCTTGCCTACTTACTAGCATGGTCAGTACTAGGTTACTAGCTGGTTACTAGGTTACTAGCTGGTTACTAGCTTACTAGCTGGTTACTAGCTTACTAGCTGGTTACTAGCTTACTAGCTGGTTACTAGCTTACTAGGTTACTACCTGCATGCTACAAGTATAAACATGTGTTGCGCTAGTCCTGCAGTCCAAATCATCGACACTTGTGCTCCCACCGTTGTGAAGAAAGACTGAAATAGAAGAAAACTACAAGAAAATCATTCAGTTCAATATGTAGAACATTTTGTAACGGAATTGATGGTTCTTAACCAAATAATATTATTTTAACACAGATCAAATTAGTTTATTACTTAGTTGACTAACTCTACTCAATTATTAGTTAGTTGAATAACTAAGCTGCGAAGTATACCTGTATTTTGCAAAGTTCCACTGTTTCTAGTGATTTATTGTTTGTCACAAAAATTATCTCACTCATGAGAGCAGGAAGGGCTACCATAATATCTGAAATTTATTTGGTTACTAGGTTACTATTTGGTTACTAGGTTACTATTTAGTTACTAGGTTATTTTGCTTTCCAACACTTCCAATTTACAAGCAATCAAATCGGGAAGGCAAGTTATCAAATTTGTAAAACTGTTAAAGTAGCTAAGTAGGTAAGTAGTTAAGTGGTACAATTATCAATATTGGCGATGTGACAAAGCTTACCAGCTATAGCCATGATGACGACAATACATCTTGAAGCCGTGCGTACACTTCTCACCAAGAGGAATGAGGCAATGATTACACAAGCTCCGATTACTGAAAGTAAGTGACCATTTTTAGATCAGTTCTATATTTCCAGTCATAACGCTGTAACACATGACATAGTACCACACTACTTTTGATAAGTTGCCACCAGGGACAAAAGGATTTCGCGATTATTTTGGCCAAAAATCGCGATACCGCGAATTTTAACAGACTATACATTAAACTATACATAAAATTTGTCGCAAATAATGGGAAAAATCGCGATTCCGTACATGCCGCAATTTCCTTTTGTCCCTGGTTGCCACATTGTAACAAGATACTAAGGTCTGTATCACTTTCCGCTGAAAGTTCTAGAAGGTGACCAGTTTCTGATTTAGGTATAAATGTTTACTTTTTAGCCGTTTGAGATTTCAAATGTCTGCAATGACAGCTATTTCAATCCAGAAACTTCAGTAAATTACCAGAAATTACCACTTTCCTAGGAAGAAGGAAACAAATATGATAAGCGCTGTAGAGTAGAAGGTTACTACATAATATTAATATTCTGGTACTTGATTACTATAGTTTAAATATATAGTTACTAGGTTACTAGGTTGCTAGAGGTTACTAGGTTGCTAGAGCTCTAGAGGATGTTAGAGGATTTTAGAGGTTGCTAGATGTTTCTAAAGGGTGCTAGACGTTGACAGACTGGATAAAAAGTATTAAAATTTGGTAACTAAATTATTATTTGGTAACTAAGTTATTATTTGGTAACTAGCTGGAAGTTACCTGAACAAGAGGAACACGTGATGATTAGCACAGATCTCAGCGTCTCTTCAACACCAGCCTCACTGTTGTTTTTACTCATATTACTTACTGGTTACTACAGCTGGTTACTTGGTTACTAGCTGGTTACTTGGTTACTATAGGTTACTACATCTGGTTACTAGGTTACTAGCTGGTTACTAGGTAACTAGCTGGTAACTTGGTTACTAGGTTACTAGCTGGTAACTCGGTTACTTGATTACTAGCTGGTTACTACACTAACACTCAGTTATCAAAATATTTGATCGAACAAGCATTTTGAGACCAAGCACACAAAAAACAAAAAGATTTTCGTAAAAAAGCAACAATGATCACACTCTGAGTGACAAAAAGGAAAAAGGAAAAGAATTTACTAATAATCCAGTTCCGCATAACACAACTTACAGTACAGCTTATACAATATACACCAAATCTCGTGAAATTTGATACGCTCTCATGTGATGAAGATAGCGAGTCTTATTTTTACTTGCCGTACAGTTTCATGCATTAGTAATACAGTATATCTTCATCTGTATCAAGGTAACCAAGTAACCAGCTAGTAACCTAGTAAACAGTTACTGAACCTAGTAACTTAGTTACTAGTAACCTAGTTACTAGTAACAAGTTACTAACCTAGTAACTAAATAGTTATTTAGCAGGTCTTCTTTTTACTTGCGTACAGTTTCATGCATTAGTAATACAGTGTATCTGCATCTGTATCAAGGTAAGCAAGTAACCAGCTAGTAACCTAGTAAACAGTTACTGAACCTAGTAACCTAGTTACTAGTAACCTAGTTACTAGTAACCAGTTACTAACCTAGTAACTAAATAGTTATTTCGCAGGTCTTCTTTTTACTTGCCGTATCATAGTTTCATGCATTAGTAATACTGTATATCTTCATCTGTATCAAGGTATCCAAGTAACCAGCTAGTAACCTAGTAACCAGTTACTTACCTGCAGCTAGTTACCAGCTAGTAACCTAGTAATCAGTTACTTAACCAGCTAGTAACCAGCTAGTAACTTAGTAACCAAATACTTAACCAGCTAGTAACCTAGTAACCAGTTACTCAACCAGTTAATAACCTAGTAACCAGATAGTAACCAATTAAATTTAACCAGATGATTACTTAGCAGGCTTTATTTTTTTCGCAAAATGTATACTATTGTGTATCAAACCTGTACACTAAAAGAAAATTGGCCTTTTTCTCGTAACAGTTTATGTTATAGTATTATAATATAAAATATATTGGCACCTCAATAGACAGATTTACCAAAAGTTTCATCATTTTTCGAACACTGCCTTTTAAAATGTTCACCCCTTAAAAAATGTATCTTTGGATCCACCCCTTAACATTTCTTTTGAAAGCATGACGAATCCAAAAGATTATAATCTGAACGTTGATGTCACCCTGGTTAGAAGATATTATTTATATATCATCGAGATATAAGATCCTGGAGAAGTTGGCTAGGTTTATCAGTCTCATGATAAGATAAGTCTCTACTACCGGATATTATCCCTGGAATCAATATCATCGAGACTGCGTAATATGTTCCTGCGATAATATTGATATTAATGCAATTGTCGTGTAGAAATAGTGTTTTACTCAAAGTTAGGCGGTTACTCAACAAGTTAGCAAGTTAGCTAGTTTGGCTACTGACGTATATAATTATAAAAGGTAGGAGTGGGAGACGATCTGACATTCACGCGTTGCCAAGCAACGGTTGCTTGTAACCCTTAAAGTTGGAGCTCTGGCAATGCTTCATTTAGTCTGACGCTCGCGCTTTATATTTAGGTTGATCATTGTTAAAACATATATCTCGAATAGCCAGATACTTTCGTTTAGTTGTAGGTCCATGTATTTATCGCTGCTTGCGTTAATGTAATTTGGTTGGTTATAGTTATAATTTGATAGAGATCTGGTGCAACATATAAAAGGTATAAGTGTCTACGAAAGAGTTTTGTCAAGTTTAAAGTATGAGAATTCAGAATACTGTAGATGACGATATCATCTATAAAAATCCACCGGAACAGTTAACGGACAGACGGTTCATTATCAGATTATAGGGGTAACTCTCTGATTTTGAACGTTAAAAATAGAATTGTAATACTACCCTCACGTCACAAATTTCAAGAGCACTCCCGTTTTTATATGAAGTTCTAGAGCCCATAAAAACTGCGTATATATATAATTATTGTAACGGTTTACCATCACCGAGATATCTAATCAGAACTTGCAACGTTACAACATTTCGCATGACCATTCTCCAAAACTTCTCCCGTTTTCATTAATCAACCAAACCCAAATACGATCCATCCAGCTTTAAATCCATCCTATGAAACAGACAATTTTTATGATATCCCCAGCATGACAAAATGAGAAGTAACAAATTACAATTTTAAAGATAATCGGGTAACCACCCCACAGATTATACCATATACCTGTAATAGTGTCTGAAAATTCAGTGTGAGGAAGATGGCGAAATTTTAGTATTTTAAAATTTAAAGACTTTGTTCGTTTGAGCTGCTGCACTTCCTCTACTCTTGTTTTTACAGGCACAGATTTTTGCACTCGTTTTTACAGTTGCAAATATGTTCTTTTGTAAACTGTTGGAGAGATAGATGGTAATATTCAGATTATGAGTTTAAATAATCATAAATATTTTAGTTTAAATAACATATAATTTAATTGAACTTGTTTTTTTTTTCTTAAGGGACTGTCGATGCAATTATTTCACTAAAAACGACAAATATCTAAACAAAACTGCCGTATCTACGCTTTAAGAGGACGAATTTGTAACAGGTAAATCACGTGACCAGCCATACGTTAAGTAGATTCTCCTCGCTCCATCACTTTTTCAGTTAGTTGCTATAGTAACATCAATCAGTTCAATATTACCATTCCTGAAGAAAAGAAAAAACCAAGTGTCTCATTTGACGCAATTTTTGAAATGACCTCAAAGATCAAACTTACCCGGCGCGCCATTTCCTTCGCAAGCATTTGTTTAGCTTCTTCTAGTTGTCGCATATAACATGAGAAAAGCGAGCCGTAAACAAAATATATGGTCCATTGACAGTTCACCCATGCCTTTCAACATGTCAAACAACATGTCTAACAACATCGTTCCAGATTAAAACCACCCACACTCCACTATTACCCCACCCCAGTGACTTCACCATCCTAAGCTGCGACGGTGATTATTGACACATGTTATTTGATAGCTTTATAATTCTTAAAGTCTTAAAATCGACGCGGATATCAGCCTACTTGACAGTTGCAGATATGATACCTTGATAAGCATGCAGATAAATAGACGACAATTTGAAGACACATATACTTATTTCATATGATAATGATAAATAACTGGTGACGAAATGAGGGTCTCCAATCATACTGTAAAACAAAATTCATCAATTTTTGACAATGCTTTCCCCAGTTATTTAGTGTGTGTAATTATATTGCTGTTTAAATGATTCATTTGTCAAAGCTGCGTTGACACGATCTTTCCTTTTCGTGGTATCTATTTCACTTTCTTGGTATTTAATTCACTATTTAAGGGGGGGGGGGGGGGGGGGGGGGGGACAATGGATATTTTTTTGTGAAACTTGATTTCGAGATAGCAGTTGACCAACAAACTAGGACCAGTGACCGAACTTTTGAGGGTGTCCCGGACCCCAACCGCCAAACGGTGCCCGCGGGGCAGCCACGCCCATATTTGATCCAAATTAGGCCCAATTTAGCCAAATACCCTGAACATGCCCAAAACCCAGATTTTATGTGCTCTACTTGTAGCTAGTGGTCTCTTGAACTCGTATATGAAATTTCATCAAGATTGGACAAAAAATGACTGAGTTATGGGCCAAAAACCATATGCCCATATTTGGGTATACGCACCAAATTTTGTAGATTTCGTCCCATAAATTGGGCAAATATCAATATTTTTGAATGAAACTTACTTTATAAGAAAGATAAGCCTAAACTACATATTCTCTGTAAGTTATAGCTTTATATCTGTTTAAATGTGGATACTAAGGCGAAAAAACCACAAAAAATGAACTAAATTGCCCGTATCTTGGTTCGCGATATTCGCGGAATTGATCTCATTAAAATTGTAACAACTCAATCAGTTTTCAAAATTTTTCCATGAAATTTTTGGAATCGACTCACAATCGCATTTCCACCTTAGTTTGAGAACAAATTTTTGATTTAGGCCTCCAAAAAAATTTGGCGGCCAAATTCCAAAATTTTCCCGGAAAAATTCAGAATTTGGCCGCCAAATTTTTTTGGAGGCCTAAATCAAAAATCTGTTCTCAAACTAAGGTGGAAATGCGATTTCGAGTCGATTCCTAAAATTTCATGGAAAAATTTTGAAAACTGATTGAGTTGTTACAATTTTAATGAGATCAATTCCGCGAATATCGCGAACCAAGATACGGGCAATTTAGTTCATTTTTTGTGGTTTTTTCGCCTTAGTATCCACATTTAGGCAGATATAAAGCTATAACTTACAGAGAATATGTAGTTTAGGCTTACCTTTCTTATAAAGTAAGTTTCATTCAAAAATATTGATATTTGCCTAATTTATGGGACGAAATCTACAAAATTTGGTGCGTATGCCCAAATATGGGCATATGGTTTTTGGCCCATAACTCAATCATTTTTTGTCCAATCTTGATGAAATTTCATATACGAGTTCAGGAGACCACTAGCTACAAGTAGAGCACCTAAAATCTGGGTTTTGGGCATGTTCAGGGTATTTGGCTAAATTGGGCCTAATTTGGACCAAATATGGGCGCGGCTGCCCCGCGGGCACCGTTTGGCGGTTGGGGTCCGGGACACCCTCAAAAATTCGGTCACTGGTCCTAGTTTGTTGGTCAACTGCTATCTCGAAATCAAGTTTCACGAAAAAATATGTCCCCCCCCCCCCACCCCCCCCCCCCCCCCCCCCCCCCCCCCCCCCCCCCCCCACCCCCCCCCCCTTAAATTCGACAATCCCGATTTGCAACTCAATTCTCTCTGGGTAACAATTGAGTGGTTGCCTTCCGTCCACTATCCCATTCAGAGATTTTACAACCTTAAAAGTTTCTGAGAAATGCCAAAAATTGACAGCTTTAAGTGGTTCTCCAGACGCTTACTTGATTAACACATGTAGTATAAGAGCCTCGGCAGAAGCAACAAGTGTGTGTCGATTATGTGTTTCCAGAACCAGTGCACTCTCTGCTCAAAATGTTTTGCTGAACTTAGGAGTAGTTTTACACATGTTTTACAATATGTTTAACGTATGTTTAGCGCATGTTTTACACATGTTTAGCGCATGTTTAACGCATGTTAAGTGCATGCTTTCCGCATGCTTTCCACATGTTTAACGCATGTTTAACACATGTTTAACGCATGTTTAACGCATGCTTTCCGCATGTTTTACACATGTTTAACGCATGTTTTACCCATGTTTAACGTATGTTTTACACATGTTTAACGCATGTTTTACACATGTTTAACGCATGTTTAGCGCATGTTTTACACATGTTTAGCGCATGTTTAACGCATGTTAAGTGCATGCTTTCCCCATGCTTTCCACATGTTTAACGCATGTTTAACACATGTTTAACGCATGTTTAACGCATGCTTTCCGCATGTTTTACACATGTTTAACGCATGTTTTACCCATGTTTAACGTATGTTTTACACATGTTTAACGCATGTTTTACACATGTTTAACGCATGTTTAGCGCATGTTTTACACATGTTTAGCGCATGTTTAACGCATGTTAAGTGCATGCTTTCCGCATGCTTTACACATGTTTAACGCATGTTTAACACATGTTTAACGCATGTTTTACACAATATGTTTAACGCGTGTTTAACGCATGCTTTCCGCATTTTTTACACATGTTTAACGCATGTTTTACCCATGTTTAACGCATGTTTTACACATGTTTAACGCATGTTTAACGCATGTTTTACACATGTTTTACACATGTTTTCTGCATGTTTTCTGCATGTTTTACACATGTTTAACGCATGTTTTACACATGTTTAACGCATGTTTAACGCATGTTTAACGCATGTTTTACACATGTTTAACGCATGTTTAACGCATGTTTAACGCATGTTTAACGCATGTTTAACGCATGTTTAACGCATGTTTAGCGCATGTTTTCCGCATGTTTTCCGCATGTTTTCCGCATGTCTTACTTTGAAATATTATGGAATATTAGTTTGAAGTTGTCAGGAAATAAAAAGTTTTTGTAAAGTCATACAAACGATAACAACTTAATGTCCGAAACCGAATAATGAATAACCGAAATCGTCGTTACCGTTTTTCTGATTATTTGATATTGTAATATCTTTTGTGGTGCTCACACTACCTGCACCGAGGCTACGTCAAAAACGTCTAATGGACGTAATGGGCTTCATCCGAGATAGTTCAGGTCCTATCTCTACCGGCGAACATGGTCGGTTGGGTGATACCCCTCCTAAAAGAGACTACCATATTTCTATTGGATACGTGACATTGATTCGTGGATTTGGTTGATCAATGCTGGAAGCTGATACATTAATGTCACGTATTTGGAACGTATATTTCATCTCCCCATCATTACAGTAAAATCTTTGTGTTCTGTGATGCCGTAGGCAACAGCAAGTTTATTTTAGGAGATTTGACACGCATATGCAGTATTCAGATCCAAAACCCGGATTCAACACGTGGAGATTTTCATTACAATGCTTCATCATTTTATTAACCTTTTATCAGTATCTTCTCCAGTCAATTTCTCGAGTCATAAAGTTATAACAATCATACATTTATTTTGTAAAGTTATTATTTGTTATTATAAGTGGTTATCTGTGCCGATACAAATTTCCCCAAAACTTGTTCTATTTTGTAAAGTAAGAATCAAGCTTTTCTTTGGAATTTGTCTGTAATTTAAAACATGTTTAACTTTAACCGAAACGTGGCTAAACAATTGCTTTATAACAACAGATCAATAATAGGAAAATATTCCAGATACCAATGACAACGCAATTTAATCTCAATTTTTCTTTGTCTGCCGTTTTGACACATAAATAAACGATCTACCCACGAAGTGGGTAGATGCCATTTTCAATATGCTGCCATTTTCAATATAACGCTTGCCTATCTTCACATCTTGCTCACCTTGAAGATTTACCGGTCACACTCACGCTCAGCGGTGTGATGTGTACCAATTAATGTAGTGAAATTTCGTTTTTTCGACTCTTCGCACCAATGTATAGATCTGAATGCTGATGCGGATTGGGGAGGAGAAACACATTTTCACACGTTACAGTGACAAAGCAATCAGCTTCCAGCATTGGTCATTAAAATCCCTGAATGAATACTCGCTGACCGCTGTCACGTGTCGAACTTGTTTTACGTCCACTCCAGAATCCTATTTTATCGGATATTGTTTGTTGAATTTTTATCATTATCATATTGTAATTGTAATATGATTTATATTTTTCATAAGAGCATAATAGGATGGTGTTTTGTCTTGGTTATCCCTTTTATTTGATTTTGACGATATCGTTTAAGTACTATAATGAAGAAATTGTAACCCGAATGCTGAGATGAAACCAAACGAGAGAAAACGTAAGGAAAACAGAAACCGTCTTATTGATATCAGAATTATATAAATAAGCTATTGTTTATTTATTTCAAATGAGCTTCTGATTCACGTTCTCCGAGTATGAGGTGTGTGACCAATGCAATTAAATATAGTTAAGTAAATTTATGAGGTTTATAAATGATTTTGATTGATAACCCTTTTTACCTCTCTGTCTCAGAACAATCCACATGTGGAATCACTCCGCAAGAAATGACTCCGCAAGCAAACCTTGCAGCTAAGTGCACTGAAGCTCTCAAGATGAAGATTAAAAAGTACTGTCAGTTTGAGAGAACGACCGCTCTGGAGACGCTACTACAAACTAACAATTGTTTAACCCTCCTGGATGACTATGATTCGGATGGTTAGTTTTTAGTTAGTATAGCTCGAGGTTTGGGGTGTTTTTGTAGGTGATCATCTGTTGCGCAGGGTGCTTCAAAAGTCTTGTGAGTATTTTATTCTTGGATAACGTTTAATCAATTTGTCTAAACTTCATTCTGTACAAATTTATTGGTAGTTCTAAGGTTTTTTGGTGAATTTTCAAGGTTTTACGTTACTATGGCCACCACAGCAACCGCAATCAGTCCCCTAGCAACCGAGATGAATTTAGGTCATTTTTTCTCGCAAGACTTCTGAAACACTCTGTAGGTGATCATCTCTCCCTGATCTCGTATCGAGGATATTATCTCTTGAGCATTATTATGGTCAGTCTTGAAATGTCGGGGTTAAATAGGGGATCGTCTGTTTAGTTGCATTTTGGGCGGTGACTTGCAGCTGTTAAATAAAAGCATTTTGGGGGTATTTCTAATATTGCTTTTAAACAACTTATAGTACTACACAACGCTGTCAGTCTTTAACTATTTAACTTGATAAATGAAATCGCTTAAAGTAATTAAACTATTTTATCATTGAACTACATAGGTACTTAAACTTTAATTTAACAAAATCACCATCAGGAAACTTACCATTTCACATCTGTGCAACAAATTTAACCGATTTTTACTTATGATTAAACTACTTAAACTCTAATTTCACTCGGTTGGGCCAGCAGTGGAAACTTTAATTCATCAACAAATCTACCGTCAGGAAACCTGCCTGTCCACATCTGTGCAGAAAATGGAAGTATAGAATGTCTTAAGATGATCTGTCCATCAGATAGGGCAGAGCACATATCTGCTCGCAATCTTAAAGGTAATTATATTTGAAAGACCAATCAAATCCGCGAATAAAAGTTTTAACCAGATAAACTACAACTTCCAATTATATACTAATATAATAAACTCAACTCCTGATAATTTCCTTAAATGTGACAACTTTGTATCACG
Source organism: Bolinopsis microptera (assembly GCF_026151205.1). Classification (NCBI taxonomy): domain Eukaryota; kingdom Metazoa; phylum Ctenophora; class Tentaculata; order Lobata; family Bolinopsidae; genus Bolinopsis; species Bolinopsis microptera. The sequence continues at coordinate 7,766,211 of NC_087084.1, read as the reverse complement.
CTTTAACCTCGTAACTTTATAACTTTATAATTTTACAACCTTTAAAACCTCCCATTCTCCATGCAGGACTGGCACCGTTACACATTGCGTCATTTTACGGTTATCTGAAGATCATGAAGTTGCTCGTTATCATGGGGGAGGATATCAACGTACTGTCTAGAGAACTCATGACTCCGCTCCACATAGCTGCTAGCAGGTTAACTATTTTATATGAGATCCTGGAGAGGTTCGATATTTATTCAAAAAACTATTTCATACTGTGGTGAATTTATTTGGTGTTTAAGCTATTTTAACAGCTACAATTAAGTACATTTATTGAAGACGTTACAGAAAGAATTGATTTAATGTAGTTAAAGAAGTCCTCACATCCTGAGATGGCGCTTTTCTTGTCTCATATTGGACAATTTACACAATTTGTGAATTTATGAAAGAGCACATATTACTGCTCTGTGCTTTGAAGTTTGATCATTTAAATAGTTACGCGGGATGACAATGTTGCACACAAGGTCCTGTGTAAGAGTAACTTATCATTTATAATATCTACAGAATTTGTATTAAATACTGATTTAGTTTAGCATCAGACGTCTGATGTTAATTGTCGTCATTGATTTATTAGATGTCTCTACTTTTAGTTGTACTTGTCGCGCCTCATGATAAATACTTTGACAAACCTGTATATATCCGCAGAATATTGGTATTATATATTTTGATCATGATTTAATAGTTATTGTATCATGATACTTTTCATACAAAGTTAAAACAAATTCTTCATGTCGTGCATCCTGGGTTTGAACAGTTTATATCCGCTTAAAATATTTCCATCACGTTACATTACATAATTCTCAATAAATGTAATAGATTTGTAGTGTTGTAATTAGTTTCAAAGCATGATATAATATGTAAATGGTAACTTCAGACTGTCTGAAACCAGAAAGATTAATATAACAGCTATCACCGATTTAATTATAAATATCGATATATTTTGAACGCTAACGTCTGCTCGCGTTAAAATCGGTCATTATACGTTTTTACAGAAGAGGAGGGTATAATAATCCCGTTATATAAAGCACTCTTTATGGTGGGAGGACCACCTGAGAGTGCGCAATTCCTTTAAAGCTTTAACTTTAAAAGTTATGAGAGCTTAAACTGACATTTATTTATGAATCTCGAATCTCGATATCATAATTAACCATGAAGGATTGATATAATAAGGAGGACATTTGAGAGCCTAAACTCAATCAAAATGCAAATTCTTGTGCTTTGTACATAAATTTGACCATATCAAGCGAATACTGGCAGATATCATTTCTGTTACATTCATTTTGACATTTATAAACGATTCATATAAAAGGGACGAAATTTGAGATCATAGCCAACTCAATAAATCGGTAACTTACAAATTGCATGAACATCGAATCTGGATATTATCGATATAGGGATCAAAAATATATAAATGCAAAATGTTAACATTTATATACAGGGTGGGCCAAAAGTCAGTGTGCAAACGTTGGCCTTAATAGCTCAGTCACTGAGTGCCCAATTGAAATACTTCCTTCTGGTATGACTTAGTACCACCACTGGTTCGAGGAATTTGTCAACTCGAAAAATATTCGCGTTCATTATATTTATATATTATATTATCATTATATAACTTTATTCAAATCAAAAATAGAAAATGAACATCTTAAAGATCTGATAAGTAGCCAGAAAAAAATAAATACTGATACACAAGCTATAAGAATTTCTTCCATCCCGCTCTATCAGAGGCTAAAAGTCTTAAATTGTACAAATCGTCTGTATTTACAAATGGAATGTTCCTACTACCTAAATCAAATTTAATAATTATATATAATTATTAACATTTGCTAACTAGTCACTGCCCAGGGGTAACGATGCAGCGTGCCGGTGGTTACTCAGTAACAACGCAGATATTGCTGTAGCGGACGCGTACGGACGAACCGCGCTCGATTCTGCCAGAAGATACAAGAATCATAACTGTGTTAAAATCATCTTGAACTATCAAGTTTCGTGAGTGGAATCTGTACTGATCTTATGGTTTAATCTTTGCTATAAGTTATAACTTGTTATGATAAATCAACATTATTTATGATTTTAGTACAATTCCTTCATAAGCAAAGTCTAATCGTACCATTAATCAAATTAATCAAGTTCACGTCTAAATCGAAGCTAAAAGTTTTTATAACTAGTCAGTTACAATCATAACATATTGTTCCAACAGATTTAAAATGTTAGCTCTTCTTTCTGTCAATGTCCTGTCTGAAGCTAAAATGTTGTTATTTCTCAGTAAGAAGACATTGCGGAAGCAGCGAAGCAGCTCATCTCTCAACAATATCAACACATTGTCAAACATAAGCTTTGCTGGAACAGCGGTAAACTATAACTTTTAAATTTGTTTTCTATTGGCATTGCTTTTCTGAAGCATATTAAGTCAAATAAAGAATTAGTTGGCACATAGATTTGAATACCGATGATATGAGGTCCATGATACAGATAGGATTGCTTTTATTTTCACTTGTTGCTTTGAAGATTGTTCAGTTAGTTCGTAAAGGAAGATGGTGTCCCGTGATGGTAAAGTTTTACGGTAAAAGTGAATTTCATTAATCTAAAAAATACATTTTACTTCGTGGGAGGTAAAACATGTAATATGAAGATATGAAATTGTACACTATGCAAATTTCGGTCATATGGTACATCTGCATTCTGAATTAATGCTAGTTTTCAATAACTATGTACATCGTAGTTTTTAATTAATTAATTTAATTTAAATCTTTAATATATTTCAGTTGCACTTGAACGATTTTCGCCAAGACCTCCGACGTGGAAGCTATCAAGGTCAAACTCCAAGAAAACCAGATCAGGTACAGGTCAAGTCTGGCGAGGATGTTCTTTTTGGTTACGTTACCATGACCACATATAAGCAACCGAAATCAGTCCCCTAGCAACAATAAAACTTACATCTTCTGACACAGTTAGACTGCCCGAAAATATAAAATTGAAACTTCAACCGTGCAGATTGTTTGCAAAAAAATGATTTTCTATCGATTAAAACATTATATGAAAACATTTTCAACAGTTCCATCTCCAGAACGTGAGAAGACCAAGCTATCAGTACGGTACATCGTGGAGGGACTGTCAGCTCCACGAGACAGTATATGAGGAGATAACTGAGGGTCAGAAAACTTAACTAATTGTTTTTACTATTTTATTTTTATCGATAAACTTTCAAAATGTTACTCAAATGCATCATTTTGTTTCAAAGAAAATTCGCCGAATGGCCTTTTACATGCCTTGACAAGTGACCGAGTGTAAACAAAATTAGGGACACCAAAACACCAGTTGACCAGTAAACTGGTCATAGCAATTACTTCGAGCCCTAATTTATTTTAGTTATTTTATTTATTTATCAATTTTGCTCATGGTAGCGCGGTTGTTGACTTCTGACAAATCAGTTTTTTGGGTTTTATCAATTTTTTACAGTAATGCATTTCAGAATCTATAGAAGAGCTCGACAGTATCTTCGATAATATTGATTCTAATTGTGGTACGTGAAGATTGATTTTGGTGTAATTTATTTATTATTATTATGTAAATAAAATGATTCATCGTACATGTAACACGCCCATAACGTGCCTTGTACTTTTAAATAATTGTTGCTTAAGCTTCTTAAATTGCTGTCACTTGAAGACTCTTATAATTAATTAATTTCAAAATAGTATTTATGCACAATCGTGCAAAACCGGAATCCTTTAAAAAATATTTGCATGCCTATGAAGCATTTATTGTTGGATTGGATGTAGCTAATTACCGAGAATTAAAAACCTTATACGTATTTCTTAACAATTTTGGTAAACTATGATGAAATTAAGTGAAGCCATAAACTCCTGTCATTTCAGCTTACGAAAGGAGAAGTTCTTGCAATAGTGATGTCATCAGGAGGTAAGAATAAAGGAATAAGTAAATTTTGGATCAATTTTATCTCAAACTAATGTAGTTTTGTACGGAGGTCGGAGAAGTAAGTCCATATTTTTTACATATGCATTATGCATGAATATAAACCCATGTTTCAATTGTAATCCGGGACAGTGCCTGTTTGGTTCTAATGACCAATTCGAATCGTGACAAATGAACAATTTGTTTTAAAAATATCCAATATTTGAAACTAATTCCACCGCAGTGACAGCATCAGTTTAGAAATAGATCTTGCAGACGATGTTGGAGAGAATCCAACCTACCGCCGGTAAATCAGTTTAGATCATAAAAATACACTTTAACAATTCAGCAGAACTTTTGTGACGAACACTATTACCAGTTGAATTTAAGAAGCGCAGATTATTTAAGTTGTGTTTATTATTCAGTTTAAATGTATTTATTTATAAACAAATATGAGTAGTTTGTATGCAGGGAAAATTGTAAACTTTTAAATTTATATACTTCTTTCTTCCTTACGTAATAATAATAATGGCAGATATCATTTCTGTTACATTCATTTTGACATTTATAAACGATTCATATAAAAGGGACGAAATTTGAGATCATAGCCAACTCAATAAATCGGTAACTTACAAATTGCATGAACATCGAATCTGGATATTATCGATATAGGGATCAAAAATATATAAATGCAAAATGTTAACATTTATATACAGGGTGGGCCAAAAGTCAGTGTGCAAACGTTGGCCTTAATAGCTCAGTCACTGAGTGCCCAATTGAAATACTTCCTTCTGGTATGACTTAGTACCACCACTGGTTCGAGGAATTTGTCAACTCGAAAAATATTCGCGTTCATTATATTTATATATTATATTATCATTATATAACTTTATTCAAATCAAAAATAGAAAATGAACATCTTAAAGATCTGATAAGTAGCCAGAAAAAAATAAATACTGATACACAAGCTATAAGAATTTCTTCCATCCCGCTCTATCAGAGGCTAAAAGTCTTAAATTGTACAAATCGTCTGTATTTACAAATGGAATGTTCCTACTACCTAAATCAAATTTAATAATTATATATAATTATTAACATTTGCTAACTAGTCACTGCCCAGGGGTAACGATGCAGCGTGCCGGTGGTTACTCAGTAACAACGCAGATATTGCTGTAGCGGACGCGTACGGACGAACCGCGCTCGATTCTGCCAGAAGATACAAGAATCATAACTGTGTTAAAATCATCTTGAACTATCAAGTTTCGTGAGTGGAATCTGTACTGATCTTATGGTTTAATCTTTGCTATAAGTTATAACTTGTTATGATAAATCAACATTATTTATGATTTTAGTACAATTCCTTCATAAGCAAAGTCTAATCGTACCATTAATCAAATTAATCAAGTTCACGTCTAAATCGAAGCTAAAAGTTTTTATAACTAGTCAGTTACAATCATAACATATTGTTCCAACAGATTTAAAATGTTAGCTCTTCTTTCTGTCAATGTCCTGTCTGAAGCTAAAATGTTGTTATTTCTCAGTAAGAAGACATTGCGGAAGCAGCGAAGCAGCTCATCTCTCAACAATATCAACACATTGTCAAACATAAGCTTTGCTGGAACAGCGGTAAACTATAACTTTTAAATTTGTTTTCTATTGGCATTGCTTTTCTGAAGCATATTAAGTCAAATAAAGAATTAGTTGGCACATAGATTTGAATACCGATGATATGAGGTCCATGATACAGATAGGATTGCTTTTATTTTCACTTGTTGCTTTGAAGATTGTTCAGTTAGTTCGTAAAGGAAGATGGTGTCCCGTGATGGTAAAGTTTTACGGTAAAAGTGAATTTCATTAATCTAAAAAATACATTTTACTTCGTGGGAGGTAAAACATGTAATATGAAGATATGAAATTGTACACTATGCAAATTTCGGTCATATGGTACATCTGCATTCTGAATTAATGCTAGTTTTCAATAACTATGTACATCGTAGTTTTTAATTAATTAATTTAATTTAAATCTTTAATATATTTCAGTTGCACTTGAACGATTTTCGCCAAGACCTCCGACGTGGAAGCTATCAAGGTCAAACTCCAAGAAAACCAGATCAGGTACAGGTCAAGTCTGGCGAGGATGTTCTTTTTGGTTACGTTACCATGACCACATATAAGCAACCGAAATCAGTCCCCTAGCAACAATAAAACTTACATCTTCTGACACAGTTAGACTGCCCGAAAATATAAAATTGAAACTTCAACCGTGCAGATTGTTTGCAAAAAAATGATTTTCTATCGATTAAAACATTATATGAAAACATTTTCAACAGTTCCATCTCCAGAACGTGAGAAGACCAAGCTATCAGTACGGTACATCGTGGAGGGACTGTCAGCTCCACGAGACAGTATATGAGGAGATAACTGAGGGTCAGAAAACTTAACTAATTGTTTTTACTATTTTATTTTTATCGATAAACTTTCAAAATGTTACTCAAATGCATCATTTTGTTTCAAAGAAAATTCGCCGAATGGCCTTTTACATGCCTTGACAAGTGACCGAGTGTAAACAAAATTAGGGACACCAAAACACCAGTTGACCAGTAAACTGGTCATAGCAATTACTTCGAGCCCTAATTTATTTTAGTTATTTTATTTATTTATCAATTTTGCTCATGGTAGCGCGGTTGTTGACTTCTGACAAATCAGTTTTTTGGGTTTTATCAATTTTTTACAGTAATGCATTTCAGAATCTATAGAAGAGCTCGACAGTATCTTCGATAATATTGATTCTAATTGTGGTACGTGAAGATTGATTTTGGTGTAATTTATTTATTATTATTATGTAAATAAAATGATTCATCGTACATGTAACACGCCCATAACGTGCCTTGTACTTTTAAATAATTGTTGCTTAAGCTTCTTAAATTGCTGTCACTTGAAGACTCTTATAATTAATTAATTTCAAAATAGTATTTATGCACAATCGTGCAAAACCGGAATCCTTTAAAAAATATTTGCATGCCTATGAAGCATTTATTGTTGGATTGGATGTAGCTAATTACCGAGAATTAAAAACCTTATACGTATTTCTTAACAATTTTGGTAAACTATGATGAAATTAAGTGAAGCCATAAACTCCTGTCATTTCAGCTTACGAAAGGAGAAGTTCTTGCAATAGTGATGTCATCAGGAGGTAAGAATAAAGGAATAAGTAAATTTTGGATCAATTTTATCTCAAACTAATGTAGTTTTGTACGGAGGTCGGAGAAGTAAGTCCATATTTTTTACATATGCATTATGCATGAATATAAACCCATGTTTCAATTGTAATCCGGGACAGTGCCTGTTTGGTTCTAATGACCAATTCGAATCGTGACAAATGAACAATTTGTTTTAAAAATATCCAATATTTGAAACTAATTCCACCGCAGTGACAGCATCAGTTTAGAAATAGATCTTGCAGACGATGTTGGAGAGAATCCAACCTACCGCCGGTAAATCAGTTTAGATCATAAAAATACACTTTAACAATTCAGCAGAACTTTTGTGACGAACACTATTACCAGTTGAATTTAAGAAGCGCAGATTATTTAAGTTGTGTTTATTATTCAGTTTAAATGTATTTATTTATAAACAAATATGAGTAGTTTGTATGCAGGGAAAATTGTAAACTTTTAAATTTATATACTTCTTTCTTCCTTACGTAATAATAAAACAAGAAATTAATATTTTTTTGAAAGTTGTTATTTGTTGCAGGTGGACTAGTGTACCCTCCCCGAGACTCACTTTACAGCCTAAGTTACCAGTTCACAACGTGCTCAAAGTTATGAGGAGATACTTCAAACGAAAAAACTCCAGGTTTGTCGTCAGGGACAAAAGGATTTCGCGATAATTTTGGCCAAAAATCGCGATACCGCGAAATTTAACAGGCTATACATTAAATTATACATAAAATTTGTCGCAAATACATTCCGCGATTTCCTTTTGTCCCTGTTTGTCGTTAACTGTTACTCAGTCGGCGATCAATGATTTCTTCATAAACACATTGAAGATACTGTGGAGTGACAGGCTGAGCAACGCCCAGTAAGATATTTATTGGTATTTCTTGGACAATTTCTTGGATCATTTATAACAATTTGCCATGCCAACCTATATCCAAATTATTTAAAGGGTGACAACCATATCAGTACGCATTAGGCTTTTTTTCTTTAAATATCAAATTGAATTGTTTTACCCTAATTTTTATAGTAACAAATGGCATAAAATTTAATTTTTGGTTTACTGACTGAATTATTCCGCAGTAAGGGTGGTGAAAACGACACAGATCCCCAAACACTACATAAATGTTTAAGCTACAACAGCGTGAGGGGTTAAGGAATCAGTAAGTTGCTAAACAACCTGAAGGTTGCTAAGCAACTTGCTTTAACGCTGAACCCATTAACTTGAATGAACAGTTTATCATCGAATTTATCTTGTAAAGATCCTGGGAATACGATTTGACTGAATATGGTTGCCTACTACTAATTAGTACTACTAGCTATAGACATTGTCATGGCTCTAGCTGGGTGGGGCATCAAACTGAGACTCAAGATTTTGGGAGATTTTGGAAAAAAGAATTATATGGCATCTGTGTATCCTACTCGATTAAAAATACAAGATATTGGGTCTTTTTAGAAAAACTGCGGCAGCCGTGCATCGTCCTCGACAACAGGTTTAACCATTTTTATTCTCCGGAGACCTTCACCAGCTGCAAACGAAAAAAGACGTTCTATATCACTTTTGGAGGTCCGAGTGAAATATCAAATATGGGGCTTTTGGAGATGCTCTGTGACAGAGTTAACTCAGTTTTATTCTAGTTTTAGTTTGATAATTGATATTGCATTGCTGATACGCTGAAATAATTGTTGTCAAAATAAAAGATGTAGCTTTGTCCACGGCCTGTGATTTAAATGTTAAAATGAGTATTTATCAATGTTCAAAATGTTATTTAATGTAGAAAATCGCTTTTCAATTTTGATAGTCGTGACTTTTATCCAATCAAAGTATGTATTCCATTTCATCTGACTTCAAAACTATAACAAATATTTATCCATGTGACACTGCATAACAATAATGAACCTTTATTCAAAGAATTTATCTATAACTACCTATAATTACTACAAAAAAAGAAATGACCACCAATTAAACACTGAGTCTTCTAAACTTCTAATCAGCAGTAAATAATCGTACCATAAACACTGCTAAACTGCTTGCTAAACCTTAGTGTTATTCTCTACTATCTCTTATACGTTATCAAAGGCCATATCCGCTGGATTTGTTAGAAGTCTTACGTGAACCTGAATTAAACTGTATTAAAACTATTTTAGTAAGGCAAGTGCGTGAGCCTACACTCCTTATTCACTTTATGCTCTTCTTTATTACTATATTCTATTCTATAAAGTTTCTAGACCACCATTTTGCACTTTGAATCTCTAAGTTCTTCCCAGTGTGAATCAGTCTCTTCTTCAAGATCTTTTAGTTCATCACTCAGTCTGTCCACTATGATGTCTAGATTCTTTTTTACACGTTTCACCTGAAGATCAATAATTAATGTTGATATCGTATGGTGATATTCTTAGGACGGGCATAACATTAGTAAGTCTAATCTGATCCACTTAATAAACTATAAACTATTAAAAGTCCTCAAAATATCAGTTACTCCAAACGAAAAACAGCAGAAAAATAAAAAAGTTAAATTATAGATCGAATCATTCAGAATTTTTTTGAATGTAAAATTTAAAAATCTGCGTGATCCAATTTGTTTCTTTTACTTAAAATCATTTTGTAGATAAATACAACAATATACATACGTTTCCAGGGGTGAGCTGGGGTTTCATGTAGATAAATATCATATTTCTGAACATCAGTCCCTTTTCTTTTTCAGCATCAATGTGGTTGTGAACACACACGTAGCCAACCATCACCTGGGGATAACTAGAATTAACCAAAAAAAAAATAAAAATACCTCATTTCATTTCAACCGATTTAATTTTATTAGCACTAATGATATCAAAATTGCCTGTCTCAATTGTTTATTTTTTGAAACAAAAATAAGTGATCATAAACCATTTCAAAGTTCTCATCAGTATCTGAGACTAGTTCCCTTTATCCATTTATTTATTTATCCCCTATTTGATGTAGATCAATTACGTGGGTTCCCAAAGAAAGATAACAGAGACTCAAATAAATTACTTGGTTATCAAACAACTTAATAAAACAAAGTTTCCAAAACGAAACAAAGATTTATTAAATATATATTAAGTATATTTTTTAAATAATTAACCTGATGATCATCATCAAAAGTTATCCACCAATCTGGAATGGTTCTTGTAATCTGCAGTTTGGGAACCTCGATGTGCATCTAGGAAAAGTGGTGGTTAGATTGTTACTCAATCTGACAATCTCTCAATCTTAATAAGTTAATATCAAACATTTCAATGCGGGGAAGTCTACTCCTATTTTACAATCATTGCTCTCACCAAATTTTGTTAAAGTTGCTTCCTCAAATGCATTGACTTATAAATAGTTAAGCAGTTTCATGATTCAAAAGAAAAGTAATTTTATTCAACTCAGAATCTACTGGTTGCTGTTAAGATTTCATCATTTTAAACTATCAAAGCGTTCCAAAAAAGCATAAAAGTATGAACAAAGTCGCGGCGTTCACCCCTTGTATAAATTTCGTAAAATGCAGCTTTTAGTTTTAAACCCAGACAGCAAGCAATTATATGTTTTATAAATTGTTCGCATATTATGTAAGCAAGCCTGGGGAAAGGGGGTTCGGAAATGTTTACGCTATTTCTACAGAGTAACTTGATTTTTTAACGATCCCTAAACAGATTTGACGATCCTTTGAAATGTAACAAAACTTACGCTGACTTTGCATGAATCACATCCCTTCTTTTGTTCCACTTTCAATACAGCTGGCATCATACCCTCAACAGGCTGTCCGCCAACTCTAAAAGATATTATGTTCTGTTCCATTAGTTGCTCCCAGTTAAAATGTAACTATTATTAATATACTTAACAGTCAAGAATATGATATTGATTTTATCAAATCGGATGACATGAAGATCCAACATCTACGATAACTGTAACATACTGAAATACATAACCGCTCAACCAGATCTGTAAGTGTATAAATGTGGACTCTGGCGAGGAATATTTTTTGACATGTGACATGATTCTGTGGTTTAATTGAGTAATTGGTCGATAGTGTATCCTGATTGGTTAATATCTGTCACACACTCACAATGCTTGCAAGTGAAACTCTGCATCAGTGTCGTTCATGGAGCGGGGTACAGCGTTCCACACCACACAATCTTCTTCGTTATACATGAGGAAAGGAAGAGGAAGTCTTCTTACTTCGGCCCATCGTCCACTTATCTGAAGAGTTGTGTCTGGTAACATGTTTGTGAATAAGAAGTGTTTGTTACCTAATAAAAGTATTACTTAATAAAAGTTACTTAATGAAAGTTACTTATATTAATAAAAGTGTTACTTAATAAAAGTGATTTCAATTCTTTAATGACAGATGCTACCAATTTTTATATCTTTTAAGTGGTAAATTAAACACTTACGAAATCCCTGACTTGTTCACAAGAAGCCTTCTGAAAGACGTCGTTACTCAAACATTTCCTGACAGGCTCGCTGATCGTTCCACAGAAAAGTGAAGAAAAAAGGAACAGTGTGTAATAAAGAAACATTTTAATTGATGCTACTTCCTGATTGAGATAATACTTTGAGGAAAGTGTAAATCAATATAGCCTTTATTTTCTTAAAATTATCCGGCACATGGACGGTTAATAATTTTTGCAAATCAAAAATAAAATCACATTCATATTCATGCATTTAATCAATAAGCATAGAAAAAGTTTGTTAGGATGCAAAGAGTAACATTACGACCTCTGACTGTATACAAGTATAAAAGGTAGCACAAGCCTCGCTTAAGAATTCTAAATAAGCTTCCAAAAGGTAGGAAACAACTCATAGACACATTCTGGACTTATGATAACTGCACCTTTGCGGTTACCAAAATAAATATGTTTTAACAGCCCCCTCCAGTTCCAAGTACAACAAACATCGAATAGACAAGTTCCAGGCAGCTCAGAACTTTAAAGTGTCCTTAGGTTAATTACAAAGGTAGCTACTAGACAAAAGACAATAAAGCCCGCGAGTCATCCCTATCTTTGTACTACGGACAATGGAGCAAGACAATGCAGAGTTTTTCTGAAAGAGATGGCTGGTGGTGATTTGAAGGTGAGGGGTGAGGTGATGTAGATGGGTGTTCCTTGGGGTAGGCTACTGGAATGATTGAAGCCAAGGGAAACCTAAGCAAGTAAAAGTAGAAATAAGTATACTTGGGTTAATACGAGGTGTGCTAAACGGTGCACCAAACTGAATCTTTGTGTTTCAAACAAAGCAGTGAGACAATAGAAAATTCCACTCCTCTTTGAGTCACGTGACAATGGTTTTGAATCACGTGACAATAGTTTTGATGTAGCAGTGAACGGTAACTGGGAAGATAACGTCTACAATAACGTCTACACTCTATACATCACGCAAGGCCAGGCTTGCTGATGTTTTATTCTTTTATTGTAGCCAGTTTATATCCACTGTTTCATTGTATCCACTTATCCCCGCCCTAGTCGGAATGTGACGATGGTTGTGACATCTTTAGTGACATGTGGGTCTATTTGTTGTGTAACTATGGCAAGTGACCATGGTGACATAATAGGTGGAAAACTGGGAAGGAAACTTTAGATAATGGTACTGGTAGGTGGGCTATTGTTGCGAAATATTGGAAATATCTGTGAAGTTCAGGATATTTGGATAAGTTTACAATATTTGGATAAATTTGAATAAAACTTTGATCGGTGATTGTAAAAAGCTTTTGAGAAAAGCTTTCAAAAAGGCAATTATAACAGTTGACAATTGATATATTTATATAAAGATACTCATGATAGGTGGAGTTGCGAAATTTAGAATATTTGTAAAATTTATATTATTTGAATATTATCAGAAAAGGGAAAGGTTTCCACGGGACAGTAACAGTCGAAAATTGTCAAAAGCTCCATTGAGGTCGTCCTGACATTATATGCTTGTTAGGTGTCTACTACAGTTGCGAATATTTGGAATATTTGGAATATTTGGATATATTCCATTGAAACTGTGATTGAGACAGGAAAATGTTTTTAAAAGAACAATATAGCAGTTGGTAATTGTTGTCTGTTGGCGAGGGAATGGGTGACTTACAAAATATTATGTGGGTTGATAATGACATGATATTATAAAGCTAGCAGTGAGAAAGGGGTTTAGTTTTACTTTTGTATAATATGGAGAGACCAGAAAGGTCTACTCATGATCCCCCTCATTTCACTTACCATTCACCTCCATATAGTTATCTCCGACAACCACCTTCTTTAGTTGCTATACCCCAGAGGCAGGCAGAGCATCCTTTCGTGGGCTGTCTAGGTTCAGCCTCTCTTTTAAAAAAGAAAATAAATACCAGAGAGAATAGTTTGGGCAGATTTTGTCTGAAATCATGGTACTCAGCAGTATAAATGAACTATTGTCATGCATTTATAGTTCTATCAAAATTTTATAGAAATAGAAACTGCAGTGATTAGATTTATCAAAATGGATGAATGGTAACTATTCGTTACATATATTATTTAAAGAAGAACAGCCACAGAAAAGTTAGCAAAAATAAATAATCTGAATGATCACCCGAGTTAATATAACAATTTTTCAGCCGATTCTATTAGGTCTAAGTCTAAATCAGCCAAGTGAGGTGGTCACGCGGACATTAATAGCTTAATAGGGCCGTTCAGCTTTTTCTGTTTAGGTTACTGTATTTCTGTGCGGTGATCAATCAATCACTATAAATGATGAAATAGTTGATTCTCTGAGTCAAGTCTCAGTGGTTGTGAAGATTATCCGATCGAATCTTCTGTTTACAGCATTAGAAGAGTATTTCTAAACTCAGTAAAGTCGATTGTACCGTCTCCTGATTCGTCTACCTCATCTAACAAGTTAGTCACCTCTTCCTCTGTCATGTACACACCCGCCAGACACATCGCCTGTTGTAGAGGTAGGGTTTTAGTCATTTGCATAATCATTTACATAATCATGTAAATGATTATTTGCATAATCATCTTCATAAACATAAGTTTGGGCAGGTTTCGTAAAGCATGTAACAGATAAGTGTTGAATGATGATGATACACACCCGCCAGCCACATCGCCTGTAGTGTTTTAGGCTTATAATGTTAGTCATCTGTATAATTATCTCACAATTATGTGTATCTTAAATTTGATCCTTCGAACAACTGTTGAGCAATGAAACGCAAACATAATCTTAGCAAAATGAATATATTTCTTTTATCTTCAGCATTTAATCAGTCTCATAATCTGAGAATATCAATGGTTAGTATGAAAATGTCAAAAATTCTCATCAAAAATGTAGTAAAGTCTCAAAAAATTAATTAATTTAGAATCTCGTCAAAATGGAATAGTTTAAAATCGGAACAAAATTAATGGCATATACTATTATAATGTGGAGTCTGCAACGATTCAAAAATAAAATTCGGGACACCATGAAAAATTAGCTTCCAGAAACGGAATTCACATTGTTTAGGCCAAACGGATAAAGTGTCTTCAATTTGTTAATATAAAACTGTTCTGACTTTCTAATATTATCTGGGGATGTAGAACACAAAATATCAAAATGGAAACTTTCATTGAAATCAGATCTCTCCCTCAAATTATGAACTGAAAAAAGATGTGCCCCTAAAACATTCTCGTCATCAAAATCTCTGTGGCTCTCAACATTCCCCTTACTACTCGCCTCTAAAATCTCATAATATTTACTGCGATGACCAATGACCATTCACACGTTGGCTGAGGCTGGTGACTGTTTTTCCCACGTATACGTTATTAACAGTACAAAGTTTGCACGTCGCGCCGTACACAATGTTGCGTGTCTTACAGTTACCACCTTGAGTTCTGACTGAGTGTCCATTATTGGAGACCATGGAATTGCCACTAACAAGGTGACAAGTTTGGCAGGGTCTGCCTTTCTTCTTCTCACCAGGTTTGGTGCATGGGTCAGTTGTTCTTGACTCTGAACCTAAGGCAAGCTTCTTTCTCTTGAATAAAGTGTCCTTTAAGTTAGGGGCTCGCCTGGTGACCACTGGGAGTTTAGGGATCCTCTCAGGGTTCTCACTGCTCCATGTACGGCTATTTGAGATGATGCTACTGGCCTCTTTAGCCTTTTCCTTGGTGTACATGAATATTTGCATAATCATCCTCTTAAACTTAATATTCATAACTTTGAAAGTCCGGTCAGACATACTGCTTGCAGAGATATACTGAAATACTGATATCTTGATATAGACTCGATGTCTTTGTACGGCAGTGTTAAACAATAAACAAGGAACTGAAACCGAGGGGTTCCGTTCAGGCCCTTCACGCTTTGTTTCTGTCAAGTTCTAATGTACCGTCACAATAGTTACTTTAATATTGTCCTAAGGCTGAGTCACAACAGATCTGCATATCATTTCTTTGCAGGTCGTAAGTTTATGCAGATTTCGTAAAGCATAATACAGATAAGTGAGCTGACTTCCTGGTTCATTAGTTAAAAGTTGGTTCTGGTTTTTTACAGGCTTGGGAGTTGTTGAGCTAAACGATAATATCTGCATAAACGTATAACTTTGGAGATCATGCGTTTCTGGAGATTTCGAGAGGCCGTTAGAGATATAAAGTTAAGTCAGGAGGTCATTGACATCCTGATTTAATTCCATTTATTGCTATGATTTAACGTTATTAGTAATATATCATGATCGACACAGACCCACTCAAGAGAGCGAAAAAACGGAAAATTTTCCTTTTCTTATTGTAATTTACCGTCAGCCATACGTAAACTTCACATTAATATAAAACGAATAGGTTCAACAAAGATATTAATCTGTATCGAAATAACATGGGAGTCAATACCTTTCCATTAATATAAAAACATAGCAATATCATTGATAGTATGCAAGAATTAACAAATGTAAGTAACTGACATCAAGCTTGTTGATAATGTGTAAGTAACTCATCAAAATCTACGTTATTGATAACATTTAAATATCTTAAACTCAATTTATTAATAATATTTAATTAATTAAAGTACCACTAACATTAGCAAGGTCTTTAGCGGTAATGAGTTCATCTCCTTCTTCGTCACCCTCCTCGTTCTCAACAACGCAGCTGCATAGCTGGGTAAAGGATTCGCTCAGTTCTGTGGACGAGTACCTGTGTAAATAAATGGGTTAGGTCGGCTTAGCTTTACACTTTAAAACATCACTCAAACTCTTTGCCTTAGCTCCCAGTTTAGTTTAAAATAAATCGACTTTAAACCGCAAGCACACCCTTTTTTTGGACGGCATATACAACTTACAAGTGCTTCAAAAGCAGTTTCAATTAAACATCTAGAAGATTGTATAAAGATGATGTTATATTTCATTCACTAACACTTCACGCAGGTAGTTTTCGATGGTACCCAACATTTCGGCGCAGTCGATAGTTCCACTCCCATCTAAATCCAACTCGTTATACATTATCTGAAAACTTAATAGATAACTACAGATTTTGGGTGCTGCAAAATAAAGATATCTCTGAAATTTAGGTTGAGAAAACGGCTGTAATTCAACTCTAAAGTATTGTTTAAAGCTGTGTTCATTGATACCTTTAAATCGTCTGTTGTGGCAACTATCTTCAACTGATCTATCAGCAATTTCATCTCGTCTACATCCAGCTCCCCATTTCCATCAGAGTCAAACTTTACGAATAATCCTTTTAAATCTCGGAGCTGAAATATACAGGCGCTTTTATTTTGGAGCTGAGCGCGAGGAGCTGAATCATGCAGGTAGTTTATGCTCAGAGTTAAAGTGAAAGAGACTTGAAGTGAAAGTGATACCACGTGACTATGAGATCTGGTTGATCTCTGATCATGTGGTATCGGGGTAATGAGATTATGTATCTCTAGTCATAGATTCCTATAGCTTAGAATTCTGTTTGAATCCTAGACTACTGGATGGAATCATGATATAACGACGATTAAAGAGTAATGAGTAAGATTGTATAATACTCTCTGGACGCGAAATCCCGTGGATTCGTGGTTACAACAATATGCAGACAAATTTAACTGGTTATTGGTACTTCATGATAATATGGTAGTGGTAGTTCAGCTACAAGCTGCAAGCAAGCGGTAGATTCGCAGCGTTCTGCAGAAAATCATTAATTAAGGTAAATTGATATTTTTGGGACAAAATTATCATTAATCAAGGTAAAGCTAGTTGTTGGAAAAACAAATTACTGTATAGCTGTGCAAAGTTTTTTTTATACCCAACGCTTTGACTAAAAGCTGGTATAAGTTAAAAAACCTGGTCGATCTTTGATCCTGCAGAACATCACTATTCTCAATTACTAAATTGCTTTTAAGAATTTCCCATCAAACATTTTTGTCATTTAAAGAGTTTTTGGGCAATTATAACCATTTATACAGGTGCCTTTATGCTTTACATAATTACATAATTAACGTCTCGAATTGTTCCCTGCTTAATTGGAGTCAAAGTAAATCCCTAACTGTATGACTGTTCTAAAGCCATTTGCGGGGACGCTACGACAATAGTCCATTTTGTTGTTCAAGAGATTTTGAAATTACCGAATAGCTATTATAACGGGGTTGTCGCATTCTAAGTGGTTAGGGGTTAACTTCAAACATTAAAAAACTTAATCAACCATGGCTGGCATTTCCATTTGAATTGGTTAGAACTTCAAATAATATAGTTTCAAATATATACAGCATATACTCGATCTAGCATTGCGAGCATCTAATTTAAGTGCAGCCTCATTTCTAGAATCTGGGAGCTATTTATAGCCCAGGAGTCAAGTACCACTACCAGTACCACATGGTGAACAAGGGATTCCAACAGGTAACTGTATATCGAGACAGATTTCAGATATATCAATGCATTGGTTATTGTTCAAGAAGCTTAAGTTAAGGGAATGGAGTATATGGGGTCTGGTTAGATTATGGAAGCGGTTTATTGATGGTATCCTGGATAGATGGAGAGGTACAGAACGGCAGTTTAACAACTTCGTCAAGGAGCTGAACAGACTAGCTGCACCGTTCGGAATACAGTTTGCTGACGCTCAGATTGATACAACTGTGAACTATCTTGATGTCCAACTGTACCTAGATGAAGAAGGCCAAATCCAGTACTCACTCTATAGGAAGAAGACTGACGCTAGACAGTATTTGAACACTACTAGCTTCCACCCTCCCCAAGTATTTGATTCGGTTGCATTCAGCCAAATGCTTAGAGTCATCAAAAGGAACTCTCAGGAAGACACCAGCCTCAAAGACTTGGAAGATCTGAAGACCGACCTTTCTAGATGTGGGCACAACGCAGACAAATTGGACGAATTGGAGCTGCATTAGCAGTAGAAAGAGCCTTGAGAAATGCTACTAGTGCAGCACACAGAATAGCCCCTGAGAAGGAGAAGAGTACAAGTTCCTTGGTGTTCACGACAAAGTTCTTCAAAGAAGTGAAAAGTCTTAAATCCTTAGTACATGACATGAAAGAGGATATAGAGAGATTGATAGGTGATGTTCGAATTATCTTTGCCCTGAAGAAACATGAGGCAATTAATGACTATGTCATAAAGAATAGATCTCTTAGCCGAGGGTTTGCCCAACACCAATTTCGTGCAGCATCCTCTCAATCATGTGGTGGTAACAAATGTGGAACTTGTCCCCTATTATTCGAGAGTGGAAAGAAAGTAGGTAATGGTCAATGGAAAAGAAATTATCCTGGACATGAGGTTGAGCTGTAGAGACAAAAATGTAATATATGTTGCCCAGTGTAGTATTTGTACAGGAAGTAATTTAGGAGAGAGCACATATTTTAGTCAGACAACCACTGAAGTGAGACAACGTTTTAATGGGCACAGGAGCAAATTTAAATTTGATGCTGATAAGTCTTATACTAAATCAGCTTTATCGCAGCATTGTTTTAATGAAAACCTGGAATCCAGTATCCATGAGTCTTATGACTTTATGAATTTTAAAGTTGCGTTTGTCAAGAAATGTCCAGCAATAGAACTTGATAGAGAAGAGCATCGATTAATTTCTATATTCAGAACTAATATTTTGGGGGATTAATAGAATTAAAGTTATAAGATGATAAGTTTAGTTATTTGTGTTGTGTAATTTATTAGTCTTCCGTTATTCTTGTCAGTATTTATGTTTTTATTAATGATCGGTGTCCCGTTAAATTTTATGACAATAAAAGATTTTTTTCATGCATACGAAATTTTTGGGATTCTTGTTTTTAAGACTGTTTTGTTTTTACCTAAATATGAGCCTAACTTATTTATTCAGGAGGTTCTCTAAAGATGATTTTTATTTCGAAGATTTCAAGAGCCTAAACTGTGTATGATTCGCCTCTCAAAACAAATCTAAAGTTTTATGGTTATGACATGGTTATGACATGGTTATGACATGGTTATGACATGGTTATGACATGGTTATGACATGGTTATGACATGGTTATGACATGGTTATGACATGGTTATGACATGGTTATGACATGGTTATGACATGGTTATGACATGGTTATGACATGGTTATGACATGGTTATGACATGGTTATGACATGGTTATGACATGGTTATGACATGGTTATGACATGGTTATGACATGGTTATGACATGGTTATGCCGTCGGGATTCTAGTCTATGACCAGCTACAGAATAATTTACCAAATTGCTAGATAATTAATTAATTAACTAATTAACTAACCTCCTCGTCAGTGAGCGGACTAACTTCTAGCTCATTATCATCTACCATATTGCATTACACTACTCCTGCTATAAGTATCATTATTACTTTGTTAGTTTCATAGAAATTAGAAATTAGAAAGATCTTTATATTTTACAATTGAACACACGTGTCAGATCAAAATTGAAGTTTTAGTTAGTTTCATATTAAAAGGGGCGAGGGTGAGGGGTGAGGGGCGAGGGGTGATGGGTGAGGGGTGAGGGGTGAGGGGTGAGGGGTGAGGGGTGAGGGGTGAGGGGTGAGGGGTGAGGGGTGAGGGGTGAGGGGTGAGGGGTGAGGGGTGAGGGGTGAGGGGCGAGGGGTGAGGGGTGAGGGGTGAGGGGTGAGGGGTGAGGGGTGAGGGGTGAGGGGTGAGGGGTGAGGGGTGAGGGGTGAGGGGTGAGGGGTGAGGGGTGAGGGGTGAGGGGTGAGGGGTGAGGGGTGAGGGGTGAGGGGTGAGGGGTGAGGGGTGAGGGGTGAGGGGTGAGGGGTGAGGGGTGAGGGGTGAGGGGTGAGGGGTGAGGGGTGAGGGGTGAGGGGTGAGGGGTGAGGGGTGAGGGGTGAGGGGTGAGGGGTGAGGGGTGAGGGGTGAGGGGTGAGGGGTGAGGGGTGAGGGGTGAGGGGTGAGGGGTGAGGGGTGAGGGGTGAGGGGTGAGGGGTGAGGGGTGAGGGGTGAGGGGTGAGGGGTGAGGGGTGAGGGGTGAGGGGTGAGGGGTGAGGGGTGAGGGGTGAGGGGTGAGGGGTGAGGGGTGAGGGGTGAGGGGTGAGGGGTGAGGGGTGAGGGGTGAGGGGTGAGGGGTGAGGGGTGAGGGGTGAGGGGTGAGGGGTGAGGGGTGAGGGGTGAGGGGTGAGGGGTGAGGGGTGAGGGGTGAGGGGTGAGGGGTGAGGGGTGAGGGGTGAGGGGTGAGGGGTGAGGGGTGAGGGGTGAGGGGTGAGGGGTGAGGGGTGAGGGGTGAGGGGTGAGGGGTGAGGGGTGAGGGGTGAGGGGTGAGGGGTGAGGGGTGAGGGGTGAGGGGTGAGGGGTGAGGGGTGAGGGGTGACCGCAAATTCACAAACAGACAGTTAACTATATCCTCTCTTCCTCTGTAATAGTAAACCAATAAATACTATACAAGATACTATCCAAACAACAAAAGAAAACGCTAATAATTAAAATAGAAGGAAATAGATCACGACAGAACCAAGAGGATGATTTTATATAAAGACAAGACAAGACCATTAAGAGACCAATTCTGCGGCTTTTCCTTGTGTATTCAGAGTAGTCTTGCGGTAACGCACTAGATCTGAGTCTGCAACCAGTAATCGGAGATTTTGGATAGGATCAGATAATTGCTCATCGCTCAATGCTCTTATCATGAACTTTACAAGAACAATTGCAATTTCCTTGATATTAACTGGAATAAGCCACTTAAACGATGCAAGATTCCTGGAAATTCCTCGTTTATTTTTAGTACGTATCTTGCCATGTGTTTCATGATATTGAAGTATTTATGGTATTTGCGTTTTTGGTAAGCAAAACCCTGATGATCGGAACAAGTTTGGTATGGCTATAAAAAGAGCATTATTACAATTCTAAAGAAATGGAAAATTATATTTGAGACGTGTATTGGCCAATGCTGGAAGCTGATTGGATAACCCTTATCACATGCTAGGACTGTTGCAGTTTTGAACCTACCAACGCTGCTACGGTATCAGTCGAAATGAGTTAACAGAACCGGAATCGCGCAATTTGCCCAATATTTTTTGCATTTTTATCTGCAATTTTGCAATCAAAATCTAAAAATGTATCCCTCTGGCCTCTGGGATGGGTTGAAACATTTAAATCACAAAGTAGAGAACTTGGAAATCTAAATAAAACGTTGTTCCGGTATAAAAGTCGACAAGGATTTTATTGGAGATATTCGATAGGGAGCTTTATGACATTCGAAAGAATTACAGTTTAAACATAACTGATATGAACGAGTAGATAAAGAATCCCAGGAATCTATTTGCCTTCTAATAGCGTCTATTTATATTAGGGTCAATCGGAGAATATATCTAAACCTTACTCTTGTAGTTGTATCAATTGGCACAAATCCAGGAAAACAAGCAAGCAAGTAAATAATTTGTTTTTAAATATTAAGAATATTAAACCAAGAACTCAAAAAGGAGGAAAGTAAAAGATCCTTACTAACATCACATTCGTATCTACCAGATATTTCACCCTTTGACAGTTGATCAACCCCTGCCATTCTGCCATTCAAAGATAAACCGTTGGCAACGGTTAGGGTTTGGGTTAGTGTTAGAGCAATAGTTAAAGTCGAGGATGGAGCTGATATGGTGGGTAATTACGTGAGATTTGAGGCTCAGTTTAGCTGTTTAGGTGAAGGAAACGTTATACGCTGTCGCGCATTTCTCCCTATTTAAATAAACTGCAATATAAATGATTATAGCTAGGGGATTAATAGAGTTAAGGAGATAAATAGTGAAGTTACAGTCTTTATAATAATATTATACTTATAGCTGTGGAAGGGAAAGAAATACGAATAATTACCACTTGAAAGGTATGCCACGCATATCCTACTTTGCCTTAATGACAAGCCCGCTTTCTACATTGTAGAACGTTGACATGGGCTCTTTCAACAATTTCAACAAATTCAACAATTTCAACAATTTCGATAATTTCGACAATTTTAGCTGTTAGTGTAGTAGAGGGGAAGGAAACGTAGAGGGGAAGGAAACGTTATTAGATATGAATTTATCTAGTTTCTTTCCAGGAGATACACTACTACTATTACTCGTACACTACTTCGTACTTTATTTGATTTGAAACGTTCACCAAATAATACAGAATTATACAACATATGACAGGGGAACTTGAATCAAATGGCGACAAAGAATGTTTAGGAATTTAAGCTGGGTAAATGCTCGGGCTGGCTAGGCTAGGTACTGCTACGTAAGTAATAATCAGTTGTCACAGTTCACAATTGGGAGGAGTAAATGCTGATACCTAGCTACTACCGGGAACGTTATAACGAATTTGAGCATGATATTTTGCTACTGAGGTTATACTGGGGGATGGGTGTGCCGAACAGTAAATACATCAGCTTCAATTCCAACATGATTCCAACAATTTCAACTGGAGTTCAATTTCAACCGAGAGTTTAAGGGTAGGAAAGGTCGACAACATAATAGTTTGTTCAATTATTATTAATCAATATCTGACACTATAAGTTTTAAGTTTTCGAAATTTATGAAAAAGAAATATAGGGGATATAATTGTTAAACTTTTGGATTTAGGCTATTAAAAGGAACAAGTGACAAGCACTCTGTTATCTTAATAACTTATTTGTAAAATGGGCGTCGTTGAGGCAACAGGCAACGTTACGCCATTGACTAAATCAGACTATCGTATAGCAATCAAGTTCTACGAGAATGGAGTACAGAATCCAGTACCAGTAACTAGTAATACTAATTGTAATTGGTAATCAGCCGACGTAATTTATTATTTAGTTAACGGCGAATTTCAGTGGTCTGTGCAACGTAATAGCATCCATGGTAACAAGATAGCTTCCACAATTGAGCGGTATATCATGAGTATGACATCAATTTCGGCTGATTTGAATATTTTTTCAAATCTCCATAATTAACTAATTAGTATGTATTCCAGCTGAATATAACAGACCCACTATAAACGAGACCAGCAAGTACTTAAACCACGATCACAATTGCACTGATACCTCAATATTAGATACTGAAATATTGAATAACAAGACTTTACCAGCTTAGAACACAAAAGGTACAGCTACGAAGTGGATCTGATTTTAATCAACAGTTTTTTCAAATCCTCTGTTTAATACTTGTGTAAACTTGCTAGTAAAGATTTAACAGCTAGTTACTAATCCGCAACCACCGCACTCGCATCTCAATGGCTCAATATTTAGAACTGGGGGATGTCAGCCTTTTTAGCTCCGAGATAAATTCTCGATAGTTTTGTAGCAACTCCTCGTAGCTACCAAGTACCAAGTATAGATTACAAAGGTGTATCAACTATCAGTTTAATAGAACACGTCGTATGACGTATAATATAAACTACAATCAACGAGACATTCCAAGTCCACAAACATTGCAGTTCATGTTTACTACTGAGTAAACAAATCTGTTTTACAATTTAGACAAATCATATACGAGTGCAGCTGTGATTAGATAGTATTTCATTATGTGTACTATAAGTATAATTATACCGGTCTTAGTACCAGTCACTCAGTCAGTTGATAAGGATGCTAATGGCAGGGCAGTATGAAGTGGAATTGAAATTGGAAATATAGGCATAGCCGCTCAATTCGAAGAGATATCTAAACAAAATTATCATGATCCTTCGTCGACGGTAAATAATTGGGAAATACCTGGCAGTACCGCTGCGATCGCTTCAACTTTAAGAAAATTCTGGGGAGAATCTAGAAATAGCTATATCCTGTAAACAATTTTCATGTTATGACACACATAACGCCGACACGTACAGGGATTATACTTCAATAACTCAATAATTATCCCGCAGCGCGCGGGATCGTTACAATCCAGAGTGCGTGGCACGACCAGGGGTTATTATTTGAATATAACTTTAAGTTTAAGCGTGATGCGTTTTGTGTACTTATAAAATCTTGTGGGATGCTGCTAGGATTATCATTAATTAATTTTTTTTAACCGGGTAAGTGTAACCGTGAAAACAAGTTTTGCAGTGTGGAACTGGTCCGAGAGATTCAATAATAAGAAGCTTGCTGGAACTTTGCCAATAATAAGAAGCTTGCTGGAACTTTGCCAGCGAATGGAACTCTGGTACGTGCCAAGCAGATTTATAGTTCCTGAGTCAAATTACATGATACTGTGAAACGCGTCATCAGAACACTTAACATATTAGTATAATTAGACCAGCGCCCGGCCGATAGTTTATCGTGGGAAAATTAAGACTAGACTGAGTCAGAGACGAAAAATCACTCAACAAACCGAACGGGGTCAAGTGAATGAGCAGGAATTATTGAGCATGGATCATTTATCAAGCGGAAACAAACAGGATTAAAATAACGCCGCCCCTTATTTTCTATACCGTCTCTTATGAAGTAATGAAGTAAATTTTAGGTATTACATTACTAATCCTACTGAGAGATATATAAATTATAATACTATACACTTATACAGTGCAAATGCTAATTTCACATAAACTGTACCAACAAAAGCAGTGCATGGCAGTAGCTCAGTAGACCATGAAATATATATAAAACAGTGTTCGTGCAGTATCTTCTAGATTATATATATAGATGTATAATATATAAATATAATCTAGTAGATACCGCGCGGACACTGTCCGCCGAACAGTGCATGAGTACAATTAATTCTCCATTATCAAATAGCTGCAGCTTTTGTAATAAATGATATTTCCAGTGCAGCTTTTCCTGCCTAGAGAGCAGAAAGTGCTCTCCGCTATAATTCGTTAATGACTGCGCTTGGAGCCGGATAATCTTTTTATGGCCCCATAATTCCATGTAAAGCTTATAATTATACAAGAAAACAAGTTCACGTGTTGTCACTTCCCTATGAGAGCTATTTTTGCGAGGAATGAACAAGTTTAATAAAAGCTGTTGTTTTAAACATCACAATGTCAATAACATCATTTTACTTTGAGTGATGAAACAGGTCCAGTGAATTTGTATCTATGTTACTATATATTATGTAACAAGACAAATTCACACCGTTCAAAATTATGTCCGCTGATCACGCAATGTCCGGTAAAATAACATATGATAAGGTATAACACACAACGAAACATCGGAATCTTTCAAGCAGAACCAGGAGAAGTTAAATCTTAATGATCTCAACTCAAAACTGGATAAAGTTGTCAGAGAACGGGTGTGTGAGAAGTATAAGCGAGGAAAATGTCCGCATGGTTTAAGGGGGAAGAAAGAACATGAAGGACGTGTCTGTGAGTTCGAACACCCTAGATACTGTGATAAGTACTGCCGCTTTGGTAGGTACTCAGCGTAACTTCGGGTGCAATAAGGGTTCCAGCTGCAAGTTCTTTCACCCCGTGCTCTGTAAGTTCTCTGTCAAGAACAAGCTGTGCACTAACACAGAGTGCACATTTATCCACCTGAAAGGGACCCGGAGAAAGGAGAATGGTGATGCTCCTCGGCCCAAGAAAGGTGATAAAGCTGCCCCCGCCCCTACAGCTACCCAGGATTCTACCTCAGTTGCTGATTATGGGGCTTCTTTTTTAGAGTTAGCGAGACTGATGGACAGGATGCAAACCTGCTTCACTCGGGAAATCCGTGCCAGTCTCCGCCCCAACTCTCAATACCAGTTTCCCCCACCACACCTTCAGTCAGGATTGGCGTACCCACAGCGCCAGAACCCCTACCCGACACCTCTGCTCCCTACCCATGCCCAGATGATGCAGAACGTGCCCACTATTCCTCATGTCTTGTCTTAAACGTGCAGTCCATGAATCCGAGCGCTTCAAGTGCAAGCCGTTGGAAGGTGCCCGATATTTCTGCTTACATTAACGATGAACGAGCGAGAAATCATTCCTTACCTTTTGTAGCGCTCACTGAGACTTGGCTCAAACCCTATATGGCTGATGCCCAACTACATGTTCCAGGGTATACAGTCTCCCGATGTGACCGAAGTGGGCGGGTCGGAGGCGGAGTTTTGCTCTATTCCCACATCAACATACCTGTAAGTGAGTGTGATACGTTTGATGATGGGACCTGCGAGGGTTTATTTTGCAGATTCAGCACGATTAATACATGTGTTGTAGTGGCTTATCGACACCCAAATGCCCCCCTCAGCAGTTTCAACTCACTTTTGGAGTTTATCTCCACGTGTATTCACCGTGTTAATGATGAAAGCTACGATATTATGCTCACAGGTGACTACAACTTACCCTCAATAAACTGGCAGACTGTATCCGTGTCGTCAGGAGGTTCCAGTGAGACTCAGCTATCAGCTCACTCCCTTCTCAACTTCATGGCCAAGCATCTGCTGAGTCAATACGTCCTTTGTCCAACCAGGGGTAACAATGTTCTAGACTTGTTCATCACGAATAACAGCAGACTTGTTACTAATGTTCAGGCACAAGCTACCTCAGTCCTCACTGTCTGACCATCATCTGGTGGATGTTATGCTCGCTACCAATCCGCTATCCCGAAAGGAGGCTACCATCCCTAAGTTTGACGAAAGTAGCTTCAGGTCTCTTGACTTTTTTAAGGCGGATTTTGATGCACTAAAGGAGGAGTTACAGGAAGTTAACTGGTCTCAGCTTCGTGACTCATGCTCCTTTGAGGAGTTTCCTGCTCTTTTTACGGAGACCCTGTTCCAGATTTGCTGTCCGTGTGTTCCTCAGAAATCGGTGCCCTCTGGACGTCCTAAGCACAGCAACGCGTTGAGACGGAAATGCAACCGGCAAAAAGCACGACTCCAAGCATTAATTGACAAGAATGCTTCAGAAGACCAGATCAAGGCAGTCAGGAATAAAGTTGCACTCTTACAGTACGACATCATGACTGCACATACCAAGAAACTGGATGAGAAGGAGAACAGAGCCATCGAGAAGATTAAAAGTAATCCGAAGTTCTTCTATAGTTATGCCCGATCCCTCTCAACTATCAAATCCAGTATTAACATGCTATTTGATGCAAACCAGGAGATCACTACTGACACAAAGCAGATGGCGGACTTACTTCAGGAGCAGTTTAGCTTCGTGTTCAGTGATCCAAGCTCTCCTGATATCAAGGACCCAGATTTCCCGTTACCTATGATCGAACATCCGCAAACTCTTGAAGATTTTTGCATCATGGATGACGATATCATATCTGCAATTGGGAATATTCCTCCTAACTCTGCTAGCGGACCTGATGGAATACCTGCTATCCTCTTAAAGAGCTGTGCAAAAGAGATGTGTGAGCCGATACGGCTCATCTGGAGCGAATCCTTTGAGCGTGGTGAAGTACCTAAGTTCTACAAAGATACCTACATCACTCCTCTATACAAAAAGGGTGATCGGGCGAAAGCTGTCAACTACCGGCCGGTGGCGCTCACATCTCACGTTATAAAAGTGTACGAACGCATACTGCGTGGCAAGATGGTTAGCTTCATAGAGAAGAACGGATTACTCTGTGATAATCAACATGGATTTCGATCTGGGCGGAGCTGTCTCACCCAACTGCTCAGTCACGTTGATGACATTGTTCAAGGATTGGTGAAAAACGCTGATACTGACGCCATATACCTTGACTTTGCGAAAGCATTTGATAAAGTGGATCACCGACTGCTTATTAAGAAGCTTAGAAGAATGGGAATTCACGAAAAGGTGGTGTCGTGGATCGAATCCTTCTTAAGTGACCGCACACAGTGTGTTGTGTTGGACGGGATGTCATCACTTGCTGCAGAAATCATAAGCGGAGTGCCACAGGGTACAGTTTTGGGCCCGCTGCTTTTCATTTTGTTCATTAATGACATGAAGCTGTGCATCACAGGATGTGTCATTAGATTCTTTGCTGACGATACACGGATTTTGAGGCACATCTATACACTTGAAGATGCAAGTATACTGCAAAATGATCTCAACTCTGTCATCGACTGGGCAAGATGCAATAACATGTCATTGCATGAGGATAAATTTGAGATACTCGTGCACAAACACTGTCCCCGAAACAGCTTGCAAGACCTCCCGTTTGCCATCCTGACGCAAACTTATCAAGTTTCGCATGGTAACATAATGTACCCTACGGATGCAGTCAAAGACCTGGGGGTTTTGATCTCGGCGGACTTGTCTTGGAGCTCCCATGTTACTATGATAGCAGATCGTGCCCGTAAAGTTGCCTCTTGGGTTCTGAGCGCTTTTAGATCGAGAAACAAGATCACTATGCTGACCCTCTACAAGTCATTAGTCAGAAGCCATCTCGAGTACTGTTGTCCCCTCTGGAATTCAACTAAGCAAGCTGATATCGCTGAGCTAGAGGGAGTACAACGTACATTTACGTCCAAAATACATGGTGTGCAACATCTGAACTATTGGCAGAGACTGAAGGCCTTAAAATTGATGTCACTTCAACGGAGGAGAGAACGTTACACTATCATTCATATGTGGAAGATCCTACACAAGACGTGTCCTAATGATGTCAACGTTCAGTTTACAGATACACTCCGTTATGGCCAGAAAGCAATAGTCCCTAGCTTGTCAACGTCCAGTAGCCAAAGGAATCAATCGATCTTTGACAGCTCATTTGTAGTGATGGGGCCTCGATTGTGGAACATCATTCCCGCAAACCTGCACCTTATCGAGGACCCCCTCCGCTTCAAGTCATTGTTGACGGAGTTTGTTACATCTATTCCGGACGAACCTCCTGTTACTGGATATTGTTGCCAGAACAGGAATTCGTTATTGAACTGGAGCGGAGAAAAGACAGCAACTTCGCTGCACGGGTGGTCTTCCAGATCCAGTCTTAACCTTAAAGTTAAACTTGATAGTGTTCACGACAAGTTGAACACTATCAAGTTTAACTTTAAGGTTAAGACTGGATCTGGAAGAGCTATTTTTGAGTTTTAGGGCCAATTTTAACATTTCCAACCGCGGCATTCTGTTGAGCAGAAGATTAATTTACAGCCACTGTATATCCTTTACTATCCGTAGTTTCAAAAACGGCCAGCCGGAGGTCAACCATACAAGTAAAATGAAAGTTTCAAAAGTAAGTAAGTTGTGCCTAATTTAAGGTTAAGACTGGATCAGGAAGAGCCATTTTAAATTCAATATAAATATTTTCAACGGAACTCTGTCCAGCAAAAGATTCTACAGCAATGTTCGCACAACATACCAACCAGTGACTGCTGCTATAGGGAATGAACACAGGTAAGCAGTTTATAGTCGGACTGTAAGCACTTTCTTATTGTGTCCACGCCAGGTTTAAATACATCCTTGGCATCTGGCATATATAGGGGCTATTATATATACCTCAGGTCTACTAGTTCAGATCCTGACTGTTTGGGTCTTTGAGAACAGTATTCTAATATTTAGATCTTTACGCTTGAAATGATTCTTTTGTGATGAGGCTGATTTAAAAAGTACTAAATTTACTGTATTGTTTTTCCTAAAAATTAACCGATTCGTGATATTCGACTATTATTTGAAGTGCAATATATGCGGTGCTTGGCAACACTTGTAGGGTATAAAACCATCTCCAAATAAAAGGTGACCATTGTCAGGATAGCATTTTCATAATACATTACCTTCAAGCTTTTTGGGTTGCTCTTAGTGGATAAACAGTGTAATCCTTATACTCAGTGACGAAACGTATCTGTGGGCCGCCCACTCGCTAAATTTGCCGCCCCTCTCCCCTTAAATTGTTCTAATATCCTAACTTTTAGAGAATACGCTTGTAAAATCTTAAAAAGTATTTTAGTGGGGGCGGTCGTTTCACCATTGCTTACACCCTGCAATCTGCATTACATAATATATACAGCACAGCTGTGAAATCAGTGGACACCTGAATGTTTAAAGTATCTCCAGAGGTTCCTAGTTGTCGGGGATATGTAATGATTGGTTCCTAGTTGTCGGAGCTGATTGGATTTCCCAAGCTTGCATGTTAATTAGTTAACTAGGTAAAATTGGAAGGTTCCTAGTTGTCCGTCAGCCAACAATAGTAACCTTTCATGGCTTTGAGTTCAACATTAAGTTACATGTTGCCGAGTGCCGTCTCAAGTAAGTTACCTAGTTGCAATGCCACACACCTTGCTCGGGGTACACGCAAAGATCCTCTGCTTCCCATTTAATCACTTAATCGTTTATAAAACAATGGGTAAAGAGGGGCTACAAGGATTTGGAGCGAAATAGAACAATAGCAATTAGGCAAATCTTGTGAGCAAGGCTCTCCCATTCCACACTCCTACTATCTTCCCTGTCTCACTTAATGTACTAGTTCGTTTGCTTTTGTTTATAAGAGAGAAATCCAAATGCTCACTCGTAGGTCGAAATATCTTCAGCAAAGAATCAAGCACCGGCCATTGAGGACGGTTTCAGCTGTCATCAAATCTGGGGTCACTATATAAAACTTACAATATTAATTATTCTGTTGAAACTTGGCAGCCCAGAGATTCTTCTTTTTCGTGTTCTTGGGTGAATTTGAGGTCTTCGGTGAGGAAGTTTAGGAAGGTGAGGAAGGATTCTGCGTGTTGTCTGTCTCTGAAGGATGCGAGGCCTTCGTCAACGAAGTGGGAGTAGATATTAGAGGGTCAGGACACGAGAAGAGGGCTAAGGACTCTATCTCGGCAAGGCGTATTTCAACGATAAAGGGGAACCCATGGTGCCGACTTCGTATTGGGAGCCATTAAATTGGAGGTAGGAGTTGCATCGAGGCAAAAGTTGATGAGGGATCTAACACCACCTACGAGTGGTGGCTGAGAGGTGGCGTGCCTGAGAGGTGGCGCGGTGTATGCAGAGTATGATAATGTCAGCCTTGCCGCAGGACGCCACCTCTCAGCCACCACTCGTAGGTGGGAACTCCACTGTTATGGTGGTGGTGGTGACTGGTGAGGTTGGAGGGAAGGAGAGTAGGATTTTGTTCGTAAGACGAGATGACTGTTTTAAGGGCCAGGCGCATGTCACAGGAAGTGTAGAGGGATTGTACATCTAGGGAGGCGTGATATGGAAAAGCAGGATTAAGAAATGAGTCGAGACGGTGTTTGAAGTCTGAGGAGTCTTTGAGGCATAGGTGTTTGAGGAATGTAGCAAGGACTTTGTGGAGCGCTTGCAGGGGAATTTTGTAAAAGCTAACTACAGGACGGATAGGTGCGCCAGGTTTATGGATCTTACGTTGTCCGTAGAGTTGAGGCCATTTAGGATGGAGGTTCCGCATCTTTTTGAGGTGGTCTGTCGTGATCTTCTTGTCCTTGTGGAGTTTCTCGAGTACTTTATAAGTTTATACAGTTTGGAGGTGACCGATTGTGTGGGGTGTAAAAAGGGTGTAACTACCTGAGGTCAAGTGATAATTAACTTTATTTATGTTTTGTTCAATTCAGATTTCTTAGATTTTCATGGTTTGAGAGCTGTACGTTGTTGGGGAGTCAATTTGTCATGGGTCATGTCACGTCGTTTGTAAAATTTGGATTATAACGCAGAGGTAACCTGATAGGTGGCGGGAGCTTCCGTCCCTTCACCAAGCTGTTTGATGACATTTTGAATAAGGGGAGTTAGTTCAAGGGTGGGATCTGATGTGGGTGTCGGGACGAATTTCAGGCCAAAAGAGAGTACGTCGCTTTCTGCTGTGGAAAGAGTCTGTCCGGAGAGGTTGATGACTGTCTTAGCTGTGGTGTCTTTCTTTGGGGTGGATGATGAGGAGAGGTAAATGGAATGTGGGAGCTGGTATGTCAAACGTTGTGAGGGTGTCGTAGGGTGAGAGGCAGAGATGTGCACAGTGTTACTTTTAGGCAGCGGCGGTCTGGACGCCAAAATTGGTCAGACTGCGGCGGCGGACCTTATTTTGACGGACATTAATTAAACGCTGGAGACCCTAACGTTCATCTTAATGTCCGTTCAAATAAAGTCAGTTCATTTAAGGTCCGTCCAAGTTAAAGTCTGTTGAATTTTTTTTTTAATTCTGTCCACTTTTTTGTCTAGAATATGACAACTATGAAAACTTTATTGTGCCGTAAGTTAACAAAGGTTCTCCTTGGTCTGCCTGAGGCACAGAAAATTCTACTACTATTAGCTTACTAGTATATGGTGTTTTCAAGGGTCACTTGGCGGAAAAAGTCAACGAAATTATGGGATTCAACAACATAGTTCATGAGCTAGTCCCCGCCAACATGACAAACTTGTTCTAGCCTATAAGTTCATAGTTCATATTACTCAGCTTTGGCTCTAACTCCTGATTTCTGCAAATCTAGATTTACCGCGGACGTTTTTCCCGTTTAAAATTGCTAAAAACTTATTTTTGGTATAATAATTGTGTTTTCGAGCCACACGCAAAATTTCTCTGCTACTCTCTGTAATTACATAAGTCTTCAAAAATCTTAAAGTTAAACATTAGCATTGGGCTACAAGGAAATGACACTATTTGTAATCACATAATTCTTCATAAACTTAAAGTTAAAGTTAAACAATCGCATTGGGCTACAAGTACCTACAAGGAAATGACAAAAAATGAGTACCTATAAGTATATAAGTATAACATATAATAATTCGACGAATCTTGCGAGCTTGGCTCTCCCATTGCACACCTTTCCTGTCTTTACTAACTGGCTCGTTTATAGAATCTTAATGTTCAGATTATTTTCTTTTACTTTAATTAAAGAGAAATTAAGATTTTGTGACGATAAGCACGTAGAATTGTAGGTACCTCATCGGACCTTATTTGGACGGACATTACTTGAACGCTGGAGGCCCTAGCGTTCATCTTAATGTCCGTTCAAATAAAGTCCGGTCAATTAATGTACAACATCGCACATCCTTGCTCTACGAAGAATTATGGAGGGTGCTAGAGCCAAAAATCTTAAGGCCACCATGGTTTTCATTGATTTCAAAAAGGCGTTCGATAGTGTGCATAGAGGTTTGCTCATGAAGATATTGAAAGCATATGGCATACCAAAAGCCATAGTGCGGCTCATTGAGGGTATCTATACGAGCACAAAGGCTAAAGTAGTTACAGCCGATGGTATAACAGAAATTTTTGATATCCTGGCTGGAGTACTGCAAGGAGACACTCTTGCCCCGTACTTGTTCATTATCGTGATTGACTATATCATGACAGTGACTATAGACAATGATGACTCGGACTCTGGGTTCACTCTCAGGCCTGCACGGAGTAGAAGGATTGGTGCCGAGAAGATCGCAGACGTCGAGTTTGCAGATGATGTTGCCCTTATCACTGATACAATTGAAGGGGCAAAACTACTCCTGGACAGGCTTGAGAAAGCAGCACTGAGTATGGGCTAGCCATGAACGACACTAAAACTAAGTTCATGACTCTGAACATGACAGAGGAGGCGAGCAGTCTTAATAGCTGTTCTGGAAACCAGCTGGAAAAGGTGACAGACTTTGTTTACCTTGGAGCTTGGATAGCAACAACAGAGAGGGACCTGCGGGTCAGAAAAGCTAAGGCTTGGGCAGCCTGCCACAAGCTAAAGAAGATATGGAAGTCTGACCTTAGAAGAGGACTAAAGATCCGTCTATTTGTTGCTACTGTGGAGTCAATACTTCTTTATGGTTCTGAGACGTGGACGTTGACAGAGCAATTGAAGAAACGCATTGATGGCTGCTACACTAGAATGCTAAGGATGGCACTTAATGTGGATTGGAAGCAGCGAAAAACCAACAAAGAATTCTATGGCAACCTACCGAGAGCAACCATGAAGATCCAAGAGCGCAGGATGCGACTAGCAGGCCATATCCACCGGCACCCAGAACTAGTCGCAAACCGCTTGCTACTCTGGGAACCAACTCATGGGGTGCGGAGAAGGGGGAGACCAGCCATGACCTATGTTGATAGCCTACGAGCTGACACGGGTCTCAACGACACTGGAGAAATGGGCGGACTTATGGCGGATAGAGTTTTATGGAGACAGCGCATCAATACTCGGACGCTGAAACCGCCTTAAATCAAGTCAAAGTAAGTCAAGTTAAAGTCCGTTGAAATTTTTTCAAAAATTTTTCCATTTCGAACTTTTTGTCCAGAATATGACAACTTTGAGAACTTTATTGTGCCGTAAGTTAACGACGGAAAGGTTCTCCTTGGTCTGCCGGAGGCACAGAAAACTTTACTAGTATATGATGTTTTCAAGGGTCACTTGGCGGAAAAAAGTCAACGAAATTATGGCACTCAACAACATGGTTCATGAACTAGTCCCCGCCAACATAACAAACTTGTTCCAGCCTCTAGATATTACGGTAAATCGTGTTGCCACGTGATGTTAAGGTTAACCTAAAGTTTTCTTAGATGAAACCACTTTACGCCGAATAGCTTGTAAAAGTTAACACTGAAATGCAGCACCGGGGTAGTTTGATAAAAAAGGTTTCCATAAAGCTAGAAATCACTGATGCCCGTATCTTCGTTCGCGATATTCGCGGAATTGATTTCATTTATAATTTGAAAATAACTAAATCAGTTTTCAAAATTTTTGCATGAAATTTTCGGAATCGTCTTAAATCGCATTTCCTCTTTATTCTAGGAACCCGATTTTTGATTTAGGCCTCCAAAAAATTTGGCGGCCAAATTCCAAAATTTGCCTGGCAACATTTAAACAGATGTAAAGCAATAACTTACAGAGAATATGTAGTTTAGGCTTACCTTTCATATAAAGTAAGTCTCATTCAAAAATATTGATATTTGACCAATTTATGGGACGAAATCTACAAAATTTGATGCGTATAATACCCAAATATGGGCATATGGTTTTTGGCTCATAACTCAGTCATTTTTTGAGCCAAAAATTTGTCCAATTTCATATACGAGTTTAACTTTAGGGGACCACTAGCTACAAGTAGAGCACCTTAAACCTGGGTTTTGGGCATGTTCAGGGTATTTGGCTAAATTGGGCCTAATTTGGACCAAATATGGGCGTGGCTGCCCCGCGCGGGCACCGTTTGGCGGTTGCAGGGTCCGGGAACCCCCTCAAAAGTCCAGGACCCTGACCCTGACCCTGACCCTGACCCTGACCCTGACCCTGACCCTGACCCTGACCCTGACCCTGACCCTGACCCTGACCCTGACCCTGACCCTGACCCTGACCCTGACCCTGACCCTGACCCTGACCCTGACCCTGACCCTGACCCTGACCCTGACCCTGACCCTGACCCTGACCCTGACCCTGACCCTGACCCTGACCCTGACCCTGACCCTGACCCTGACCCTGACCCTGACCCTGACCCTGACCCTGACCCTGACCCTGACCCTGACCCTGACCCTGACCCTGACCCTGACCCTGACCCTGACCCTGACCCTGACCCTGACCCTGACCCTGACCCTGACCCTGACCCTGACCCTGACCCTGACCCTGACCCTGACCCTGACCCTGACCCTGACCCTGACCCTGACCCTGACCCTGACCCTGACCCTGACCCTGACCCTGACCCTGACCCTGACCCTGACCCTGACCCTGACCCTGACCCTGACCCTGACCCTGACCCTGACCCTGACCCTGACCCTGACCCTGACCCTGACCCTGACCCTGACCCTGACCCTGACCCTGACCCTGACCCTGACCCTGACCCTGACCCTGACCCTGACCCTGACCCTGACCCTGACCCTGACCCTGACCCTGACCCTGACCCTGACCCTGACCCTGACCCTGACCCTGACCCTGACCCTGACCCTGACCCTGACCCTGACCCTGACCCTGACCCTGACCCTGACCCTGACCCTGACCCTGACCCTGACCCTGACCCTGACCCTGACCCTGACCCTGACCCTGACCCTGACCCTGACCCTGACCCTGACCCTGACCCTGACCCTGACCCTGACCCTGACCCTGACCCTGACCCTGACCCTGACCCTGACCCTGACCCTGACCCTGACCCTGACCCTGACCCTGACCCTGACCCTGACCCTGACCCTGACCCTGACCCTGACCCTGACCCTGACCCTGACCCTGACCCTGACCCTGACCCTGACCCTGACCCTGACCCTGACCCTGACCCTGACCCTGACCCTGACCCTGACCCTGACCCTGACCTCCAAAAAATTTGGCGGCCAAATTCCAAAATTTGCCCGGCAACATTTAAACAGATGTAAAGCAATAACTTACAGAGAATATGTAGTTTAGGCTTACCTTTCATATAAAGTAAGTCTCATTCAAAAATATTGATATTTGACCAATTTATGGGACGAAATCTACAAAATTTGATGCGTATACCCAAATATGGGCATATGGTTTTTGGCTCATAACTCAGTCATTTTTTGTGCCAAAAATTTGTCCAATTTCATATACGAGTTTAGGGGACCACTAGCTACAAGTAGAGCACCTTAAACCTGGGTTTTGGGCATGTTCAGGGTATTTGCTCCCCATTGCATCTGGTTGCTCCCCATTGCATCTGGTATGCTCCCCATTGCATCTGGTCCGAGTCTGTTAGCACAGATCACCTGGGAGTGGTAACACCATAAAACCGTTAATTGCCTGTCAGTGCTATATCACTGGGGGGTCGGTTGCTGTGGTGGCGAGAGGATGCAATTGCTGGGTGGTGCTCGGTGATGCTGTCTTGTGGCAGGGTCATCTGTGTGTCACTCACGGTTCACCATTTTGTCCAAGTCTTGGTTGCCCTGTGTAATCGAGCATTTGCTTGGTGATCTTGTCTCTGACATGATCACTTACGGTTTAATTTTGATTCCCTATGGGCTTCAGAAGCTCTTCATGCTTTAATTTAACGTATCGAACCTAACCACCAGCTTGCTGGTGTCTGGACGGAGCGCTAACTTCTTGATGTCGGTGCTGCCTCTGGATCGGGTGCGAAGGTCCGGCAAACCATCCACCTTAAATCAAACCGCTACAGAAACGTCTACAGTGTCATTCAATAGTATTATACGTGGAGGCGCAGGTGGAGTGATGACGGCGACTAGGCAAAGCCGAAAGGACCCTAGTAGCTTGATGTCTGTTTGCAACTCCCGTAAGAGCCGACGTAAACACTGTAAATACAGAATTCCTTCATCAGATTTGTCATTTGTAAACAGACAGTCAAGTATGTCTAATCCTGTAAATATTGTAAAGAATCCTCTCTGTATCAGTACATGGAATGTTACTTCTCTTGTCAGTAATTCCAGTAAGATGTATCAATTAGGAA
Source organism: Bolinopsis microptera (assembly GCF_026151205.1). Lineage (NCBI taxonomy): Eukaryota > Metazoa > Ctenophora > Tentaculata > Lobata > Bolinopsidae > Bolinopsis > Bolinopsis microptera. The sequence continues at coordinate 7,728,560 of NC_087084.1, read as the reverse complement.
AAGGTGTTGATGATTATGGACTAGAGCTCCTTGGGGTAACTGAAACACATATGGCTGGATCAGGAACTCAGACTTTGAGCAATGGGGCTGTTTTGGTTTATTCTGGCAGGAGCGATGGAGTACGGAGAGAAGGAGTTGGTGTTGTTCTTTCCAAAAAGATGAAGAATACTCTCATATCATACACCCCTGTATCAGGACGGGTTATGACTGCCCGTTTACATAGCAAACACATCAACATTAGTGTTACAGTTGTGTATGCTCCAACTGAGGATGCAGAAGTCAGTTTAAAAGACTCATTCTACAAGGAATTGAATGATGTTCAATCGGGACTACCTGCTCATGATATAAAAATAGTTTTAGGAGATTTTAATGCTCGTGTTGGAAGGGATACTGATGCTCACCCTGGTGTTATAGGAAAACACTCATATCACACAGAATCAAATGATAACGGAAAACGGATGCTAGATTTCTGTACTATGCACCAGCTGACGATTGGAGGCACACTCTTTGAACACAAGGATATCCACAAGACAACATGGAGATCCCCAAATGGTAACACCGTCACTCAAATTGACCATATGTGTATTTCGACGAGATGGAGCCATTCTTTGCTTGATGTCAGGAGCATGAGAGGAGCAGATATAAATACTACTCACTATCTGGTTAGAGGATATGTATCTATTAAACTTAAGTGTCCTCAGAAAAGAAAGAAGCGTGTAAGACAGCCTGCTTTAGAGCACCTGCGTGATAGATCTAAGAGCCAGGAATATAGTAACAGAATAGCTGAAGAGTACTATAACAACGATCAGGAGCATGGAAACTCTCCTTTAGAAGAACAGTGGCAAAATTTAAGAGATATAATAACTGATGTTTCATTTGAAGTTCTGGGTGAAAGGGGCCGGAAAAAGAGAACAGAACATCTCTCAAGGGATACTAAGAATCTCCTAAAAGAACGAGGGGAGATTAAAAAGAAACCCAGTACTGCTGAGAACCGTGCTAAGTACTCGCGGATTAACGGTCTTGTTAGGCAGAACTGTAAAAGAGATGATAATGCTTGGGCTGTTAGAATAGCTGAGGAATTAGAAGATGCTGCCAAGCAGGGTCAACAAAGAGATGTTTGGCAGAAAATAAAATCCCTAACAAACAAGAGAGTAAACAGATCTGCGGCAGTGCGGGATAAGAATGGGACGCTTATATCAGATCCCGAAGCTCAATCACATCGCTGGGCCGAATATTTTGAAGAACTCTTGACGCCAGCAGCAAATGCGGTGGATTTCTCTATATTGGATCAGGATGAAAAGTTACTTTCTTTTGAATACCTTAGTAATGATGATGAACCACCGTCCTTGTTTGAAATTGAGGAAGCTATCAAGAAGTTGAAGAACTACAAGAGTGCTGGAATTGATGAAATTTCAAATGAGCAGTTAAAGTACGGTTCTCCTGGACTTCTGCCTTGGTTAAAGGATCTTTTTGAAACTGTGTGGAAAAGTGAGGATATTCCTAATGATTGGAGAAAAGGAATAATCACCATCATCCCAAAGAAAGGGGACCTCACATATTGCAACAATAACAGAGGTATAACTTTACGCTCAACTATATCAAAGTTATTCCAAATTGTGTTGTTAAAAAGACTGAGTAATGGGCTTGAAAAATTACTCAGAGAGAATCAGTGTGGTTTCAGGAGAAACCGTTCTTGTATAGATCAGCTGTACTCACTTCATTGTATAATACACAATTGTATAGAATTCAACGTCCCTTTGTACATAAACTTTATTGATTTTAAAGCTGCTTTTGATTCAATCAATCGTGACTTTATTTGGAAAGCTTTTGAACATTATGGTCTTCCGACAAAATATATCAATGTTTTCAAAGCGTTCTTTAGAGCAACTGAAAGTGCAGTTCGTGTCAATGGAGAATTGACAAGATGGTTTGATGTCGATTCGGGGACTGGACAAGGTGATGTGCAAGGGCCCCCTATTTTTAATCTTGTACTTAACTGGGGATTAGAACTTGCAGAGAAGTTTAAGAATATATCCCGTGGTTTTACACTTCAGTACAGACAAAGTTCCAGACAACCGGAAAAATGTGTCATTGATCTTGACTATGCTGATGACATCGCAGGAATGGATGACACTGTTGAAGGACTGCAAGAAACTACGGACAATATTGCGAAATACTGTGGACTTGGGGGTTTAAAGATGAACGCAAAGAAAACAGAGATCATGGTCATTGGGAAAGATACATCGCAGCACCCACTCCCAGAGAATAGGACCATAGATATAACTGTCGATGGAAACTCTGCAAAGCAGGTCACTCAATTCACTTATTTGGGTGCCAAAATTACATCAGATGGCAAGATTGATAAAGAAATAAGTGTCAGGATTGGAAAAGCAACCGGAGCTTTTAACCAACTCAACAACATTTGGAAGAATAAGAACATAAGCATTAACAACAAAGTGCGAATCTACATCGCAGCTGTTCTTACCATTCTGACCTATGGATGTGAGATATGGAACACGACTCAAGTGCAGACAAGAAGATTGGAGTCTTTCCATCAGTACTGCTTAAGAAGAATCCTGAGAGTGAGGTGGTTCCATCGAGTAAGTAATGAGGATGTTTTAAGAAGGGCATCGATAACTGCCCTTGCTGACATAATAACAACAAAACGGCTGCGTTGGTTTGGACATGTCAGTAGAATGCCTGAAGATCGGTTGCCCAACTATTTACTTGAATGGAAACCCAAGCATGGGAAGAGATCAAGAGGCAGGCCTAGGAAGAGCTTAAATGATGTATTCATTGAGGATGCTGAGCAGAGATTGGATCGTAATGGACTCACGATTGATTGTATGAGAAGATTAGCTGCAGACCGAAAGGGATGGAGAAATGTTACCCGCCGAAGTTGTATAATACAAAGTAATGACGCAGTCGACGCAGACTAATCCTTTTGGATGGAGATCTCGCCATGTAACATGTAACATGTATGTCAGGGTATTTGGCTAAATTGGGCCTAATTTGGACCAAATATGGGCGTGGCTGCCCTGCGCGGGCACCGTTTGGCAGTTGCAGGGTCCGGGAACCCCCTCAAAAGTCCAGGACCCTGACTCTAACCCTGACCCTGACCCTGACCCGGTCAGGGTCAGGGTCAGGGTCAGGGTCAGGGTCAGGGTCAGGGTCAGGGTCAGGGTCAGGGTCAGGGTCAGGGTCAGGGTCAGAGTCAGGGTCAGGGTCAGGGTCAGGGTCAGGGTCAGGGTCAGGGTCAGGGTCAGGGTCAGGGTCAGGGTCAGGGTCAAGGTCAGGGTCAGGGTCAGGGTCAGGGTCAGGGTCAGGGTCAGGGTCAGGGTCAGGGTCAGGGTCAGGGTCAGGGTCAGGGTCAGGGTCAGGGTCAGGGTCAGGGTCAGGGTCAGGGTCAGGGTCAGGGTCAGGGTCAGGGTCAGGGTCAGGGTCAGGGTCAGGGTCAGGGTCAGGGTCAGGGTCAGGGTCAGGGTCAGGGTCAGGGTCAGGGTCAGGGTCAGGGTCAGGGTCAGGGTCAGGGTCAGGGTCAGGGTCAGGGTCAGGGTCAGGGTCAGGGTCAGGGTCAGGGTCAGGGTCAGGGTCAGGGTCAGGGTCAGGGTCAGGGTCAGGGTCAGGGTCAGGGTCAGGGTCAGGGTCAGGGTCAGGGTCAGGGTCAGGGTCAGGGTCAGGGTCAGGGTCAGGGTCAGGGTCAGGGTCAGGGTCAGGGTCAGGGTCAGGGTCAGGGTCAGGGTCAGGGTCAGGGTCAGGGTCAGGGTCAGGGTCAGGGTCAGGGTCAGGGTCAGGGTCAGGGTCAGGGTCAGGGTCAGGGTCAGGGTCAGGGTCAGGGTCAGGGTCAGGGTCAGGGTCAGGGTCAGGGTCAGGGTCAGGGTCAGGGTCAGGGTCAGGGTCAGGGTCAGGGTCAGGGTCAGGGTCAGGGTCAGGGTCAGGGTCAGGGTCAGGGTCAGGGTCAGGGTCAGGGTCAGGGTCAGGGTCAGGGTCAGGGTCAGGGTCAGGGTCAGGGTCAGGGTCAGGGTCAGGGTCAGGGTCAGGGTCAGGGTCCTGGGTCCTTGGTCAGGGTCCTGGGTCCTGGGTCCTGGGTCAGGGTCAAGGTCAGCCGGGGGGTCAATTGTCGGGGGGTAAATTGTCGGGGGTTAATTGTCGGGGGGTCAATTGTCGGGGGGTCAATTGTCGGGGGGTCAATTGTCGCCCACCTCAATTCACCTTTCAAAATTTGCTCCTTCATGAAAAAATTATCGATTTTTACATTCAACACACTATTTTCAACTCACCCTGTTATTGTGTCCGTTCATTTAATGTCCGTCCAAATAAGGTCCGATATATAAGATATTACTTAGTATTACGCTATGACTATATTTTAGCTGCATTGTGGAACAAGAAATAATACCAAAGTTTTCAGTTAAATAATAAAACTGTGTGCATGATGGTAATTTGGTTGTGTAATTGATGTATATGAATTGATTTCTTAATATCACTCTACATTGAAGAACTAATTTATAACAGCTGTATTTGTTGATCTGATGGCCAATACCTCAAAGACCGCGGTCTGGGTCAAAATTTCGCGGTGGAGCACGTCTCTGGTGAGAAGAAGGGGGTGTCGTATTCTGATCGGAGGGCAGATAAATTCTTTTGGTGAGTGAGGACTGAGGAGGTGTCGTCTGTGGGTGTATGAAGACTTTTTTATGTTGAGGTGTGTGAGTTTTTGGAAATACTGTAGTCGGATCCCAACCGTTCTAAAAGGCTATCTCGTTAGCTTTTCGTGTTAAAAGCGATTTCTCAACGGTTATCACCTCTCTAGATGATTCTTAAAACATTTGGACTTCATGGCAAGGTTGAAATACATGCAATGAGGGCGTTTTCGGCCACACCCTTTTTCAGGGTTTCGCAGTCACTCGAATTATTGTTTTTCAGCCCAGGAAGGTCTTAAAGACTATTCCGATACACCAAAATGTGCCTAATAGCCTCATTTATATACAACTTATGAAGCAACATATACCTTAAAATGCTTTGTTTCGGAAATATGGCCGAAAAACGGTTTTTGGCTTGACGCAGTTCATAATTTCCGTGATTTTTGGCATTTCCGCCTAGGAAGGTCGTAGAGACTATTCTGATACACCAAAATGTGCCTAATAGCCCAATTTATATACAACTTATGAAGCAACATATACCCTAGAAGGCTTATTTTCGGAAATGTGGCTGAAAACGGATTTTTGTCGAGCAAACAATGACAATATTCACAAATGGGCTATTGGACTGTTAACTAGAAAGGTCTTAAAGACTCATGATCAACACAGCATTTGTCACAAGATGTAAGATGACTCACTTTGTGTCCAGAAACACCTACAAAAATTGGAGAATGATTTACTTTATTGGGCATCTCTTTTAATGGGCCAGGCCAGCAGCATATTTGTGTCTTACGAAATGGCAATTTTTCAAAATTACGGTTTCTTTAGTAAAGGTCAATGGGTCAGTTACAAACAGCAAATTGTTCGCAATTGCCGACTCATGCACATCATATACTCAAAAACGCTCACATTAGGAGTCATTAGTAAATAACTAATACATGATTTGTGAAAACTCCAACAATTTTTCCTTGGTACAAATTTAAATAAAATGTGTGACGTGCCAGACCAAAATTCAACTTCAAACTTTTTATTTATTCATGCCATGAAACCATAATGAGTTATGTGCCCATCCTTGGAGAACCCGGCGAATGTCCTTGCTGTACGGCAGTGTTAAACAAGGAATTGAAACCGAGGGGTTCCGTTCAGGCCCTTCACACTTTGTTTCTGTCTAGTTCTAATGTACCGTCACAATAGTGACTTTAATATATGTACCAAGAATACCAGACCTAAAATAAATCGGCACTGGATCCGGATCAGATTGTTGCTTGACCGCTGACCAGTACCCCACTTTTTAATTATGATTGATTTCGCTGCTTCGACCAATGTTGGTCTGTAATCCCTGGATTGAGATTTGTTGGCCGCAATTTAATTTAGCTAATTTCTTATAATACCGCAGTGGTCTGGTTCCCACTTCAGAATGACCCCATATTCTTCTTTTTCAGTCGCATAGATTTTCCCATCGTTTGATAATGTGTGCCAACTGTCATTCCCTCGTTTTTAATCAAGTGGTGACTGGCTATTTCTTCTGTTATTACAGCTGTGAGCTGCCTCGAGATCTTATCTGGGGCATGGGCACAAATACTAGAACATTAGAAGATTAGAACTGTAATTCTAGAACTTCAGATTAAGGTTACTTGGCAGAATAGCATTAGCAGGGTTCGAGATTTGACTGAGGGCATTCAGGTAACATACCAGGTTCACATCACCAGTTGAAGTGAATCTTAATTTCGGCATGCAATGCCTTTATGCCTTATAAGTTATAATCTTATAGTAGGATCACGGGGTTTTATAATAGAAGGTCTCGAGATGCTGATTTAGCTATTTAGGTTTCACATGTGACATTTTTCCAGCTTTGGGTAAAGTGGATTTTAGAGCGGGGAGGGGGTCTAAATGACCAAAATCTGAACGATCTCTTACTTACGGGACACTACGGGACAATGGACGGATCTCGGGCCTAATAGCTGTTTTTTAATGAGAGGCTGGAGTTTTGACCTAGATGGTCAACGTGAGGATAGCATGAGGATTTAGGATGCTCTGCCTGCCTTTCGTGGGGTCTTGTAACCCCTAAAGCTGGTATATCTTATCTATATTAACCTTGGTTACATCTCGTGCTGTTTCGAATATATAATTAGATTTATAGGTCCAATATCAAGCAAAAAAGTCTGATGTCATGTACTGATGTTACACTTACATGATCTCCGACGCGAGGATCTCCGAAGTCCGATCTTAAAGTTGGATCTCAGAGCCAAAAAGAGGAACGTAAGCCTTGGTTCCTTTCTTTGAGAGTCAAACAGGAAATTCGGGGTTATCAACTCAAACTCGGATTCGTAGCACAATTAAAAAACCAAAGAATAAAAATCTTAATGAATTTCCCGACATTCTAAAATTAATATCAGTTCGTATTCATATATATATATATAGCCTGACTGACAATTTTCTCGACTGACTGACAATGTTTCTTCTTTTCCCCATTTAGAATACAAAGATTAGTACATTTTAGCTTATGATTAATATTATATTTTTACCTATAGTTTACCAGTTACCTAGATCAATTCAGTGGCCCAAACTCCAGTAGGTTACAAGACTTAAGTTCAATTCGAGGAACACTTTGATTAAGCATGATCCTTGTCTAGTTGGAGTTTTCGCATATCATGCAGTAGTTATCTACTAATCACTCCTAAACTGAGCGTTTTAGAGTCGAATCTCGAACCCTGCCATTCGGCCAAGTAATCTTAATCTGAAGTTCTAGAATTACAGTTCTAATGTTCTAGTACTAATGTATTAGTGCCCTAGATAAGATCTCGAGGCAGCTGTAATAAAAAAGAGCTAGTATAGCTAGTAACCACTTGATTAAAAAACGAGGGAATGACACACATTATCATACGATGGGAAAATCTATGCGAACCAAACCACTGCGGTATTACTATTATGGTAAATGAGCTAAATTAAACTGCAGCCAACAGATCTCAATCCAGGGATTACAGACCAATATTGGTCGAGGCAGTGAAGTCAATTATGATTATAAAGTGGGGTACTTATAGTGGTCAGTGGTCAAGCGTCAATCTGGCCCGGATCCAGTGCCGATTTATTTTAGGTCCGGTATTCATGGAACATATATCATGGTTTCATGGCATGAATAAATAAAAAGTTTGAAGTTGAATTTTGGTCTGGCACGTCACACATTTTATTTAAATTGGTACCAAGGAAAAATTGTTGGAGTTTTCACAAATCATGTATTAGTTATTTACTAATGACTCCTAATGTGAGCGTTTTTGAGTATATGATGTGCATAAGTCGGCAATTGCGAACAATTTGCTGTTTGCAACTGACCCATTGACCTTTACTAAAGAAACCGTAATTTTGAAAAATTGCCATTTCGTAAGACACAAATATGCTGCTGGCCTGGCCCATTAAAAGAGATGCCCAATAAAGTAGATCATTCTCCAAGTTTTGTAGGTGTTTCTGGACACAAAGTGAGTCATCTTACATCTTGTGACAAATGCTGTGTTGCTCATGTTGCTCTAGTTAACAGTCCAATAGCCCATTTGTGAATATTGTCATTGTTTGCTCGACAAAAATCCGTTTTTCAGCCACATTTCCGAAAATAAGCCTTCTAGGGTATATGTTGCTTCATAAGTTGTATATAAATTGGCTATTAGGCACATTTTGGTGTATCAGAATAGTCTCTACGACCTTCCTAGGCGGAAATGCCAAAAATCACGGAAATTATGAACTGCGTCAAGCCAAAAACCGTTTTTCGGCCATATTTCCGAAACAAAGCATTTTAAGGTATATGTTGCTTCATAAGTTGTATATAAATGAGGCTATTAGGCACATTTTGGTGTATCGGAATAGTCTTTAAGACCTTCCTGGGCTGAAATACAATAATTCGAGTGACCGCGAAACCCTGAAAAAGGGTGTGGCCGAAAACGCCCTCATTGCATGTATTTCAACCTTGCCATGAAGTCCAAATGTTTTAAGAATCATCTAGAGAGGTGATAACCGTCGAGAAATCGCTTTTAAGGGGGGGGGGGGGCCAATGGATATTTTTTTGTGAAACTTGATTTCGAGATAGTAGTTGACCAACAAACTAAGACCAGTGACCAAACTTTTGAGGGGGTCCCGGACCCCAACCGCCAAACGGTGCGCGCAGGGCAGCCACGCCCATATTTGGTCCAAATTAGGCCCAATTTAGCCAAATACCCTGAAGATGCCCAAAACCAAGTTTTATGGTGCTCTACTTGTAGCTAGTGGTCTCCTGAACTCGTATATGAAATTTCATCAAGATTGGACAAAAAATGACTGAGTTATGAGCCAAAAACCATATGCCCATATTTGGGCATACGCACCAAATTTGGTAGATTTCGGCCCATAAATTGGTCAAATATCAATATTTTTGAATGAGACTTACTTTATATGAAAGGTAAGCCTAAACTACATATTCTCTGTAAGTTATTGCTTTATATCTGTTTAAATGTGGATACTAAGGCGAAAAAACCACAAAAAATGAACTAAATTGCCCATATCTCGGTTCGCGATATTTGCGGAATTGATCTCATTAAAATTGTAACAACTCAATTAGTTTTCAAAATTTTTGCATGAAATTTTCGGAATCGACTTGAAATTGCATTTCCACCTTATTTTAAATACCGATTTTTGATTTAGGCCTCCAAAAAAATTTGGCGGCCAAATTCCAAAATTATCTCACAAAAATTCAGAATTTGGCCGCCAAATTTTTTTGGAGGCCTAAATCAAAAATCCGTATTTAAAATAAGGTGGAAATGCAATTTCGAGTCGATTCCGAAAATTTTATGCAAAAATTTTGAAAACTGATTGAGTTGTTACAATTTTAATGAGATCAATTCCGCAAATATCGCGAACCGAGATATGGGCAATTTAGTTCATTTTTTGTGGTTTTTTCGCCTTAGTATCCACATTTAAACAGATATAAAGCTATAACTTACAGATAATATGTAGTTTAGGCGTACCTTTCATATAAAGTAAGTTTCATTCAAAAATATTGATATTTAACCAATTTATGGGACGAAATCTACCAAATTTGGTGCGTATGCCCAAATATGGGCATATGGTTTTTGGCTCATAACTCAGTCATTTTTTGTCCAATCTTGATGAAATTTCATATACGAGTTCAGGAGACCACTAGCTACAAGTAGAGCACCATAAAACTTGGTTTTGGGCATCTTCAGGGTATTTGGCTAAATTGGGCCTAATTTGGACCAAATATGGGCGTGGCTGCCATGCGCGCACCGTTTGGCGGTTGGGGTCCGGGACCCCCTCAAAAGTTCGGTCACTGGTCTTAGTTTGTCGGTCAATTGCTATCTCGAAATCAAGTTTCACAAAAATATACCCATTGGCCCCCCCCCCCCCCCCCCCCCTTAACACGAAAAGCTAACGAGATTCCGTTTCGTCTCGGACTACTGGGGGGTGAAGAGTGATTCTATCTGTCTAAGGTCATGTGCTCGTATATTCTCTTGCTTTGTGCGTACTTGAGGCGGTAGTAGCCTTATAAACGGTTGTGGCCATAAACGGTGTTTGAACAAATTTACAATCACCTTTAAATCCCATCTTAATTAACATATTATTATCTATGCAGCTATGAAGCTTGCGAAATTACTGATCCTGTTAGTGGTGAAACTTGGTAAATCAGATAGAGCTTCGCCATCACAAAGTCACCACACGATATCGAGCTCATTCAGAATGATAGATCCTTGGTCCGAAGGTAATTATTACTTATATATAGTTGAGTAGTTATATCATTACGTGTTATAATTATAATCGACTTATATCAGTTTAAAGACAGTCATTTTTGTTTTAAGTAAATGAATGACAAAATTATCTTATTTCACATCACTCTTGAAAATACTTTGCAGAATTATGCAGTTTTCAAGAAGACAGAGGATTCTTGAAACAGGTATGTACAAACCAGAGGAACGATCAATACACGCCCTATAATAAGTGCCACAACACAGAGGAGTATTATTCGACGAACAACGGGAAAGAAGTGACAGCTTTATGTTCAGATGATCCGCACTATTATCAGGCTTGTGGTGATGCCAGTGTCACTGTAAATAATATTGACATAAGAAATGGCAACATGCTTTGTGGAGGATTTATCTGTAACCTTTCGTGGGACATCGTGAACTCAGTACATGATAGTGAAATAATTTGTAACGGTGAACATGACTGTGTTAATACAGAATTAGATGAGGAGGGATGCAGCGAACTGATAACTTTGCCAAGTGGGACTAAGATAGCGTCCGATCTAATATGTAATGATGAATGTGATGGGTACTTCTGTGAGGACGAGGCTACCTGTAACGGATACAGATACGGTATGTATTGTGACGATAAGTATACAACAGGAATAGTAAACTACATGCCACCAAACATCATATGTGATGGACGAAAAGACTGTATTAACGGAGAAGACGAAGCTATCTGTACCGTTACTAATGAAACACAGTACACTTGTAAACATTACCATACTAAACTTACAGTACCAGTACACAAGTTTACAAGATGTGCAGGGTTAGACTATTACAACAAGTACTGCAGTGATTTTGCTTCATATCACACAAACTGTTCAGATCCCGCCAGAGTAGGGGTAAGGTGTCTTGTTAACGGATACTTGTCCTCTGTATCAAAATATATGATCTGCTTTGGTCAAAAGGCAATATGTGACGATAACTTTGAGAACCATTGCATCAAAACCTCTAGTCAGTGTACTGTTCATAGACACTTAATGTGTGATGGTCAACCATACTGCACAGATAAAAGTGATGAAACTGATCGTATCTGCATCACCATGACACCGGTAAAGTGTGAAAGACGTGGCGGCCAGAAAAGGGAACTCCCAATACCTCTAGCTTGGGTAAGAGACGGGGTTAAGGACTGTTTGAGTGAAATCGACGAAGATGACAGTTGGCCTACTTGTGGGAGCACCAAATCATTAAGATATGTTATCAGCAAAGACACGTCGTGTGAAAATGTGTACCTTTGTCCATGGGGTGATCCTGGATACGTGGAATTTAGTGAACTATGCGATGGAGTTGAAACATGTGGAAATGAAAATAAGATCTGCTCTGAGTCCCGCAAACAACCGAAACTGTCCACAACTGTTTTATCAACTGACAAAAGCCTGGTAAAGCATTTATCTTACTGCATAAAGGGGATAAAAAACACAAAAAACTTGAAAAATCATTGCTTCACCATCAGTACGTTTATATTTTCAAATGAAAACGTTTACGGAGGAACCAATACAACGGTTATAATGCCAAATGTTACTCAAAATTGTGACCACATGTTTGGAGAACAATATTTGTACACTAGTTGTGCAGGAAAGTGTATCAACTCTTCCTGTCCACTGAAAAATATTCCTAGATATGAGGCGTGTCCAGGACAATATCATAAAAGAATAGGGACGATAGCCAATAACGAATTCCTAACATTTGTCACAAAATCCTATGAAAATATTTATACGAATAGATATTTCGTCTGTGACAATAATATCACTTGCATTGATTATTCCCAAGTATGCAATCTCATAAATGATTGCGGGGATGGTTCGGATGAGGACAGCTGCACAAATAACTTCAAATGTAACGGTAGCTACATACCAGTGACAAAGAAATGTGACGGATCATTTGACTGCCTGGATTTGACAGACGAATGCAATGACCAGTGCTCAAGACAACTACTAGAAGGGAATGCTATCAAATGGTCATCGTGGGTTATAGGATTTTTAGCCGTCATGGCAAATCTTATCATCATGTCCAAAAATGCTGGAACTTTGAAAAACTGTAGAACTACTGTAGCTCTGTTTAATAAGTCCCTTATCATGATGATATCTTTTGGAGACCTTTTAGTTGGTATCTACTTATTGGTCATATCAATTTATGATGGTGTAATCTTCAAGGAAGAATATTGTACCCAACAGATCGGATGGATTACCAGCATCCAATGTTCAACTATTGGAGTTCTAAGCACCATAGGATCGCAAGTCTCTCTTTTTGCTATGTGTGCATTGAGCCTCACCCGACTTTACGGAATACACAACTCCATGAGAATTCCGGGAGAAGTGACATTGGTAAAATCACTCCAAGTTGCAGGAGGTGTTTTAATGATGACGTTGGCGTCCATTGTCATTGCTGTAATCCCAATTATTTCCAAATTTGAGGATTTCTTTGTCAACGGAGTGAAGTATGCAGAAGAAATAAAGGTATTTATTGGAACAATGAACAAGCAGACACTATTTGCCGTCTTTCAAGGATACTTTGGTAGAATGAAGGAAACAACACTAAGCTGGCGTATGATCAACAAAATGATGTCCGAGATGTATTCTCACGATAATGGTTATGAAGACTACACGAAAAACATCAAAAAGGTAGATTTCTATGGAAACGATGGTGTTTGCCTCTTCAAATATTTTGTCAAAGAAAATGATCCACAGAGGCACTTGGTATGGGCAATTCTTGCCCTGAACTTTGTGTGCTTCTTTTTCATTACAGCCTCATACTTGATCATTGGCATCATATCTCGCAAATCCTCTAAAAGTTTGACACAGTCAGGAGGGAACCAACAGATTTCACAACGCAATAGGAAAATGAACTTAAGAATCGCCATCATTATCACTACAGATTTCATTTGCTGGGTACCCTTCATAGTGATATGTGTTCTACATTCCCTTGAGGTTCTAGATGCAACACCCTGGTATGGCCTGTTTTCCATGATTGTTTTACCGATCAACTCCGTCATAAACCCACTAATCTATGATAAAACTGTAACAAACCTTATAAGCTTACCTATCCAAAGACTCGGAACCCTAATCACTGGTTCAAGAATTTACCGATCATCACCAGTTGAGACCATTGAGATGGATTGTGTGGCAGTACAAGACGGAGAAGTTCCAGGCACAGCAGAGATGACTGAAGTACGAGACAAACAAAAAAATGATTAGCTGAGACAAACAAGGGAGCTTATGACGGCATTTTGAGAGACAAAGCAGACTAAAATCGATCAAGTTAGATGATAACGCCAGAAATGAACGACTTAAATAATATGCAGCAAAAGCAGATGAGCGATGAAAGAAAAGGCAAATAAAACATGGGATACAATTATTAAGGGAGTCAGTTTAACAGGACTACGTTGTCAACGTGAAAATTAGCATTTGTAAATTTGGATAGAACTGTGGATTGTTATATCAAATCATTATACACTTATACTGACAATACGTTCAAGGAATCGAATTCCTTTTCGACATTTAAGTATTATACTAAGTACATCATGTACATTAAGAATATTAAGTATATTTAAGTACATTATGCGCTGATATTGATATGATATAGCTTCTATCACATATATTTACAAACTTATTTATAATAAGTAAAGTGATGATAACAATGTTAAATTATGAGTGGTTTAGGTAATAACTTATCTATACTATTACTATCATACAAATTCCACAAAATTTTTTTTTTAACTAATTGGAAAATCATAAGTCGCAAGGTTTATTTTGAGTAAGATATTACTAGACACTAGTATCGTTATTATTTAATAAATCCAAAAAAAGAATAAATAATAAATATATTATGTATTTAAAAGAAAAAAGGAAAACAACAACAAAAACCAATAAAAACATATCGTCTACACTCTACATAACGGAAAATTTCTGCATCTGAATTAAAATATTGATTATAATGCTATGTTATTTTAGAATAATTGGAAAATTTATTGAATTATTGAATAATGCTGATATTTTAGTATCTAAAAAGACGTCTTTTAACTGTTGTTTAAAATAATTATGTGACGTTTTGACAAACGCGTCAGATTGGTTAAACAATAAAAATTACAATTGTGCAGTGGTGACTGGTGAGAACAGTTCAGATTATCATTGAGTAATTAGGCTCCAATATTAGCATGGATAAGTGCTAACCGGAACCCCATACTTGACACTTTGTGATGTTTTGTCAAGCCTTCGTATAAAATTTAATTTCAGCAAATGAGTTGTGTCTAATTTGTGTTTACGACTGGATCAGGAAGAGCCATTTTAAATTCAATATAAATATTTTCAACGGAACTCTGTCCAGCAGAAGATTCTACAGCAATGTTCGCACAACATACTAACCAGTGACTGCTGCTCGCAGAGCGGAAAATTGGTTGAAACTTGAGATAGGGAATGAACACAGTTAAGCAGTTTATAGTCGGACTGTAAGCACTTTCTTATTGTGTCCACGCCGGAAAATAGATTGATACTCGGTAGTTTCCGGCAGTGAGATAAGTATGGTAATATGTATTTAAGGTTTAAATACATCCTTGGCACCTGGCATATATAGGGGCTATTATATACCTCAGGTCTACTAGTTCAGATCCTGACTGTTTGGGTCTTGGAGAACAGTATTCTAATATTTAAATCTTTACGCTTGAAATGATTCTTTTGTGATAACGCTGATTTAAAAAGTACTATCAGTATTACGGTATTGTTTTCCCTAAAAATTAACCGATTCGTGTTATTCGACTATTATTTGAGGTGCAATATATGCGGTGCTTGGCAACACTTGTAGGGTATAAAACCATCTCCAAATAAAAGGTGACCATCGTCAGGATATAATTTTCATAGTACATTGCCTTCAAGCTTTTTAGGTTGCTCTTAGTGGATAAACAGTGTAATCCTTATACTCAGTGACGAAACGTACCTGTGGGCTACCCACTCGCTAAATTTTTCCGCCCTTCTCCCCTTAAATTGTTCTAATATCCTGATTTTTAGAGAATACGCTTGTAAATTTTTTTTAAAAGTATTTTAGTGGGGGCGGTCGTTTCACCATTGCTTACACCCTGCAATCTGCATCACATAACAATAATAACCTTTCATGGCTTTGAGTCCAACATTAAGGTACATGCTGTCGAGTGCCGACTCAAGTAAGTTACCTATGGCACACACCTTGTTCGGGACACACGCAAAGATTCTCTGCTTCCCCTTTAATCACTTAATCGTTCATAAAACAATGGGTAAAGAGGGGCTACACAGAATTGGAGTGAAATAGAACAATAGCGATTAGGCAAATCTTGTGAGCAAGGCTCTCCCATTCCACACTCCTACTATCTAGGGACTACGGGTGGAAGATGAATAATTAAAATTCCAACAGCATCTTGTTCCCTTCATTGTGCTGATTCCGGGAAGCATTCTCTTTACGCTCTCATCATACTGTAGAATGAGATATCGTTCATTTAAAATTGGGTAATTATAGGCCTGTCAAGGATTGCAGCCCAATTAAGAGCTGATCAATTGCAGCTACTTGTGCCATATAAGGGATAACTGAGGTCACGTGACAGTCGGTCCTATCACGTGACCACTGATCCTATCACGTGACCTTGATTCGTTAATCCTCGGACACGCGTTCACATTCGTAACGTGTCGTATGCCGACTAGGATAGTCAGGGTCAGGGTCAGGGTCAGGGTCAGGGTCAGGGTCAGGGTCAGGGTCAGGGTCAGGGTCAGGGTCAGGGTCAGGGTCAGGGTCAGGGTCAGGGTCAGGGTCAGGGTCAGGGTCAGGGTCAGGGTCAGGGTCAGGGTCAGGGTCAGGGTCAGGGTCAGGGTCAGGGTTACGGTAAAAGTTGCGGGACTGATTTTTTCGGTAAAGTGCCGACAAAACACTGACGAAGTTAAATGATAAAGGTTTTTTAAATCGGTCGTTGGTAGGTGGTTTAATTGATGGTTTTGTACCACAAATGAGCAAATGTTACATAAAATGGCTTGAGCAGAACGGTAAGAGTTACGGGGCTCGCATATATATATGTAGCTGCATAATTAGTGTAATTGATTTACCCGGGTAAGATTCGCTGTCTATACTATAATCTTATTAGGGGAGGGGGCACTGTTTGGACTGCAGAGAGAGAGTTCATACTTTCAATCTTTCATACGATAATGTTATGCGTGTTCACAAATATGATAGGCGGGTGTGGTGTTAACTAAGATGAGAAGTACGAATGAGTCGGACTTTTCAATTTACTCGTATCGTACGTACTTTTCAATTCTACTGAAAAGTTAACCTTCTAGAAATCGATGGAAGAATTCTAAATCGCATGGTACGGACTAATATTGAGCGTTTTCAACAACTTGTGTTTCTATATTCCAATCGTCGATTAACTTAAAGTTTAACTTTAAGAGAAATAAAACAAGCTCTTTAAATAAGTAAATTGTCTAGTAATTTTGTGGAATTTTTGTTTTACTTTTAAATGCTTGCCTGACCTAAGAATTGTGTGTTTAATTTGTTCGCGAACGGTATATTTTATCTACCGTCGGCAAACAATTACATTTTATAATGGCCCCGATGATAATAATTCAAAAACAAAAAAATTCTATCTGAATCGTACGTCGTATGAGTCGGACATTTCAAAGTTGCGTACAAGTACGTACTTTTCCCCCTAAACGAGTCCGTACTTCTCATCTTAGGGTGTTAAGGGTTAATTTCTATTGATTATTGTTTAAGATACTATTACTATTGTTTAAGATACCATTGGATACGTGAGGGCACTCCGAATAGAATTGCTCACCTAATGCGGGTTCTGACTCAACGGGTAAATGCTCTTACCCTTTTTAACTGCGGCAGTGAAATCCTAGCCGAAGGCCGGGTTACACTAGTAATGAAATAAAACCAAAGTGGAAACTATTAAAGTGTTAAACTTCATGATTTGAGTATAATTGCATTCATAGGTCTGCTTTATCGATTAAAATAACCTTTCATTTAAAATAATTGTTCTATTAATTGTCTGGGACGAAGGTATGGCACGTGGTCAGTGGTCACATGCCCAGTGGTGTGCGCCGCCGTGTTCTTCCAAAATCGGCGGCGGCGTGGCCAAAATTAGCGGCGGTGGCGGCGTTCGGCGGCGTGGCCTGTGGACAATTGGCAGTTTCAGTTGTGACTGTCAAAATGGAAATTCATTGCTTAGGTAAAGGATTGACTTAATATTAATAAGGTTTAGACATTAGACAGTTGCAAATTTCACTTCAATTCATCGTTGATCGTATGACAGGAATTCACAATTTCATGAAACATTGCATATGGTACATCGAACTACTGACGTCAGACATGCTAGAGGGATTTTATAATTATATTCAGCAATTATGCCTTGATCATTGAGTGATTTTTGAGTAATTTTTTGAAAATTCAAATGTTAAAAATACCACGTTCACTCCGTTTGCGCCGCCGATAAATTGTTCGGCGCAGCGGCATGGGCTAAAAACTCGGCGGCGGCGGCGTTCGGCGGCGGCGCACACCCCTGGTCACATCTAGCAAATGTTAGAATGTTGAATAATGGTCACTAGCCGCATAAACCAACACGTTGTTATGTACAAGTGCTTGTAGGGTAACGCGAACGTTACTATTTGTCACCCACAAACAGCTAGACTTGTACAGTAATGTCTTAGTAATTTTCATAGTAGTGGCTTCTTCATAAAACTTACGATCATGATAATCTATTTTTCAAAAAATCTAAAAGTAATCATTAGTCGAAAATTGGGAACAATTTTCATCTGCATGAACGTTTCTTGGAAAATTATCCCCAGCTCTATGCTTCGGCAATGGTACTTTTGTGGCTAAAGACATGATTTTCAAAGACAATATTTACGGCAAAAAGGAGAGCAAATTGTCGATTACAATTTTTCAAGTGGAGGCTCGGAAAATTTACTCGTTTAGTTTCTCACTTCACTCCTAGAATTGTGCTCTGCAGGAGATAATTTTCTCTGCGGACTGCGCCTGATGTTCGAATTTTCCACTCAAGTGCACGTGTTGTTTAATCAATTCGCAGTTATAATCCGTTACCGATTTAATATGTATTTGCTATCTATATCAATCCCCATGATATAGGCGAGTTTGGGCCCAAGCTCACCAATATCAATATTCAATATCTTACTATATATAAAGCGAGACGATATAGGGAATGAGGTAGTTGTCTGTTCATAGATCGCCCTCTAAACTTACAAGGAAATATTTCCTGTAGAACCTTGGTATATAAGCAACATTTGACAAAGCATAGTGTGGAGTGAGCTATGTGCCCATCCTTGGAGAACCCGGTGGATGTCCTTGCTGTGCGGCAGTGTTAAACAAGGAACCGAAACCGAGGGGTTCCGTTCAGGCCCTTCACACTTTGTTTCCGTCTAGTTCTTATGACTATGTACCGTCACAATAGTGACTTAAATATATGGATGGATCCGTACCATTTTACTGACACCACGGTATCGACTTTAACGCGGCTTTCCGCAAAAACCGTAAAAGATATACAACTGAAACTTTTTTGACTGGGTCAAATGCTTTAATGGCCTTCAAGTTCAAATCAGCATGGAAAAATTGGCCAAGAAATAAGAATTTTAGTGCCCAAAATTTGGACTCCCAAGTGGTGTCAAAAACGCGATTTAAATAGGTAATAATTATTTTAGTCGCTCGAGTCTTGACACCACTTTAGGGTTAGACGAGTTCCTACTAGTGGTTTCTAAAGTTCTAAGATACCGTATCTTACCTTACATAAAGTCATCTTACTATATATAAAGCGAGACGATATATATATATATATACAATGAAAACAACGATTCTACAAACTCAGAGTTTCATGCAAATGCAATCGTCAGTGTTAGAATAACTTAGTATTCTGTACAAATACAGTATACTTGATGTCAGCGACATCCTTGACATCACATTTAACGTGAACAGGTGATCACTGACGAGTGATTGCTAGGGGGTCTTGGCACATTAAACCGGTACAGGTATTAAACCCCCGAAACCGGTGTGCCAAGTCATCTGCTGATGATGTTCACATAACATTATTTCATCTCTCCTTTATTCCTTCCGTCTTTTCTTAAACTTACAGTTCAGTTACTTTATTTCACCAGGTCTACCTAAGGATCAATTATTCTTTGGTGGGGTTTCACTTCTGGTATTGGCTTCATTCCCGTTCCTTTTCCTTATTCTTTATACTTATTTTTTATATAGTTTAATGAGATTACTAAATTAATAAATCCATGTTTTCCTTACAAGCTCCTTCATAAAATTAACTTAACTAAACTAAATCAAAAAACAAAATCAAACGAAACGAAACGAAAATGAAATACAAGAACAAAAACTAAAATTAAAATAAAATATTCCTAAAAGCATTTCTTCAGCATAAACTTGTTGGTGTGCCTACATTTACTTATGAGTTCCCTCCTCCTATTTAATAGATTGCCATCTTTATTTAAAATAATGTAAAGTTTTTCAGTAAGGCAGAGATGACAATCTTTCGTACCCCCCTTGTACGGATGAGCATGTTTGATTATTTTCCAAGATATTTTATATGGTGTTTGTTTATCTTTCAACTCCCATATTTTCTTAGATAGCTCCGTCTGATTTCGTAGCTTCTCGAGTTTGAAAGAGCTTGTGTGTGAACTGAAACGGGTCTTAAAAGTGTTTTCAGTAAGCCCAATATATTTGTGCTCTTTCTTTTCCTTTTCCACTGCAATAGTTGCTTCATATATCACTGCTGCTTCCAGGCATTGTCCGTTCAGTGGGCACATTTCAGGCTTTCTGCAATTGCACGTTTTCGATTTAATTGTGGGTTCTTTCTGAGCTTGGTGTCTGGTGCTCGCTAAGATGGATCCTACGTTGGGTAGGCAACTGTATGATAGCTTAATTGTGTTTCTGTTGAACATTTTGTGAAATTGGTGTCCTCTGGGGAAGTGCTTGTCTAGTAATCGGAGGAAGCTTTTGCCTATTAGTTAGGGAATAATGCAAAATGTCTGGGAAAAAATTTGCGACAAGCTGATTTTGACAGGAATGTGTTGTCCATAGTATCAGGAACCACCCAAAGAGTTTTGAATCTGGATCTGTTGAGCAAAAAAAGTTACAGCCAATTTTCTTCAGGCGCGTATGTCAGCCTGAGGACTGCACTTGAAAAACTCGTAACTATCGTAATAAAGACCCCCAGGAGCACCATAGGGGGTGCAAAATGACCGCAATAGTGACATTATGTGGGGCGAATCAGTGTTTTAGGGTCGTCAGATCTTTACTTATTGAGATAATTTCATTTTTATAGGCTAACCTCTCAAAAATTTACTAAAATTTTGAAATTTTACTTAAATTTGGAAATTTAGCAAAATTGTTGTACAATTAAAACATTGTCTAGTTATCAGTATTCAAATTCTAAAATTTAATTTCAATTGTCAATTGATCCTTATATTAGTATAGTAAATAATATACATATCACATCAAATTCTGTAAAAAAAGGTCCTGAATTATTAGCATGGTGTCTTTGATTGGCAACTATTAGGTCACTTCTGGCTATCCCATTTCCTCAGAGTTGTTTGATTCTCCTGAATCGTCCTGTCTTTCGGGTGCATTAGTGCAACTTAATTGACGAAAAAGCAACTTTGCTTAATGATCTAACAATAAAGGTTTACCCCTATCACCCCCTCAAAGAAAATGGTCTAAGCACAGTCACATTCAGGCCATTTGATAAACAACAGCGAAAGTTTGTTTATGATACCTCTTGCTTTGGAGACACCGCTTTTTATGCAGCGTGGCTCATTTTCATGAAACTTACCCATGCCAATCCTCCCGTCAATTGGAAAGGTTTCATGAAATCGCTGCATAAGCCCAATGTGAAGGCAAGATCACAAATTAAGTTCCTGCAGATAATCGATCAACCCCCAGACAGCTACTCAACAGTCTATACAACACTTATTGAGTACTTGAAGACAGCCTCAATCAAACCGACGGTAATCACATTCGATTTACCACTTTGGTTGAAGGCTAGTCGGATAGTTCTCGAGAAAGGAATGCCAGTTATTGTTAGGCTGGGAGGCTTCCACACCCTGAAAAGCTTTTTGGGGTGTGTGGGTTATATCATGGCAGACTCCAGACTGGAAGACCTTATGAGATTAGTCTACCCTGGGGATGTAACTCACATAATGGACGATGGATCCTATTACAAAGCACTGAGGGCCCACTTTTTAATATATTGTGCTCTCTGCTGCTATTTATTCGAGGACAAAATAGCAGAGGAGGATCTTGAAGATATGGTTAGCTACATTGCCAAGTGTAGCAATGAAAAACTCGGTGTAAACCACAAGACCAGAGCCGTACAAGAGTTATCAGAGCGTATAAAAAAGAAGTTCGAGATGTTATCGTCGAACAGCCGCACAGCTGCTCTTTGGACAACTTATCATGGTTTCATTTGCTTAATAAAAGATTTTATAAGAGCAGAACAGTTACATGACTTCGATCTACATCTTGCAATTTTGGCTAAGATGTTGCCTATCTTTGCAGCAGCAGGTCGAGGTCAGTACTCCAAGGCTCTACGGCTGTATCTTGAGCAGATTACCGTAAGTTTGAGATTCAGTATGGGGCACTAGTCAAAACGTTCAAGGTCGTAGGTCTGCACACAGTTCGATATAATGAACACGAGTGGTCTGGTGTGTGGACAGACCTGTCGATCGAACAGCGACTAATGAAGGCTGCATAGTCATCAGGGGGTTTGTCTGGAGGGAGAATGCGAACTCATGAATCTGCCCATAAGTTATGGACTGCAACCCTCAATCAAATGGCGTTGATAAACGAGAGTGTCGATGAAGCTATTGCAGACTTATCCAATAAAAGAACAACAACAAAAGCCTCTAGTACTAATCACTCAGATCTTAGCAAATCTTCTGTACAGAAAAATATTGCAGTGTTTACCAAGCTGTTGTGTTGGTTTAAAGATACAGCTGATTTCGACGAATCTGAAGACAAGACTAAAATGCTATCGTACTCAACGGGTCTCATATCACAGAAAGAGAAGGATAATGTCAACCCAGAAGATTGCATTTCAGTTGGTACTGCCCTCCAGAAAGAGCTGGATGGCAAAAGCTTTATCGATAAGTTTCGAGTTAAAGGCAAAGTCGGAAACTTGACCCTTCTAAAGAGGACAGTGAGGGTGAACGAAAAAGATATTGTTATAGACTCATTGACAATTTTTAATCGGCTTGTCTTCGCATCTGAACGAGAGTCTACACTGGAGGAAAGCTTGCAATATGAGCTCACAGCAATGCCGATGAGTCTTTTTAACAATGAGCAGATGATGAGAAAGGCAAACAAGGCAGCCCTTGGGCAATACCTCAAGAATGTTGTTGATTGTACTGTGACATTTAGCAACCCATCCTCCCCATTAATAATTGATGGTGGATGGCTACTCTATCAAGTTACCTCGTTCACAGGCTTTGAAACATACGGCGACATAGCTAATGAATACCTTAAGCTAGTTCCGAAATCCGAACAGCGGAAAGTGATTGTTGTGTTTGATGGCTATGCCCGATCAACAAAAGATCATGAGCATCAGCGAAGAATCAAGGCATACTGCTCTGATATAGCTATTAAAAGTACTACTGTATGCACAGTTCCGATGAAAAAACTGTTCAGCAACTCAAAGAACAAGCATGAGCTTATAAAGCTTCTGTCGAACGTTTTTACAGAACATGGAATTGAAGTACATGTAGCTACTGATGATGCTGATACCATGGTAGCTAGTAAAGCTTTAAACTTGTCCTTCTACGAAGATGTTGAGGTAAAAGCAGAGGATACTGATATACTTTGCCTCCTTATTCATCATTTTACTGAGAATCACAATGAAATTGTGATGACGACCAGAAACGGCTCACACTCGATCAGTAAAATAGTAAATGCTCTTGATGCCAACATAAAACGCATATTACTGTTTGTTCACAGTTTCTCAGGATGTGACACGGTCAGCAGTATACATGGCTTTGGTAAGGTGAAGATATTGAAAAAGGCAGTTTCTTTTCACGAGGAGGGTCATTTAGCATCATTACTCTCTGTGAGAGTTTCAACAAATGAAGTAATTGAAGCTGGCCTCTCCCTGTTTCAACATATCTATGGAAATAAAACCAAGGCACTTGAAACTCTCAGATTTCTCAGCTACAGTAGAATGATAGCAAAGAAAAACTCAACCCATCAAGGCTACCACCGTCTACATCCTCTGCAACTGAGCATATATTAAGATCATATCTTCAGTACCATAACTGGGTGACACTCGACACTGCAAGTCTAAATCCACTACATTATGGATGGGAGATGAGTTCTGAAAGATAATACCGGCCAATCCCGACTAAAGCTGCGATTGCCCCGGCAGGGATGCTCAACCTCATTTGCTGCAATTGCTCGGTGGAGGTTGAGAACCCTTGTAAGTACTTAAGGTGTTCCTGCCGGAAGTATGGCTTTAAATGTCTACCTGCATGTGGCCAATGTCATGGATTAAGTTGCACTAATGCACCCGAAAGACAGGACGATTCAGGAGAATCAAACAACTCTGAGGAAATGGAATAGCCAGAAGTGACCTAATAGTTGCCAATCAAAGACACCATGCTAATAATTCAGGACCTTTTTTTACAGAATTTGATGTGATATGTATATTATTTACTATACTAATATAAGGATCAATTGACAATTGAAATTAAATTTTAGAATTTGAATACTGATAACTAGACAATGTTTTAATTGTACAACAATTTTGCTAAATTTCCAAATTTAAGTAAAATTTCAAAATTTTAGTAAATTTTTGAGAGGTTAGCCTATAAAAATGAAATTATCTCAATAAGTAAAGATCTGACGACCCTAAAACACTGATTCGCCCCACATAATGTCACTATTGCGGTCATTTTGCACCCCCTATGGTGCTCCTGGGGGTCTTTATTACGATAGTTACGAGTTTTTCAAGTGCAGTCCTCAGGCTGACATACGCACCTGAAGAAAATTGGCTGTAACTTTTTTTGCTTAACAGATCCAGATTCAAAACTCTTTGGGGTGGTTCCTGACACTATGGACAACACATTCCTGTAAAAATCAGCTTGTCGCAAATTTTTTCCCAGATGGTTCTATATTAATGTTAATTGTCCCTAACTATATGTTTGTTGTTACATTTGAGCTGTATGGGGGGTTGAACCATATGATCTTCGGCGTCTATCGGACATCTCCTGCAATAAAGAAGAGTTTGACAAAGCGAAAGGGATTTACGGAACAGCACTTAAAGAAAGCGGTCACGACCACCAACTAGAGTTTACAGATACTAGCACCGCCATGCCACGAGCCAACAGGAAGAGATCCAGGAAGATCATATGGTTCAACCCCCCATACAGCTCAAATGTAACAACAAACATAGGCAAAAGCTTCCTCCGATTACTAGACAAGCACTTCCCCAGAGGACACCAATTTCACAAAATGTTCAACAGAAACACAATTAAGCTATCATACAGTTGCCTACCCAACGTAGGATCCATCTTAGCGAGCACCAGACACCAAGCTCAGAAAGAACCCACAATTAAATCGAAAACGTGCAATTGCAGAAAGCCTGAAATGTGCCCACTGAACGGACAATGCCTGGAAGCAGCAGTGATATATGAAGCAACTATTGCAGTGGAAAAGGAAAAGAAAGAGCACAAATATATTGGGCTTACTGAAAACACTTTTAAGACCCGTTTCAGTTCACACACAAGCTCTTTCAAACTCGAGAAGCTACGAAATCAGACGGAGCTATCTAAGAAAATATGGGAGTTGAAAGATAAACAAACACCATATAAAATATCTTGGAAAATAATCAAACATGCTCATCCGTACAAGGGGGGTACGAAAGATTGTCATCTCTGCCTTACTGAAAAACTTTACATTATTTTAAATAAAGATGGCAATCTATTAAATAGGGGGAGGGAACTCATAAGTAAATGTAGGCACACCAACAAGTTTATGCTGAAGAAATGCTTTTAGGAATATTTTATTTCAATTTTAGTTTTTGTTCTTGTATTTCATTTTCGTTTCGTTTCGTTTGATTTTGTTTTTTGATTTAGTTTAGTTAAGTTAATTTTATGAAGGAGCTTGTAAGGAAAACATGGATTTATTAATTTAGTAAGTTATTCTAACACTGACGATTGCATTTGCATGAAACTCTGAGTTTGTAGAATCGTTGTTTTCATTGTACAATGCTCCCCTCCCGGGTAGAGCACTCTTGAAACTGGATTTCTCCAAAAGAAACATCATATATATATATATATATACAGGGTGGGCCAAAAGTCAGTACCCATACGTTGGCCTTTATAGCTCAGTCACTGAGTGCCCAATTTAAATACTTCTTTCTGGTATGACTTAGTACCACCACTGGTTCGAGGAATTTGTCAACTCGAAAAATATTCGCGTTCATTTTTTTTCAAATGGAGGTTCATTTTCACATTTATTTGATAGTTTGGATAGTCGGATCAAGCTAAATGTTATTGAATTGTGTTTGGCCATTCGAATTACGTTTGTCCTGAAAGAATTAGAACTGTAGCTTCTCAGATGACCGAGATATGAAGCATAACGAGTTTATTCATTACGTGTGATCAGGTGATTGGTTTACCTAATCACGTGATAAGGTGCCCCCGTTAACTACCCCGTTAAACATTATGGGAATTGGTAAGGGTGCCCAATTAAGGTGTTGTGTCACGGTGTCACATAATCACCCAGTCAATATTGTTAACGAGATACAGAAAATGCTTGATAACTTCGTCATTTCTAATTCGTTTTGCCTCATGTTTTCAGATCATATGCAACATTTGATAATCTACCGTCTCTGAAAAAATTAGGCGTTCAGCATGTTCAGAGAAAACAATATAGGTGTTTTAATATTGAATGGGCGTGGTCTAAAATATTCGAATTTTCAAATTTTGACGACGGAATCCTCGAACCAGTAAGTACAGTATGCCATCTGCAAAGCAACAGCTCTCAAATATAAAAGACGGCGGAGCTATTAAGGCCAACGTATGGGTACTGACTTTTGGCCCACCCTGTATATATCTGTGCCATTTTACTGACACCACGGCATCAACTTTAACGCGACTTTCCGCATAACCCGTAAAAGATATACAACTGGAACTTTTTTGGCTGGGTCAAATGCTTTAATGGCCTTCAAATCAGCATGAAAAAATAAAAAATTGGCCAAGGAATAATGATTTTAGAGCCGAAAATTTGGACCCCCAAGTGGTGTCAAAAACGCCAATTAAATAGGTAATAATTATTTTAGTATTTTGAGTCTTGACACCGTTTAGGGTTATATTATACGGGTTCCTGCTAGTTCATATAACAGGAGCGTCAACCTACCCGTAAGCAGCCCTAACACAACCCTAAAATACTGTTAGTTCATCCTGAAACCGCTATGAAGACTTTAAATACTGCTTATAGAAGTCCCGATAAAATCCTTGGTAGTCCTTTTCGATATTGGTTGATATCGGTATTCATTCGTTGATCTTAAGCGAATATTTGGAAAAATTTTTTTCGTCTTCTGAACTCGAGATCTTTCCTTCATAAGCCCTATCATTAGCTGGGAACTATAGTCATTGTTTACAATTACTGAGATTCGGCAGAGAGACCGCTGCAATCCGATAAGCCGCTCGGGAGTCGGGCGCTTTACTAGCTAAGTATAGTTGGTTCGTGCGCACTTAACGTACTTTTAAAACATTACGCACTTAACGTACGAAAAAACGTAAAACGGTGAATTCAACGGTAAATGTACTTAAACGCACTTTTAACGCACGAAATAATTCAAACGCACTTTAAGTACTTTTCCCGAAAAATTGACGCACGAACCAACTATGCAGTTTACTTAGCTTATAATAACATCTATGACAGCCAAGTGCATTTTAAAGTAATTTGCCCTTGAGTACCTATGATAATTATAACCAGTTTTATCGTGTTCAGCGTCCTCGAAAACATAGGGTTACATGATTTTCGCTTCGATATTCATTAACAAAAATCCTTCTATCTTCAAATTTCTGGCCCAGCTGCCTGCTAGGTTTCAGAAGGTGATACCAGATCAAGATGCTGCAATAATTGCGCAGCTCCTATATATGGATCCAATTACACGCGATACATATACATATCACCGGAGACTCGCGGGCGGAACAAAATATTGCACGCGCACGCGCGAGGTGATGTGGATTATATCCACCAGCGGGCGTATTACAGTTAATATATAATTTTATAAATAAACAATGGAGCTTGTATAAAAGTCAACTCTAGAAAAGGTCGACACTAATTGTTGTAACCATGGTAACACGTCACGTGTTCAATGTAAGCCAATCATAAAGGGATGTGTCGTATATATAGGGGCTGGAGATGCACTGCATTCCTGGGCCGTGGGAATAATGAATGTAATGTCAGTGACGATGAATATCAATAATATAGGGGGATTATAGTGCTGATGTGTATTATGTAGTGTGTTATAATAACTTTGATATAAATCAAAGTATCATGTCATCTGCTCACGAGCTGCATGAGCAGCCCTACCGGACACAAAAATAAAATGTATTATATAGTTGCAGTGTAATAAGGAATTTCACATGGAGACGATACAGAAACTGAAAAAATTTTAGAGAACTCCGGGCTATATTGCTACTGGTCAAATTAAATGTCACTTGTTAGCGGGCTATATCGTGAGCGGGCTGTAGAGATATCGGGCCCTTTGACTGCGGGCTGGTGAGAGCCCGCTATGCGAAAAAGCGCACGCTGGTGGATATATATACATATCACCGGAGACTCGCGGGCGGAACAAAATATTGCACGCGCACGCGCGTGCAATATTTCATATGTCCCCGAGGGCGCTAGCCCGAGGAGGACATATTTTCGTATAGCACGGAGGGCCCATCGGGCCCGAGTGCTATACGATTTTTCCGCCCGCGGGTCGAGGTGATGTGGATTATATCCACCAGCGCGCGGGCGTATTACAGTTAATATATAATTTTATAAATAAACAATGGAGCTTGTATAAAAGTCAACTCTAGAAAAGGTCGCCACTAATTGTTGTAACCATGGTAACACGTCACGTGTTCAATGTAAGCCAATCATAAAGGGCTGTAATGTCGTATATAGGGGCTGGAGATGCACTGCATTCCTGGGCCGTGGGAATAATGAATGTCATGTCAGTGACGATGAATATCAATAATATAGGGGGATTATAATAGTGCTGATGTGTATTATATGTAGTGTGTTATAATAACTTTGATATATATACATATCACCGGAGACTCGCGGGCGGAACAAAATATTGCACGCGCACGCGCGTGCAATATTTCATATGTCCCCGAGGGCGCTAGCCCGAGGAGGACATATTTTCGTATAGCACGGAGGGCCCATCGGGCCCGAGTGCTATACGATTTTTCCGCCCGCGGGTCGAGGTGATGTGGATTATATCCACCAGCGGGCGTATTACAGTTAATATATAATTTTATAAATAAACAATGGAGCTTGTATAAAAGCCAACTCTAGAAAAGGTCGCCACTAATTGTTGTAACCATGGTAACACGTCACGTGTTCAATGTAAGCCAATCATAAAGGGCTGTGTCGTATATAGGGGCTGGAGATGCACTGCATTCCTGGGCCGTGGGAATAATGAATGTAATGTCAATGACGATGAATATCAATAATATAGGGGGATTATAGTGCTGATGTGTATTATGTAGTGTGTTATAATAACTTTGATATAAATCAAAGTATCATGTCATCTGCTCACGAGCTGCATGAGCAGCCCTACCGGACACAAAAATAAAATGTATATATAGTCAGTGTAATAAGGAATTTCACATGGAGACGATACAGAAACTGAAAATATTTTAGAGAACTCCAGGCTATATTGCTACTGGTCAAATTAAATGTCACTTGTTAGCGGGCTATATCATGAGCGGGCTGTAGAGATATCGGGCCCTTTGACAGCGGGCTGGTGAGAGCCCGCTATGCGAAAAAGCGCACGCTGGTGGATATATATACATATCACCGGAGACTCGCGGGCGGAACAAAATATTGCACGCGCACGCGCGTGCAATATTTCATATGTCCCCGAGGGCGCTAGCCCGAGGAGGACATATTTTCGTATAGCACGGAGGGCCCATCGGGCCCGAGTGCTATACGATTTTTCCGCCCGCGGGTCGAGGTGATGTGGATTATATCCACCAGCGGGCGTATTACATTTAATATATAATTTTATAAATAAACAATGGAGCTTGTATATAAGTCAACTCTAGAAATGGTCGCCACTAATTGTTGTAACCATGGTAACACGTCACGTGTTCAATGTAAGCCAATCATAAAGGGCTTTGTCGTATATAGGGGCTGGAGATGCACTGCATTCCCGGGCCGTTACGTGGGAATAATGAATGTAATGTCAGTGACGATGAATATCAATAATATAGGGGGATTATAGTGCTGATGTGTATTATGTAGTGTGTTACAATAACATTGATATAAATCAAAGTATCATGTCATCTGCTCACGAGCTGCATGAGCAGCCCTACCGGACACAAAAATGAAATGTATAATATTATATATATAGTCAGTGTAATATAAGGAATTTCACATGGAGACGATACAGAAACTGAAAATATTTTAGAGAACTCCGGGCTATATTGCTACTGGTCAAATTAAATGTCACTTGTTAGCGGGCTATATCATGAGCGGGCTGTAGAGATATCGGGCCCTTTGACAGCGGGCTGGTGAGAGCCCGCTATGCGAAAAAGCGCACGCTGGTGGATATATATACATATCACCGGAGACTCGCGGGCGGAACAAAATATTGCACGCGCACGCGCGTGCAATATTTCATATGTCCCCGAGGGCGCTAGCCCGAGGAGGACATATTTTCGTATAGCACGGAGGGCCCATCGGGCCCGAGTGCTATACGATTTTTCCGCCCGCGGGTCGAGGTGATGTGGATTATATCCACCAGCGGGCGTATTACAGTTAATATATAATTTTATAAATAAACAATGGAGCTTGTATAAAAGCCAACTCTAGAAAAGGTCGCCACTAATTGTTGTAACCATGGTAACACGTCACGTGTTCAATGTAAGCCAATCATAAAGGGCTGTGTCGTATATAGGGGCTGGAGATGCACTGCATTCCTGGGCCGTGGGAATAATGAATGTAATGTCAATGACGATGAATATCAATAATATAGGGGGATTATAGTGCTGATGTGTATTATGTAGTGTGTTATAATAACTTTGATATAAATCAAAGTATCATGTCATCTGCTCACGAGCTGCATGAGCAGCCCTACCGGACACAAAAATAAAATGTATATATAGTCAGTGTAATAAGGAATTTCACATGGAGACGATACAGAAACTGAAAATATTTTAGAGAACTCCAGGCTATATTGCTACTGGTCAAATTAAATGTCACTTGTTAGCGGGCTATATCATGAGCGGGCTGTAGAGATATCGGGCCCTTTGACAGCGGGCTGGTGAGAGCCCGCTATGCGAAAAAGCGCACGCTGGTGGATATATATACATATCACCGGAGACTCGCGGGCGGAACAAAATATTGCACGCGCACGCGCGTGCAATATTTCATATGTCCCCGAGGGCGCTAGCCCGAGGAGGACATATTTTCGTATAGCACGGAGGGCCCATCGGGCCCGAGTGCTATACGATTTTTCCGCCCGCGGGTCGAGGTGATGTGGATTATATCCACCAGCGGGCGTATTACAGTTAATATATAATTTTATAAATAAACAATGGAGCTTGTATAAAAGCCAACTCTAGAAAAGGTCGCCACTAATTGTTGTAACCATGGTAACACGTCACGTGTTCAATGTAAGCCAATCATAAAGGGCTGTGTCGTATATAGGGGCTGGAGATGCACTGCATTCCTGGGCCGTGGGAATAATGAATGTAATGTCAATGACGATGAATATCAATAATATAGGGGGATTATAGTGCTGATGTGTATTATGTAGTGTGTTATAATAACTTTGATATAAATCAAAGTATCATGTCATCTGCTCACGAGCTGCATGAGCAGCCCTACCGGACACAAAAATAAAATGTATATATAGTCAGTGTAATAAGGAATTTCACATGGAGACGATACAGAAACTGAAAATATTTTAGAGAACTCCAGGCTATATTGCTACTGGTCAAATTAAATGTCACTTGTTAGCGGGCTATATCATGAGCGGGCTGTAGAGATATCGGGCCCTTTGACAGCGGGCTGGTGAGAGCCCGCTATGCGAAAAAGCGCACGCTGGTGGATATATTATACTATTCCATGTAAGGCTTGATCAAGTAGCTTGAGCTCTGGTGACGTAGTCGTATGCCGCGTGTGGTTCGGGTGCCGGTTGAACACATGTAAAAGGGAGGGTATATCCGTATTTCGCTGCTAGTGATGCAGTCCTTGGCCCGGTAGCTAAGGCTTCCCCGTTTCTCGCTCATTTGTGCTCCGATGGGCTTGCGACCTCTGCGGGGGTCAAGTGCAGGATGTGGGACATGGCCGACCAGGAGAAGGTTGTTTTTGGGAGATAGAGTAGGGTTGGTTTGGTGTTGTGCCTTCGCAGTTTAACTGTATCTTTACTCATATGGCACAAATATAGCTGCAATTTGATCAGCTCTTAATTGGGATACAATCCTTGACAGGCCTATAATTACCCAATTGTAAATGAACGATATCTCATTCTACAGTATGATGAGAGCGTAAAGAGAATGCTTCCCGGAATCAGCACAATGAAGGGAACAAGATGTTGTTGGAATTTTAATTATTCATCTTCCACCCGTAGTCCCTACTACTATCTTCCCTGTCTCACTTAATGTACTAGTTCGTTTGCTTTTGTTTATCAGAGATAAATCCAAGTGCCACTCGTAGGTCGAAATATCTTCAGCAAAGAATCAAGCACAGGCCATTGAGGACGGTTTCAGCTGTCATTAAATCTGGGGTCACAATATAAAACTTGCAATATTAATTATTCTGTTGAAACTTGGCAGCCCAGAGATTCTTCTTTTTCGTGTTCTTGGGTGAATTTGAGGTCTTCGGTGAGGAAGTTGAGGAAGGTGAGGAAGGATTCTGCGTGTTGTCTGTCTCTGAAGGATCCGAGGCCTTCGTCAACGAAGTGGGAGTAGATATAATTAGGGGGTCAGGACACGAGGAGAGGGCTAAGGACTCTATCTCGGCAAGGCGTATTTCAACGATAAAGGGGAACCCATGGTGCCACCTTCGTATTGGGAGCCATTAAATTGGAGGTAGGAGTTGCATCGAGGCAAAAGTTGATGAGGAACTTATGGTGGTGGTGGTGAGGTAAGAGGGAAGGAGAGTAGGATTCTGTTCGTAAGACTAGATGATTGTTTTAAGGGCCAGGCGCATGTCACAGGAGGTGTAAGGGGATTGGACATCTAGGGAGGTGTGATATGAGTAAGGGGGATTAAGAAATGAGTCGAGACGGTGTTTGAAGTCTGAGGAGTCTTTGAGGCATAGGGGTTTGAGGAATGTAGCAAGGACTTTGTGGAGCGCTTGCAGGGGAATTTTGAAAAAGCTAACTACGGGACGGATAGGTGCGCCAGGTTTATGGATCTTAGGTTGTCCAGCCATCTAGGGTGGAGGTTCCGCATCTTTTTGAGGTGGTCTGTCGTGATCTTCTTGTCGTTGTGGAGTTTCTTGAGTACTTTATAAGTTTATACAGTTTGGAGGTAACAGATTGTGTGGGGTGTTTGTTCGAAAGGGTATAACTACCTGAGGTCAAGTGACCGTTAACTTTTTTTATGTATTGTTAGTGGGTTAACACCTCAATGGGGTTTCCCTTATCAGCAGGAAGAAATTTCAATTCAGATAATTATTAAATTTGAATGATTTGAGAGCTGTACGCTGTTGGGGAGTCAATTTCTCATGGGTCATGTCACGTCGTTTGTAAAATTTGGATAACACAGAGGTAACCTGATAAGTGGCGGGAGCTTCCGTCCCTTCACCAAGCTGTTTGGTGACATTTTGAATAAGGGGAGTTAGTTCAAGGGTGGGATCTGATGTGGGTGTCAGGACGAATTTAAGGCCAAAAGAGACCCAGCAAACCCTACCGACTGGTGTATATCTCCAAAAGTAAAATAAATAGAACCTTCCGGTTTTCAACAAAATTTCCGTCTCGTAAATTTAAAGTTAGCTCCCCAGGAGCCAAATTTGGGACAACTTAGATTCTGAATTAAACCGAAAAGTTTGATTTAGGGCTAAATAAAAGATCACAGCTTTTAAACTTTGCAAAGTAATGTCGTTGTCATGACTACTAGGCTAAATGCGAAAGGTAAACTTGACGTGACGTGCGACGACAAACGTGCTGTTGAAAATCTATCACTACACCTCTAGCGAGCCCAGCAGGCGGTAAGGTTTTCTGGGGAGTATACGTGAGTAGTGAGTACGAAGCTTTCTTCGGTGGAAAGAGTCTGTTTTTGGTGTTACTAAGCTACTTGTAACTTGTGCCATATAAGGGATAACTGAGGTCACGTGACAGTCGGTCCTGTCACGTGACCGCTAATCCTATCACGTGACCTTGATTCGTTAATACTCGGGCACGTGATCACATTCTATTCGTAACGTGTCGTATGCCAACTCACCAGAGCTATAGTGTATAGTGTATCATGTGTGATTGGACCCAATTAAAAGAGCTGACTCTCAGCGCTCAATTATGACAGCATCTGGTACCACCTTTTGAAACCCAGCAGACAGCTGGCCCAGAGAATCGAAAATAGAAGGATTTTTTATTGATGAAGCGAAAACCTTATAATCCTATGTTTTCGAGGACGCTGAACAAAATTAAACTGGTTATAATTATCATTCTCTCGTGTAAATTGCTTTAAAACGTAATTAAAATTTAAATGATGCTATCAATTGTAATACGATAAGCTGAGCGGCTTAACGGCTGGCATTCCTGGGCCGCGCTCATCCCAGCTTGTCATTCCGCCGCAGCTTTAATGTTTGTGAATATTATAGCCTGGGGTCCCCAGGTAACGGCTGCCACCGCTATCTCTGCCTATAAATCTCCGTTATTATAAATAACGAAGCCTGTGGTCCGCCCCCATGGTGGCAAGAGATTTTTATAATCTCAGGAAATAGTGATCGTGTAACTTATAACCTCTCCTATTTCAATGACCATAGTACACCCTTTACGAGGTGCCACTATTAAGTACAGTAATCTGTTCTGGGTGATTCCAGTCTAAACAGATGAGGTGCAACAAAAAACTATGGATCTAGACCAGTAAAGGTCGACAAAAAACTACCAGGTTCGAGGGGCCAGCTACCCTTCAACCTTAAAATAGCTACTGAAACATCAATGAATAACCAAAAGTGGAGTGACTCTCGGAGTTCAAGGAGGGGTGTAGCCAGGATGAAGTGCTCTGGGCAAAGCCGCAAGGACCCCAGTGTGCAGATGAGAACAAAGAAGTCGCCTTATTTCAACAGTGTTATTAGTTCACAGCATATCACTCATGTGGACCCGGAGAAGGGGAGAGCACTCCCGTGCAACTTTATCAAACACAGCATTAATGTGGGAACGTGGAATGTGTTATCATTGGAGAGCAGTTCCTCAAAGCTGTATGAATTGTCACAGAATATGTCAGCATATAAAATGGATGTCTTGGGGCTGACAGAGACGCACAGACCCGGAACTGGTGAGGTTACCTTGGATGATGGGTCCCTCTTTATTAACTCAGGAAGAAGTGATGGGTACAGAAGACAAGGGGTAGGTTTAGTCCTCTCGAAGAAGACTAAAAATTCATTGATTTCATACAGTCCGATATCAGAACGTATTCTTGCAGCGAGGCTGCACAGTCGACATATCAACATTTCGATTGTGATAGCTTATGCTCCAACTGAGGATGCAGCAGTCGGGGTAAAGGATGACTTTTATCAGCAGCTATCTGGGGCATTTGATGAACTACCAGCTCATGACGTGAAGTTTTTACTTGGAGATCTAAATGCTCGCATTGGCCAAGATAACTCAGCTTGGTCCGGTGTGATTGGTAAGCATTCCCTTCACGTTGCATCAAATGACAACGGCCTTCGACTATTAGATTTCTGTGCATTACATCAGTTGACAATCGGTGGGACGCTTTTCCAGCATCGTGATATTCATAAAGGAAGTTGGAAGTCTCCAGATGGCCGCACAGTAAATCAGATTGACCATGTCTGTATTTCTACCAAGTGGAGTCACTCTCTACTTGACGTAAGATCATGCAGGGGTGCAGACATTGGCTCCGATCATTATTTGGTTCGGGGTCAATTTAGAGTCAAACTTATGGCAGTTCAAAAAATGAACGCCTCTCGTAGGATATCTCCAGCAATTGAGAATCTTAGAGATCAGTCCAAGGTTGAAGAGTACTGCATTGCTCTTCAAAATCGTTTTAGCTGCCTACCAATGGAGGAGAATCTTGATGGAGAATGGACATTAGTTAAGGATACTATTAAAGAAGTGTCTATGGAGGTACTGGGTGAGCGCCCCCGGCGCAGAAAGCAGCAGCATTTGTCTCAGGAGACAAAAACCCTTATTGCAGAACGCAGTAAGATTAAACAGATGGCGCCTAGTGACAACAACAATAGGAGCGAGTATTCTCGGGCCAACAAACTTGTCAAAAAGAGCTGCAGGAAAGACGACGAGAATTGGGCTCTTAGAGTTGCAGCAGATCTGGAAACAGCTGCTGTCCATGGCCGTCAAAGGGAAGTCTGGCAACGGATAAAAACATTGTCCGGTAAGAAGAATCGAAAATCAACTGCTGTAAGAGACAAATCCGGGAAGTTGATTGCTGATCCCTCTGCTCAGAGAGAGAGATGGGGAGAACATTTTTCTGAGCTATTAAACCCTCCTCCCACGAATGCGGATATGTCTGACCTGGACCATCTTGAAGTGGTTCCATGCTTTCCTTATCTTGGTGATGGTGATGGTCCTCCCACAAGACTTGAGATTTTAAACTGTCTCAAAAAATTGAAGAACCACAAAAGTGCTGGGATTGACGAAATCTCTAATGAGCAGTTAAAGTATGGGGCAAGTGGTCTTGTGGATAGGATGGAGAAATTGTTCTCTAAAGTTTGGAATTCAGAAGCAGTGCCTGACGACTGGTTGAAAGGCATCGTGATAATTGTACCAAAGAAGGGTGATACCTCTCATTGCTCCAATAATAGGGGGATCACTCTAAGATCTACAGCATCTAAACTGTATCAAATCATCATATTACAACGCATGAGTGACGGTTTAGAAAGTTTGCTACGAGACAATCAGTGTGGGTTTAGAAAGAACAGATCATGCATTGATCAGATTTATTCACTCCGCACTTATACATAACTGCATTGAATATAATCTCCCCCTGTATGTAAATTTTGTGGACTTCAAGGCAGCTTTTGATTCCATCGACAGGAATTATATTTGGAAAGCTTTCAGTCATTATGGCCTGCCATGTAAATACATTCGAATAATACAGGCATTTTTTAATGGAACTGTTAGTGCTGTTAGACACAATGGTGAACTATCAGAATGGTTTGAAGTAAGTTCAGGCAGTGGCCAAGGAGACATTCAGGGTCCCCCACTTTTTAATGTCTGCCTCAATGTGGCTGCTGAGAGAACAGAAAGCAACAAAGTGGTGTCCCACGGAGCGGTTCTTCAAAGATCTATCAGTCCGCTTGTTGATGATATCACTGTGTTAGATACCGATTATGCAGATGACATGGCTGTACTGGATAACAGCGAGGAAGGTCTTCAAGAAACAACTGACCTTTTGTGTATGTATGGTGCCCAGGGAGGTCTTAGAATCAATGGTAAAAAGACTGAGGCTATGGTCATTGGTAAAGCAACCTCTCAACGGCCATACACGAAAGAAGCCACAGTGAACATCACTGTTGAAGACACGCCAGTGCAGCAAGTTAGTGACTTTACGTACTTAGGTACAATTATTTCCAGCGACGGTACTATCGACCGTGAGCTGTCAGCTAGGATTCAGAAAGCTTCCGGAGCCTTCAATCAACTGAGTAATATATGGAAAAACCGCAACATCCAGTCTTATACAAAGATCAGGATTTATAAGGCAGCGGTTTTGACAATATTGTTATATGGTAGTGAGGTTTGGAACACAACCAAAAAGCAGCTACATCGCTTTGAGGTGTTCCATCAGCGTTGCTTGAGGAGAATACTTAGGATAAGATGGCTCGATCGGGTTAGAAACACTGAAGTGCTGGAGCGTGCAAAGATAAATCCAGTAGAGACGTACATAGGAGCAAACCGCCTGCGTTGGTTTGACCATGTCACCAGAATGCCAGACACTAGGCTTCCTAAGTACCTGCTTAACTGGACCCCTGCCCATGGGAGAAGATCTAGGGGCCGTCCAAGAAAGAACTGGAGGAATTGTTTGCTGGAAGATGCTGCATCGTTTACAGGAAACACTGACATAGACCTAGAAGGAGCGAGCGAGATGGCTAGTGACCGCAAACTTTGGAGGGAGATGATACGTCACAAACGGGAGTTCATTGGTGCAGGCCACTCGAATGATTGAGGAGACCTAATCAAGTACAAGTAAGTAAGTGGTCCGCCCCCTCAGGTATTGAACGGGCTTGAATTGAACAAGTCGTGTTATTACAACAAAAAATCTCATAGTATCGGGGTAAATTGCTTCAAAATACACTTGAATTTCATCAATTTGATTAAGTTGTTTTAAGTTGAATAGCTGACGCATTTACAGTGCTACGTTTTCAATTATTCTACCACCACTTGGAATTAAAATCTATATATACATATTAGATATTGCATTGTTAGGTATTTATAATCAAGAGTTCAAGGTCTTACTAGAAATGCAGACACTGACGCTATATATTTGGATTTTGCCAAAGCCTTTGATAAGGTCGATCATCGGTTACTGCTTCTGAAAATGAAGAGATTGGGGTTTCATGAGAAAGTGGTAAACTGGATCCGATCCTTCCTGACTGAAAGAAAGCAATGTGTTGTGTTAAATGGTGTATCATCGTTTGCTGCCGCAATCCTCAGTGGAGTTCCACAAGGCACCGTTCTTGGGCCACTGTTATTCATTCTGTTCATAAATGATATGAAGCTATGTGTTAAAGGGTCTGTCATCAGATTCTTTGCTGATGACACTAGGATTCTTACGCATATCTACAGTTTGGCCGACAAAGATGTCCTGCAGGATGATCTCAACTCTGTTGTTAATTGGGCTAAGTGCAACAACATGGCCCTTCATGAGGATAAGTTCGAGCTTCTTGTTCACAAGCATTGTCCAAAGAACTCCTTGTTTGATCATCCATTCGCCATCCAAGCTCAAACATATGAAGTGTCTAACGGAAACATGCTGTACCCCACTCAAACGGTGAAAGATCTAGGAGTGACAGTTTCCGCTGATTTGTCCTGGACCCCACACGTCAACAGGATAGCTGAACGCGCAGGAAAAGTTGCTTCTTGGGTGCTAAGTGCGTTCAAAACGAGAGACAAAGCCACCATGATGACTCTGTACAAGTCTCTCGTTAGAAGTCATCTGGAGTATTGCTGTCCTCTGTGGAATTGCGCTAAGAACAAGGACATCCAACAGCTAGAAGGGATTCAGCGTACGTTTACATCGAAAATAGATGGCACCCAGCACCTCAACTACTGGCAGAGATTAAAGGCCCTAGATCTGATGTCATTGCAAAGAAGAAGAGAACGGTATTTAATCATCAACATGTGGAAAGTTCTGCATTGCAAGTGCCCTAATGATATTGGTATCCAGTTCTCGGTGACTCTCAGACATGGTCAAAAAGCAGTTGTGCCCAGTATAGCTAAGTCCAGCAGTCAACGTAATCAAGCACTACATGACAACTCATTTGCAGTCACTGGACCTCGATTATGGAATGTAATCCCAACACATATGCACACCATCGAGGATCCTTTGCAATTCAAAGTAGCTTTAACGAACTTTGTGAAGTCATTTCCGGACGAGCCTCCAGCTCCAGGATACAGCCGTCGGAATGGAAACTCCTTGCTTGATTGGAGTGGTGATAAAACAGTTTCTACACTGTCCGGGGGGTCGACTTTTTCGATGGCCCGATAGAGGATTCTATGAAGCCCTACAAAGTAACAAAGTAAGTAAGATCGCTAAGTTCAATGTGTGAACGAAGTATGGCTTTTCTTCTTTGAAAACTTCTTGGCATTATAACTATAAAAGTACTTCGGGTTTGCTTTTACTTTTGCTGCAGCCTGCTCTTCGCGATGCTAAAAACAATGCTCAGTTAAAATACTATCTAAAGATTTAATGTCTGATACAGTAATTTAATCAACAAGCCAGACAAGCTAGACACGGAGTCCAGGGTCAAAATTATTGATGGTCAACAAATTTTACAATAATAGATAGCTTTGAACACATTATGACTTTTGAATTTGATTGGCTTTCCAGAACAATAAAATTCAAATCGACGAGTTTTTTCCAATCATTATGATTTCGATGGTCAACTAATTTCTGTATCTATTATTATCAGCATCTGTTATATAATCACGTTTAAATCTCACGGACAGGTTGGGCATGATCGTTCTTATTCCTTTTAGGAAATTTAACACCTTTTGTTCAAAATAACCTATGTAGTACCTAACCCTAACCCTAAACAAAGCCAACATTGTTCGTACTACAAGTATTGGCTTGCCCATGGTCACGTGATATCGATCCTGCATTCTGATTCGCTCCAGGGCGGCATGTCTATAAATACCCACACACAGACCAGTAAGTGACTTCTTAGTCTGGTCTTATATTGTTACCCAGTAGTGAAAGTCATTTCTTCTGACCTCGTATTCCGTTCTTTTCCTCTCGTCTTTTTAAACCATAACAATTTTGATGAGGATCAAAGAATCAAAGAATTTTTGCCTGCCTGTTTTAATTTCAGCTGGTATTGTCTCGAAGCCCATAGTCATTTCTATAAAAAATGCCACAATTGCATTTCTGATAGGTCTAGATCTTGTAATTGTATCCAAGTACAACAGTCCTCGTAACTCACTTCGTGCCCCAATATAACTTTAAAACAGGATCTACAGGATGAACCAAATAAAATGTGACTTTTAATGAAAAAATTCATCACCCGCCACATTAGCAAAATTTTGCTGTCCACTTTTGTCCGCTAATGTTCGCCAATGTCCTGCCCTTTTTGGATTCCCCCCCCCCCCCCCCCCCCCCCCCTTATAATTCATTCAAGTGCATTTTAAAGCAATTTGACCTTGAGTATGATCATTATAACCAGTTTTATCGTGTTCGGCGTCCTCTGGTTACATGATTTTCGCTTTGATTTTCATTAACAAAAAATCCTTCTATTTCAAAATCTCTGGCCCAGCTGCCTGCTGGGTTTCAGAAGGTGATACCAGATCGAGATGCTGGCTGCAGCTGCTGCTGGTGGCGTCATCAATGCTGCAATAATTGCGCAGCTCCTCTAATTGGATCCAATTACACGTGATACACTATATTATTACATATAAGGCCTGATCAAATAGCTTGAGCTCTGGTGACGTCACAAAATATCCTAGTCGGTATACGACACCTTAAGAATGTGATCGCGTGCCCGAGGGTTTACGAATCAAGGTAACGTGATAGGATTAGCGGTCACGTGATAGGACCGAATGTCAGTTATCCCCTATATGGCACAGTAGTAGCTGTTACAGGCACAAGTAGCTGTTATTGATCAGCTCTTAATTGGGCTGCAATCCTTGATAGGCCTATAATTACCCGATTTTAAATGAACGATATCTCATTCTACAATATGATGAGGGCGTAAAGAGAATGCTTCCCGGAATCAGCATAATTAAGGGCAAAAGATGCTGTTGGAATTTTAATTATTCATCTTCCACCCGTAGTCCCTATTTTTTCGCCTTAGTATCCACATTTAAAAAGATATAAAGCTATAACTTACAGAGAATATGTAGTTTAGGCTTACCTTTCATAAAAAGTAAGTATCATTCAAAAAGTTGATATTTGAATAATTTATGGAACTAAATCTACCAAATTTGGTGCGAATGCCCAAATATGGGAATATGGTTTTTGGCTCATAGCTCAGAGTCAGTCATTTTTTGTCCAATCTTGATGAAATTTCATATACAAGTTCAGGAGACCACTAGCTACAAGTAGAGCACCATAAAGCTGGGTTTTGGGCATGTTCAGGGTATTTGGCTAAATTGGGCCTAATTTGGACCAAATATGGGCGTGGCTGCCCTGCGCGCACCGTTTGGCGGTTGGGGTCCGGGACCCCCTCAAAAGTTCGGTCACTGGTCCTAGTTTGTTGGTCAACCATGCTATCTCGAAATCAAGTTTCCCAAAAAATACCCATTGGCCCCCCCCCACCCCCCCCCTTAAGGTGTTTGGAAATACTGGGGGGTGATGTGTGATTCTATCTGTCTGAGGTTGTATATTCTCTTACTTTGTGCGTACTTGAGGCGGTAGTGGCCATAAACGGTTGTGGCCATAAACGGTGTTTGAACAAATTTACAAAAACCTTTAAAATATCCCATCTTAATTAACATATTATCTATGCAGCTATGAAACTTGCAATATTACTGATCCTGTTGAAACTTGGTAAATCAGATACAGCGACATCGATTTATACTACCACAAGCTCATTAGGAATGACAGATCCTTGGTCATGGTCTGAAGGTAATTATTACTTATATATAGTTGAGTAGTTATATCATTACGTGTAAAAATTAAAATCGACCTATATCAGTTTAAAGATAGTAATTTTTGTTTTAAGTAAATGAATAAAAAGCTTAGCTTATTGCACATTGCTCATGAAAATACTTTGCAGAATTGTGCAGTTTTCAAGAAGACAGAGGATTCTTGAAACAGGTATGTACGAACCAGGGGAACGATCAATACACGCCCTATAATAAGTGCCACAACACAGAGGAGTATTATTCGACGAACTACTGGAATGAAGTGACAGCTTTATGTTCAGATGATCCGCACTATTATCAGGCTTGTGGTGATGCCAGTGTCACTGTAAATGATATTGACGTGAAAAATGGCAACATGCTTTGTGGAGGATTTCTATGTAAACAATCGTGGGACATCGTGAACTCAGTACAATATAATGAATTTATTTGTAACGGTGAACATGACTGTGCTAATACAGAATTAGATGAGGAGGGATGCAGCGAACTGATAACTATGCCGAGTGGGGAAAAGGTAGCGTCCAGCAAAATCTGTAATGATGTTTGTGATTATTACTACTGTGAGGACGAGGCTACCTGTAACGGATATAGATATGGTATGTATTGTGACGATAAGTATACACCAGGAATAGTAAAGTACATACCACCATACATAATATGTGATGGAAATAAAGACTGTGTTAACGGAGAGGACGAAGCTAAGTGTACCGTTACTAATGAAACACAGTATA
This sequence comes from Bolinopsis microptera, assembly GCF_026151205.1. Taxonomy (NCBI): domain Eukaryota; kingdom Metazoa; phylum Ctenophora; class Tentaculata; order Lobata; family Bolinopsidae; genus Bolinopsis; species Bolinopsis microptera. Next base: position 7,685,716 of record NC_087084.1, on the reverse strand, counting down.
CTTGTGAACATTGGAATACTGGACGTACAGTACCAGTACACAACTTTACAAGATGTGCAGTGTTAAATTACCAGTTAATGGGTCATTTTCGTGGCGATTACTGCAGGAGCAGTGATTATGCTTCATTTCACACAAACAGTACAGATCCCGCCAAAGTAGGGGTAAGATGTCTTGTTAACGGATACTTGTCCTCTGTATCAAAATATATGATCTGCTTTGGTAAAAAGGCAATATGTGACGATAACTTTGAGAACCAGTGCATACAAACCTCTAGTCAGTGTACTGTTCACAGGCACTTAATGTGTGATGGTCAACCAGACTGCAATGATAAAAGTGATGAAACTGATCGTATCTGCATCACCATGACACTGGTAAAGTGTGAAAGACGTGGCTGCCAGAAAGGGGAACTCCCAATACCTCTAGCTTGGTTAAGAGATGGGTTTAAGGACTGTTTGAGTGAAATCGACGAAGATGACAGTTGGCCTACTTGTGGGAGCACCAAATCATTAAGATATGTTATCAGCAAAGACACGTCGTGTGAAAATGTGTACCTTTGTCCATGGGGTGATCCTGGATATGTGGAATTCAGTAAACTATGTGATTGAGTTGAAACATGTGGAAATGAAAATAAGATCTGCTCTGACTCCCGCAAACAACCGAAACTGTCCACAACTGTTTTAACAACTGACAAAAGCCTAATAAAGCATTTATCATACTGCATAAAGGGGATAAAAAACACTAAAAACTTCAAAAATCATTGCTTCACGATTAGCACGTTTATATTTTCAAATGAAAACGTTTACGGAGGAACCAATACAACGGTTATAATGCCAAATGTTACTCAAAATTGTGACCACATGTTTGGAGAACAATATTTGTACACTAGTTGTGCAGAAAAGTGTATCAACTCTTCCTGTCCACTGAGAAATATTCCTAGGTATGAGGCGTGTCCAGGACAATATCATAAAAGAATAGGGACGATAGCCAATAACGAATTCCTAACATTTGTCACAAAATCATATGGAAATATTTATACGAATAGATATTTCGTCTGTGACAATAATATCACTTGCATTGATTATTCCCAAGTATGCAATCTCATCGATGATTGCGGGGATGGTTCGGATGAAGACAGCTGCACAAATAATTTCAAATGTAACGGTAGTTACATACCGGTGACAAAGAAATGTGACGGATCATTTGACTGCCTGGATTTAACAGACGAATGCAATAATCAGTGTTCTAGAGAAATTCTAGAAGGGAATGCTCTCAAATTTTCATCATGGATTATAGGATTTCTAGCCGTCTTGGCTAATTTTATCATCATATCCAAAAATACTGGAACCTTAAAGAACTGTAGAACTACTGTAGCTCTGTTTAATAAGTCCCTCATCATGATGATATCGTTTGGAGACCTTTTAGTTGGTATCTACTTATTGGTCATATCAATTTATGATGGTGTAATCTTCAAGATAGATTATTGTACCCAACAGATCGGATGGATTACCAGCATCCAATGTTCAACTATTGGAGTTCTTAGCACCATAGGATGTCAAGTCTCGCTTTTTGCTATGTGTGCATTGAGCCTCACCCGAATTTACGGAATACACAAATCCATGAGAATTCCGGGAGAAGTTACATTGGTAAAATCACTCCAAGTTGCAGGAGGTGTTTTAATGATGACGTTGGCGTCCATTGTCATTGCTGTAATCCCAATTATTTCCAAATTCGAGGACTTCTTTGTCAATGGAGTGAAGTATGCAGAAGAGATAAAGGTATTTATTGGAACAATGAACAAGCAGACACTATTTGCTGCCTTTCAAGGATACTTTGGTAGAATGAAGGAAACAACACTAAGCTGGCGTATGATCAACAAAATGATGTCCGAGATGTATTCTCACGATAATGGTTATGAAAACTACACGAAAAACATCCAAAAGGTGGATTTCTATGGAAACGATGGTGTTTGCCTCTTCAAATATTTTGTCAAAGACAATGGTCAATGATCCACAGAGGCACTTGGTATGGGCAATTCTTGCCCTGAACTTTGTGTGCTTCTTTTTCATTACAGCCTCATACTTGATCATTGGCATCATATCTCGCAAATCTTCTAAAAGTTTGACACAGTCAGGAGGGAACCAACAGATTTCACAACGCAATAGGAAAATGAACTTAAGAATCGCCATCATTATCACTACAGATTTCCTTTGCTGGGTACCTTTCATAATGATATGTGTTCTACATTCCCTTGAGGTTCTAGATGCAACACCATGGTATGGCCTGTTTTCCATGATTGTTTTACCGATCAACTCCGTCATAAACCCACTAATCTATGATAAAACTGTAACAAACCTTATAAGCTTACCTATCCAAAGACTCGGAACCCTAATCACTGGTTCAAGAATTTACCGATCATCACCAGTTGAGACCATTGAGATGGATTGTGTGGCAGTACAAGACGGAGAAGTTCCAGGAACAGCAGAGATGACTGAAGTACGAGATAATAAAGAAATGATTAGCTGAGACAAAGAATAGAGCTTATGACGGCATTTTGAGAGATAAAGCAGTATAAAAACGATCAAGTTAGATGATAACGCCAGAAATGAACGACTTAAATAATATTCAGCAAAAGTAGATGAGCAATGAAAGAAGAGGTAAATAAAACATGGGATACAATTATGAAGGGGAGTCAGTTTAACAGGACTACGTTGTCAACGTGATAATTAATATTTGTAAGTACATTAAGTACATTAAGTACATTAAGTACATTAAGTACATTAAGTACATTAAGTACATTAAGTACATTAAGTACATTAAGTACATTAAGTACATTAAGTACATTAAGTACATTAAGTACATTAAGTACATTAAGTACATTAAGTACATTAAGTACATTAAGTACATTAAGTACATTAAGTACATTAAGTACATTAAGTACATTAAGTACATTAAGTACATTAAGTACATTAAGTACATTAAGTACATTTAGTACATTAAGTACATTAAGTACATTAAGTACATTAAGTACATTAGGTACATTAAGTACATTAAGTACATTAAGTACATTAGGTACATTTAGTACATTTAGTACATTAGGTACATTAAGTACATTTAGTACATTAATCACATTAAGTACATTAAGTACATTTAGTACATTAAGTATATTAAGTACATTAATCACATTAAGTACATTAAGTACATTAAGTACATTAAGTACATTAAGTACATTAAGTACATTAAGTACATTAAGTACATTAAGTACATTAAGTACATTAAGTACATTAAGTACATTAAGTACATTAAGTACATTAAGTACATTAAGTACATTAAGTACATTAAGTACATTAATTACATTAAGTACATTATGTACATTAAGTACATTAAGTACATTAAGTACATTGTGTACATTAAGTACAGTAAGTACATTAAGTACATTAAGTACATTAAGTACATTAAGTACATTAAGTACATTAAGTATATTAAGTACATTAAGTACATTAAGTACATTAAGCACATTAAGTACATTAAGCACATTAAGTACATTAAGTACATTAAGTACGTTAAGCACATTTAGTACATTAAGCACATTAAGTACATTAAGTACATTAAGTACATTAAGTACATTAAGTACATTAAGTACATTAAGTACATTAAGTACATTAAGTACATTAAGTACATTAAGTACATTAAGTACATTAAGTACATTAATTACATTGAATACATTAAGTACATTAAGTACATTAAGTACATTAAGTACATTAAGTACATGAATTACATTAAGTATATTAAGTACATTAAGTACATTAAGTATATTAAGTATACTAAGTACATTACTAACATTAAGTATACTAAGTACATTATACGCTGATATTGATATAATATAGCTTCTATCACTTATCTTTACCAACTCATCTGTAATTAGTAAAGTGATGATAGTAATGTTAAATTATGAGTGGTTTACGTAATAACTTATTCATACTATCATACAAATTCCACAAACTTTGTTGTATAACTAATTGGAAGACCATAGATCGCAAGGTTGATTTTGAATAAGATATTACTAGACACTAGTATCGTTATTATGTAATATAATAATCTATTATGAATATAAAACAAAAAATGAAAACAAAAAAAAAGAAGACAATAAAAACATATCGTCTACATAACGGAAAATTTATGCATCTGAATCAAAATATTGATTATAATGCTATATTTAATGCTAGATTAATTGGAACATTTATTGGATTATTGAATTATGCTGATATTTTAGTATCTAGAACATTAATAAAAGCACGACTTTTAACTGTTGTTTAAAATAATTATGTGACGTATTGACAAACGCGTTAGATTGGTTAAAAATTAAAAATTACAATTGTGCAGTGGTGACTGGTGAGAACAGTTCAGATTATCATTGAGTAATTGGGCTCCAATATTAGCTTGGATAAGTGCTAACCCCACACTTTTTAATGCTTTGTCGTATAACATTTTATTTCTGCAAATGAGCTTTGTGTCTAATTTATGGTTGAAACTGGATCAGGAAGAGCCATTTTAAAGTGAATTCAAATATTTTCAACGGGATTCTGTCAAGCAGAAGATCCTACAGCCCTTGGAGATCCTCAATTATCTGTAATTTCAAAAACGGTTAGCTGGAGGTCAACCATAGGATCCTGTCAAGCAAAAGATTCTACAACCATGTACAGGTATAATAACGCTATTAGCCTGGGGTCCCCTAGTAACACGGCGACTGGAGAGGTAAGTCTAGCTCGGAGTCTTAACGATTTGGTAGTTCTGATAGTTGGATAATATCCGGTTGGAAAAGACAAGGACAAATGAAACAGGAAGTTAGGAATGTAGGCTGCTTCATTTGTCCTTGTCTCTTCCAACCGGATACTATCAGTATTCAAATCATGAGACTAATAAACAGCGAACTATTCCATCATTTGATTTGGTAGTAGTAATGGTATTTTTGTGGACAAATACAACACACAACATCTCGATAATATACTATTATTATAGTAAATAGTGTTCCTTCCTGCTTTTCTGGTAGTGTTCCTTCCCGGGCTTACACTTTGAAGTATAAACAATGTCCCTCTTTGTTGGGGCGGCCAAATATTTCTGCTTTCCAGATGAATTGGATAAATCTCTTATAATTTAAGTTATTTCTTGTTTTTATTTTTTATACATAACAAAAAATAAAACAATATGTTTTGAATGCATGTGTGATAAAAATTGTACAACAAAAATATCACTTCAGATCGTAGTCAAGTCGCAAATCAAATATCAACTTACTAAAAATTTAAAAATCAGTTCAGTCCATTTCCATAAAAATCTATTTCCATAATAAAAAAAACCTGTACATGTCCTTATACATGTGCCCTGCAATCTTGCGAGTAATCTACTTGAACTCAATAGTGACGTCTGTAGATGTGTCCACTCCTTGTTGATCAAACTCACATCTGTAGGTGCCGCTGTCTTCGGGGCTCGGGTTCTTGAGGATCATTTGGTAGGTTCCTGAAATAAACACAGGTTAAGATTTATACACTAATAATTACATTAATTGTACTAATTATTTAGGTAAAGATTGATATTCCAGTTACTTATTGCATTGAATTATGAGTGGTATGTCAGAATAAACCCAGAATAAAAACAGTATAATATATAAAAAATTAACTTTTGGCAATCGATTTTTAGACTAACATTACAATATTTTACAAAATATTATTATTCAAGATAATATGATTAAAGGATAAAGTATCCAAAAAAATGACCTTTCCCTCGTTCGATACTGATAGTATCACTATCATCAAGAAGTTCATCACCGTCATCAGTTACTCTGTACCAGTTAATGTTATTTGGACTCTTAGGGTCTTTCAGTTTCAGCTGAGAATATATAAAATGTTAGCTTTCGTGGTATAATGATCAATACCCGAATTTTAAATACGCGATTCAACTAAACGCTGGTCTGCACTCTGCATGAAACCTGTCGACGTTTATTCCTTGTCCTCGACCAATGACAAAACTACGAGGATCCTGGGAGTCTCACTCTACTCACATATTTGCGAAGCGCCGCCGGCTCACAATTGACCTACTATACTCACTCGTGCTATCCAAAAACTAAGACTCCAAAATTAGTTTTGTCATTGGGCCTAGTCGATATCAAAATGTACCATAACAAAGTAGTCGAGACATTTGACAATTTTACATCGTTAAACAGTAAACTTACATTGTCAATATCAACGTCACACTTGATAGCCAGAGGTTGTCCAGACTTCTGCTTTTTAGACAGTTGTTCAGCATTGGCAATGTTCAGTTTCACCGATCCCTCTGAAAAAGAAAAAGTATGTTAAAAAGTAAGCTTTTTAATCTTTTCCGTCCTGGATTACAGAGAGGAAACGTACTTTTGGTAATCAATGTTCTTTATAGAATCAGGAACAAGTAGTTTTGTATCAGAATCAGGAAAAGCAAGTTTAGTTGATTATATAGTGTTGGACCACCAATAGCAAATATTAGCGAGAACTATTAAAATGTTGATAGTATTGAACGACATCAATCGAAAGTAATGATCATTAAAGAAAAGAAAAAAATCTGAAAATAGTCGAGAAGCCTCGGTATTCAAATATCCGCAAATCTGCGACAAGAAATAAATCCTTGTGTTTGAAAACAGCCTGATCTTACCTAGAAGGACAAGCTTGACCTCGACCTCACATTTGAAGCTTTCTCCATCCTTCTCAATGTAGATGGAAGCTACATAAATACCCGCATCTTCGGCATCAAACTTCCTGCGTGATGAGAGTTTAAATGGTGATTATTATGCAGTCATATGATCTGGTAGCCATCATGCCATAAGTTGTTCGCGAACACCTGTTCACGGACACCTGTTCACGAACAGGGGTCGGCCTATCTGAATACTACCCTCAATTATTTATAATTTCAAAAACAGCCAGCTTGAAATCAACCATACAGGTATAATAATGACAGTTTAATTTCAAAAGGCGCTAGTAAGTTGTAATTGTGCCCAATTTAAGGTTAAGACAAGATCTGGAAGAGCCATTTCAGGGCGAATTTCAATATTTTCAACAGCATCGAGCAGAAGATTCTGAAGTTCGAGCAGAAGATTTTGAAGTTCGAGCAGAAGATTCTGAAGTTCGAGCAGAAGATTCTGAAGTTCCTGCAGAAGATTCTGAGGTTCCTGCAGAAGATTTTGAAGTTCCTGCATGGATATCCTTAATTATGGATATCCTTAATTATGGATATCCTTAATTATGGATATCCTTAATTATTTGTCATTTCAAAAACGTCCAGCTGGAGGTCAACCATCCAAGTTTGATGACAGTTTCCAAAAGTAAGTAAGTTGTGCCTAATTTAAGGTTGAAACTGGATCAGGAAGAGCCATTTTAAAGTCAATATAAATATTTTCAACGGGATTCTGTCCAGCAGAAGATACTACAGCAATGCTTGCACAACATACCAACCAGTGTATTGTTTGCTAAAAATTAACTGATTCGTGTTATTCGACTATTAGTATTATATGAAGTGCAATATGCAGTGCTTGGCAACGCTTGTAAGGTATAAAACTATTTCCAAATAAAAGGTGATCATCGTCAGGATAGCATTTTCATAGTACATTACCTTCAAACTTTCTAGATTGCTCTTAGTGGATAAACATTATAATCCTTATACTCAGTGACGAAACGTATCTGTGGGCCGCCCATGTCGCTAAATTCTGCCGCCCCTCTCCTCTTAAATTGTTCTAATATCCTGATTTTTAGAGAATACGTTTGTAAAATCTTTAAAAGGCATTTTATTGGGGGCGGTCGTTCCGCCATTGCTTACACCCTGCAATCTGCATCACATAACAATAGTAACCTTTCATGGCTTTGAGTTCAACATTAAGTTACATACTGCAGAGTGCCGTCTCAAGTAAGTTACCTAGTTGCAATGCCACACACCTTGCTCGGGGTACACGCAAAGATTCTTCCCCTTTAATCACTTAATCGTTTATAAAACAATGGGTAAAGAGGGGCTACAAGGAATTGGAGTGAAATAGAACAATAGCAATTAGACAAATCTCGTGAGCAAGGCTCTCCCATTCCACACTCCTACTATCTTCCCTGGCTCACTTAATGGACCAGTTCGTTTGCTTTTGTTCATCAGAGAGAAATCCAAATGCCAATCGTAGGTCGAAATATCTTCAGTCAAAGAATCAAGCACCGGCCATTGAGGACGGTTTCAGCTGTCATTAAATCTGTGGTCACTATTTTTTTTTGAAAATTCAATTAATTATTATATATATAAATCAAGCGTTACATTTCAGCCATGCAAAATTACAATGACATATTTTGACATACTAATTGATAAATGGTACTGCAATATAAGTTGCTTAATGTTTGGCCGGATGACAACTAACTAAAAGAGAAAAATAAACTTGATTACATAATAATTAATTCGGCTGAACCAACACATTAGTCGGATCCCAACCGTTCTAAAAGGCTATCTCGTTAGTTTTTCGTGTTAAAAGCGATTTCTCAACGGTTATCACCTCTCTAGATGATTCTTAAAACATTTGGACTTCATGGCAAGGTTGAAATACATGCAATGAGGGCGTTTTCGGCCACACCCTTTTTCAGGGTTTCGCGGTCACTCGAATTATTGTTTTTCAGCCCAGGAAGGTCTTAAAGACTATTCCGATACACCAAAATGTGCCTAATAGCCACATTTATATACAACTTATGAAGCAACATATACCTTAAAATGCTTTGTTTCGGAAATATGGCCGAAAAACGGTTTTTGGCTTGACGCAGTTCATAATTTCCGTGATTTTTGGCATTTCCGCCTAGGAAGGTCGTAGAGACTATTCTGATACACCAAAATGTGCCTAATAGCCACATTTATATACAACTTATGAAGCAACATATACCCTAGAAGGCTTATTTTCGGAAATGTGGCTGAAAAACGGATTTTTGTCGAGCAAACAATGACAATATTCACAAATGGGCTATTGGACTGTTAACTAGAAAGGTCTTAAAGACTCATGATCAACACAGCATTTGTCACAAGATGTAAGATGACTCACTTTGTGTCCAGAAACACCTACAAAAATTGGAGAATGATTTACTTTATTGGGCATCTCTTTTAATGGGCCAGGCCAGCAGCATATTTGTGTCTTACGAAATGGCAATTTTTCAAAATTACGGTTTCTTTAGTAAAGGTCAATGGGTCAGTTACAAACAGCAAATTGTTCGCAATTGCCGACTCATGCACATCATATACTCAAAAACGCTCACATTAGGAGTCATTAGTAAATAACTAATACATGATTTGTGAAAACTCCAACAATTTTTCCTTGGTACAAATTTAAATAAAATGTGTGACGTGCCAGACCAAAATTCAACTTCAAACTTTTTATTTATTCATGCCATGAAACCATAATGAGTTATGTGCCCATCCTTGGAGAACCCGGCGAATGTCCTTGCTGTACGGCAGTGTTAAACAAGGAATTGAAACCGAGGGGTTCCGTTCAGGCCCTTCACACTTTGTTTCTGTCTAGTTCTAATGTACCGTCACAATAGTGACTTTAATATATGTACCAAGAATACCAGACCTAAAATAAATCGGCACTGGATCCGGATCAGATTGTTGCTTGACCGCTGACCAGTACCCCACTTTTTAATTATGATTGATTTCGCTGCTTCGACCAATGTTGGTCTGTAATCCCTGGATTGAGATTTGTTGGCCGCAATCACAATGCTGGCAAGCATGACCGTGCCTCTTATATTCACAATACTATTTACCCCCTTTACTATTTACCCCCTTTACTATTTACCCCCTTTACTTTTATAACCCTTTATTGTTTTTCGGGCATTAAGACTCATCGAAAGTAGTTCATCAGGTATATTTAAGTTCAAATCATTCTAATTCAATGTTAAAGATGACAGGAACAAGAAATAGTTATCTGGAGGTTTTTAAGAAATTTGCGCAAAATACGCGCCAGCATGTTATACGAAATTCGGTAAAAAACCCAAAATTGCCATATTCAGGTGCCTTAAAAACCATGTTAAAATTGAGTTAGAGATCTGAAACTTTGCAGGGCGTCTAGACGTTGACCAAATCGACTGTAAAAAAAATTTCATGTTTCAGGAGTATCGGGAAATGGGTTTTCTGGAACCCCTGTTTTACGATAGATTGTCGTGATACATATATTCAGGGATAGACGCTTTGCCAGTCAAATGTAGTCAATTGTAGCCTGAATTTAAGTGTCCGGAGATTCAAAAGTATAAAAGATACAGCAATTTCCGACCACAGGTCTTAAAGATAATTGTTTACACTTCAGTTTTAATTATATCGAAAAATAATTTAACGTCATCATCACCACTTGATGACGTCATCAAATTAAGTGTTTTTAAAACTTGATTTTTGACAAAATAACAACTTTTCAAACTGATTTTACACCATTAAGGAGTAATTTTATTCAAAATCTGAGGACATTTTCACCTTAGATAATTGTTCAAGCATTCTGAAAATCTACCGGAAAGTTTCCCTACCTTGCTCCTTCATAAAGATATTTGCCATTGAAGTTAGTGCTTTTTGAAGAATTATTTTATAAAAACGTCAATTTTGCGATTTAGTATTCTCTGGTGTTGGGCTATCCCTTGGGTTGTGGAGCTCAGTTCTGCTTCCTATAGGTATAAATTGTGTATTAGGCTAGTTTTAAAGTTAAAAATCTAAAAGTTGCACACGTGGGGACACGCCCAAATTGATTAAAAATTGCTAAAATCACTGAAAATTGCTGTTTTTACCATTTTCTGTAAACGTTGGTGTGCCGTTGTGATTACAGTTCTTCTTGAAATACTTTGAAACTTTGCATGCTTATCAAACTATATATAAAACACCAACACGCGAAAATTTACGGCGATTCAATATTGGATGCGCACGCAACGTCCGCTCATAGTTTGCACGTGCGAAAGGTGATAATTTTGCTCATTCGTGATTTCGAACAAATTCTGCTTTACCACGACAGTTCAATGTCATTATATATAAATTTAATGCCAACTTGAATGAGTATAAAGTGGCAAATTCAGTCAGTGATCGACCGATATGCTTACCCAAACACAAGGAAATGTTTTCAAAGGAAAAATTTCGAAATCGTTGAAACTTCCTCCTTATTAATGAAGATATCAGTCTATATTTCGACTTTATAAAGTACCCTGACATTATAATCAAAAAGAGATGATATTTGACCAAAACCCATAATCATGGGTAGAGTGGACCGCTGCCAGTGTCTCTCTTTCCCAAACAAAAGGAAATGATATTAATTTGATTGACCGTTCTCAAATGAAAAATGATACCGAGAATGAAATCGGTCGCTCGCTTTTCCCATTCATTTACAATTGTAATATATTAAGAAGAACTACCCAAAGGCAGCTGTACTCGGCAATAAAGATTCAATAAACTTCAGCTAATTTAGTAAGTAATAACTACCACCCTTACGCCGAAATACTATGTATCGACCCGAACGCAACCCAAAGAGATTTTTACAGCATCTGATTGATGTACCTAATCAATTGAAACTTATTACAATTCGTAAGCCGTGAATGAATGGGAAAAGCGAGCGACCGATTTCATTCTCGGTATCATTTTTCATTTGAGAACGGTCAATCAAATTAATATCATTTCCTTTTGTTTGGGAAAGAGAGACACTGGCAGCGGTCCACTCTACCCATGATTATGGGTTTTGGTCAAATTTAATTTAGCTAATTTCTTATAATACCGCAGTGGTCTGGTTCCCACTTCAGAATGACCCCATATTCTTTTTTTCAGTCGCATAGATTTTCCCATCGTTTGATAATGTGTGTCAACTGTCATTCCCTCGTTTTTTAATCAAGTGGTGACTGGCTATTTCTTCTGTTATTACAGCTGTGAGCTGCCTCGAGATCTTATCTGGGGCATGGGCACAAATACTAGAACATTAGAAGATTAGAACTGTAATTCTAGAACTTCAGATTAAGGTTACTTGGCAGAATAGCATTAGCAGGGTTCGAGATTTGACTGAGGGCATTCAGGTAACATACCAGGTTCACATCACCAGTTGAAGTGAATCTTAATTTCGGCATGCAATGCCTTTATGCCTTATAAGTTATAATCTTATAGTAGGATCACGGGGTTTTATAATAGAAGGTCTCGAGATGCTGATTTAGCTATTTAGGTTTCACATGTGACATTTTTCCAGCTTTGGGTAAAGTGGATTTTAGAGCGGGGAGGGGGTCTAAATGACCAAAATCTGAACGATCTCTTACTTACGGGACACTACGGGACAATGGACGGATCTCGGGCCTAATAGCTGTTTTTTAATGAGAGGCTGGAGTTTTGACCTAGATGGTCAACGTGAGGATAGCATGAGGATTTAGGATGCTCTGCCTGCCTTTCGTGGGGTCTTGTAACCCCTAAAGCTGGTATATCTTATCTATATTAACCTTGGTTACATCTCGTGCTGTTTCGAATATATAATTAGATTTATAGGTCCAATATCAAGCAAAAAAGTCTGATGTCATGTACTGATGTTACACTTACATGATCTCCGACGCGAGGATCTCCGAAGTCCGATCTTAAAGTTGGATCTCAGAGCCAAAAAGAGGAACGTAAGCCTTGGTTCCTTTCTTTGAGAGTCAAACAGGAAATTCGGGGTTATCAACTCAAACTCGGATTCGTAGCACAATTAAAAAACCAAAGAATAAAAATCTTAATGAATTTCCCGACATTCTAAAATTAATATCAGTTCGTATTCATATATATATATATAGCCTGACTGACAATTTTCTCGACTGACTGACAATGTTTCTTCTTTTCCCCATTTAGAATACAAAGATTAGTACATTTTAGCTTATGATTAATATTATATTTTTACCTATAGTTTACCTCTAAGATGAGAAGTACGGACTCGTTTAGGGGGAAAAGTACGTACTTGTACGCACTTTTGAAAAGTCCGACTCATACGACGTACGATTCAGATAGAATTTTTTTGTTTTTGAATTATTATCATCGGGGCCGTTGTAAAATGTAATTGTTAATTGCCGATGTTAGAGAAAATATACCTGATACCGTTCGCGAACAAATTAAAGACAGAATTCTTAGGCCAGGCAAGCATTTAAAAGTGAAACAAAAATTCTACAAAATTACCAGACAATTTACTTATTTAAACTGCTTGTTTCTCTTAAAGTTTAAGTTTAAGTTAATCGACGATTGAAATATAGAAACACAAGTTTTTGAAAACGCTCAATATTAGTCCGTAACATGCGATTTAGAACTCTTCCATCGATTTCTAGAAGGAGAACTTTTCAGTAGAATTGAAAAGTACGTACGACACGAGTAAATTGAAAAGTCCGACTCATTCGTACTCCTCATCTTAGGTTTACCTAGATCAATTCAGTGGCCCAAACTCCAGTAGGTTACAAGACTTAAGTTCAATTCGAGGAACACTTTGATTAAGCATGATCCTTGTCTAGTTGGAGTTTTCGCATATCATGCAGTAGTTATCTACTAATCACTCCTAAACTGAGCGTTTTAGAGTCGAATCTCGAACCCTGCCATTCGGCCAAGTAATCTTAATCTGAAGTTCTAGAATTACAGTTCTAATGTTCTAGTACTAATGTATTAGTGCCCTAGATAAGATCTCGAGGCAGCTGTAATAAAAAAGAGCTAGTATAGCTAGTAACCACTTGATTAAAAAACGAGGGAATGACACACATTATCATACGATGGGAAAATCTATGCGAACCAAACCACTGCGGTATTACTATTATGGTAAATGAGCTAAATTAAACTGCAGCCAACAGATCTCAATCCAGGGATTACAGACCAATATTGGTCGAGGCAGTGAAGTCAATTATGATTATAAAGTGGGGTACTTATACTGGTCAGTGGTCAAGCGTCAATCTGGCCCGGATCCAGTGCCGATTTATTTTAGGTCCGGTATTCATGGAACATATATCATGGTTTCATGGCATGAATAAATAAAAAATTTGAAGTTGAATTTTGGTCTGGCACGTCACACATTTTATTTAAATTGGTACCAAGGAAAAATTGTTGGAGTTTTCACAAATCATGTATTAGTTATTTACTAATGACTCCTAATGTGAGCGTTTTTGAGTATATGATGTGCATAAGTCGGCAATTGCGAACAATTTGCTGTTTGCAACTGACCCATTGACCTTTACTAAAGAAACCGTAATTTTGAAAAATTGCCATTTCGTAAGACACAAATATGCTGCTGGCCTGGCCCATTAAAAGAGATGCCCAATAAAGTAGATCATTCTCCAATTTTTGTAGGTGTTTCTGGACACAAAGTGAGTCATCTTACATCTTGTGACAAATGCTGTGTTGCTCATGTTGCTCTAATTAACAGTCCAATAGCCCATTTGTGAATATTGTCATTGTTTGCTCGACAAAAATCCGTTTTTTCAGCCACATTTCCGAAAATAAGCCTTCTAGGGTATATGTTGCTTCATAAGTTGTATATAAATATGGCTATTAGGCACATTTTGGTGTATCAGAATAGTCTCTACGACCTTCCTAGGCGGAAATGCCAAAAATCACGGAAATTATGAACTGCGTCAAGCCAAAAACCGTTTTTCGGCCATATTTCCGAAACAAAGCATTTTAAGGTATATGTTGCTTCATAAGTTGTATATAAATGAGGCTATTAGGCACATTTTGGTGTATCGGAATAGTCTTTAAGACCTTCCTGGGCTGAAATACAATAATTCGAGTGACCGCGAAACCCTGAAAAAGGGTGTGGCCGAAAACGCCCTCATTGCATGTATTTCAACCTTGCCATGAAGTCTAAATGTTTTAAGAATCATCTAGAGAGGTGATAACCGTCGAGAAATCGCTTTTAACACGAAAAGCTAACGAGATTCCGTTTCGTCTCGGACTACATAGCAAAAGCCACATTAACGTTGGGGCCGTCTACCAAATTTGAATGACATACAATAACAAGAAATCAAACATATCATAAATAATTATATATGGATTTTTTTCATTACAATTCCGTCACAACTGATAGAAGAAAAAAGACTTGCAATATTAATTATTTTGTTGAAACTTGGCAGCCTAGAGATTCTTCTTTTTCGTGTTCTTGGCTGAATTTGAGGTCTTCGGTGAAGAAGTTGAGGAAGGTGAGGAAGGATTCTGCGTGTTGTCTGTCTCTGAAGGATCCGAGGCCATCGTCAACGAAGTGGGAGAAGATATAATTAGGGGGTCAGGACACTCAAGACACGAGGAGAGGGCTAAGGGCTCTATCTCGGCAAGGCGTATTTCAACGATAAAGGGGAACCCATGGTGCCACCTTCGTATTGGGAGCCATTAAATTGGAGGTAGGAGTTGCATCGAGGCAAAAGTTGATGAGGAACTTATGGTGGTGGTGGTGAGGTAAGAGGGAAGGAGAGTAGGATTCTGTTCGTAAGACTAGATGATTGTTTTAAGGGCCAGGCGCATGTCACAGGAGGTGTAAGGGGATTGGACATCTAGGGAGGTGTGATATGAGTAAGGGGATTAAGAAATGAGTCGAGACGGTGTTTGAAGTCTGAGGAGTCTTTGAGGCATAGGGGTTTGAGGAATGTAGCAAGGACTTTGTGGAGCGCTTGCAGGGGAATTTTGAAAAAGCTAACTACGGGACGGATAGGTGCGCCAGGTTTATGGATCTTAGGTTGTCCGGCCATCTAGGGTGGAGGTTCCGCATCTTTTTGAGGTGGTCTGTCGTGATCTTCTTGTCGTTGTGGAGTTTCTTGAGTACTTTATAAGTTTATACAGTTTGGAGGTAACAAATTGTGTGGGGTGTTTGTTCAAAAGGGTATAACTACCTGAGGTCAAGTGACCGTTAACTTTTTTTATGTATTGTTAGTGGGTTAACACCTCAATGGGGTTTCCCTTATCAGCAGGAAGAAATTTCAATTCAGATAATTATTAAATTTTAATGATTTGAGAGCTGTACGTTGTTGGGGAGTCAATTTGTCATGGGTCATGTCACGTTGTTTGTAAAATTTGGATTATAACACAGAGGTAACCTGATAGGTGGCGGGAGCTTCCGTCCCTTCACCAAGCTGTTTGATGACATTTTGAATAAGGGGAGTTAGTTCAAGGGTGGGATCTGATGTGGGTGTCGGGACGAATTTCAGGCCAAAAGAGAGTACGTCGCTTTCTGCTGTGGAAAGAGTCTGTCCGGAGAGGTTGATGACTGTCTTAGCTGTGGTGTCTTTCTTTGGGGTGGATGATGAGAAGAGGTAAATGGAATGTGGGAGCTGGTATGTCAAAGTTTGTGAGGGTGTCGTAAGGTGAGAGGCAGGGATGTGCACAGTGTTACTTTTAGGCGGCGGCGGTCTGGAGCCAAATGTTTGTTGTGTTGAAGTGTGGGGGTGATGAGTGTGTGATTCTATCTGTCTAAGGTTGCTTTGTGTGTACTTGAGTCGGTAGTAGCCATAAACAGTTGTGGCCATAAACGGTGTTTGAACAAATTTACAAACACCTTTAAATCCCATCTTAATTAACATATTATCTATGCAGCTATGAAACTTGCAATATTACTGATCCTGTTGAAACTTGGTAAATCAGATACAGCGACATCGATTTATACTACCACAAGCTCATTCAGAATGACAGATCCTTTGTCATGGTCCGAAGGTAATTATTACTTATATATAGTTGAGTAGTTATATCATTACGTGTAAAAATTAAAATCGACCTATATCAGTTTAAAGATAGTTATTTTTGTTTTAAGTAAATGAATAAAAAGCTTAGTTTATTGCACATTGCTCATGAAAATACTTTGCAGAATTGTGCAGTTTTCAAGAAGACAGAGGATTCTTGAAACAGGTATGTACAAACCAGAGGAACGATAAATACACACTCTATAAGTGCCACAACACAGAGGAGTATTATTCGACGAACAACGGGAAAGAAGGGACAGCTTTATGTTCCGATGATCCGCACTATTATCAGGCTTGTGATGATGCCAGTGTCACTGTAAATAATATTGACGTAAGAAATGGCAACATGCTTTGTGGAGGATTTATCTGTAACCTTTCGTGGGACATCGTGAACTCAGTACATTATAGTGAAATAATTTGTAACGGTGAACATGACTGTGTTAATACAGAATTAGATGAGGAGGGATGCAGCGAACTAATAACTATGCCGAGTGGGAAAAAGGTAGTGTCCAGCAAAATCTGTAATGATGAATGTGATGGGTACTTCTGTGAGGACGAGGCTACCTGTAACGGATACAGATACGGTATGTATTGTGACGATAAGTATACAACAGGAATAGTAAACTACATGCCACCAAACATCATATGTGATGGACGAAAAGACTGTATTAACGGAGAAGACGAAGCTATCTGTACCGTTACTAATGAAACACAGTACACTTGTAAACATTACCATACTAAACTTACAGTACCAGTACACGGTGAACATGACTGTGTTAATACAGAATTAGATGAGGAGGGATGCAGCGAACTAATAACTATGCCGAGTGGGAAAAAGGTAGTGTCCAGCAAAATCTGTAATGATGAATGTGATAATTACGACTGTGAGGACGAGGCTACCTGTAACGGATATAGATATGGTATGTATTGTGACGATAAGTATACACCAGGAATAGTAAAGTACATAACACCATACATAATATGTGATGGAAATAAAGACTGTGTTAACGGAGAGGACGAAGCTAAGTGTACCGTTACTAATGAAACACAGTATACTTGTGAACATTGGAATACTGGACGTACAGTACCACTACACAACTTTACAAGATGTGCAGTGTTAAATTACCAGTTAATGGGTCATTTTAACTTTCGTGGCGATTACTGCAGCAGCAGTGATTATGCTTCATTTCAAACAAACTGTAAAGATCCCGCCAAAGTAGGGGTAAGATGTCTTGTTAACGGATACTTGTCCTCTGTATCAAAACTAATGATCTGCTTTGGTAAAAAGGCAATATGTGACGATAACTTTGAGAATCATTGCATACAAACCTCTAGCCAGTGTACTGTTCACAGGCACTTAATGTGTGATGGTCAACCAGACTGCAATGATAAAAGTGATGAAACTGATCGTATCTGCATCACCATGACACTGGTAAAGTGTGAAAGACGTGGCGGCCAGAAAGGGGAACTCCCAATACCTCTAGCTTGGTTAAGAGATGGGTTTAAGGACTGTTTGAGTGAAATCGACGAAGATGACAGTTGGCCTACTTGTGGGAGCACCAAATCATTAAGATATGTTATCAGCAAAGACACGTTGTGTGAAAATGTGTACCTTTGTCCATGGGGAGATCCTGGATATGTGGAATTCAGTAAACTATGTGATGGAGTTGAAACATGTGGAAATGAAAATAAGATCTGCTCTGAGTCCCGCAAACAACCGAAACTGTCCACAACTGTTTTAACAACTGACAAAAGCCTAATAAAGCATTTATCATACTGCATAAAGGGGATAAAAAACACTAAAAACTTCAAAAATCATTGCTTCACGATTAGCACGTTTATATTTTCAAATGAAAACGTTTACGGAGGAACCAATACAACGGTTATAATGCCAAATGTTACTCAAAATTGTGACCACATATTTGGAGAACAATATTTGTACACTAGTTGTGCAGAAAAGTGTGTCAACTCTTCCTGTCCACTGAGAAATATTCCTAGATATGAGGCGTGCCCAGGACAACATCATAAAAGAATAGGGACGATAGCCAATAACGAATTCCTAACATTTGTCACAAAATCATATGGATATATTTATACGAATAGATATTTCGTCTGTGACAATAATATCACTTGCATTGATTATTCCGAAGTATGCAATCTCATCGATAATTGCGGGGATGGTTCGGATGAGGACAGCTGCACAAACAATTTCAAATGTAACGGTTGTTACATACCGGTGACAAAGAAATGTGACGGATCATTTGACTGCCTGGATTTGACAGACGAATGCAATAATCAGTGTTCTAGAGAAATTCTAGAAGGGAATGCTCTCAAATTTTCATCATGGATTATAGGATTTCTAGCCGTCCTGGCTAATTTTATCATCATATCCAAAAATACTGGAACCTTAAAGAACTGTAGAACTACCGTAGCTCTGTTTAATAAGTCCCTCATCATGATGATATCGTTTGGAGACCTTTTAGTTGGTATCTACTTATTGGTCATATCAATTTATGATGGTGTAATCTTCAAGGAAGAATATTGTACCCAACAGATCGGATGGATTACCAGCATCCAATGTTCAACTATTGGAGTTCTTAGCACCATAGGATCTCAAGTCTCGCTTTTTGCTATGTGTGCATTGAGCCTCACCCGAATTTACGGAATACACAACTCCATGAGAATTCCGGGAGAAGTTACATTGGTAAAATCACTCCAAGTTGCAGGAGGTGTTTTAATGATGACGTTGGCGTCCATTGTCATTGCTGTAATCCCAATTATTTCCAAATTCGAGGATTTCTTTGTCAATGGAATGAAGTATGCAGAAGAGATAAAGGTATTTATTGGAACAATGAACAAGCAGACACTATTTGCTGTCTTTCAAGGATACTTTGGTAGAATGAAGGAAACAACACTAAGCTGGCGTATGATCAACAAAATGATGTCCGAGATGTATTCTCACGATAATGGTTATGAAGACTACACGAAAAACATCCAAAAGGTGAATTTCTATGGAAACGATGGTGTTTGCCTCTTCAAATATTTTGTCAAAGAAAATGATCCACAGAGGCACTTGGTATGGGCAATTCTTGCCCTGAACTTTGTGTGCTTCTTTTTCATTACAGCCTCATACTTGATCATTGGCATCATATCTCGCAAATCCTCTAAAAGTTTGACACAGTCAGGAGGGAACCAACAGATTTCACAACGCAATAGGAAAATGAACTTAAGAATCGCCATCATTATCACTACAGATTTCATTTGCTGGGTACCCTTCATAGTGATATGTGTTCTACATTCCCTTGAGGTTCTAAATGCAACACCCTGGTATGGCCTGTTTTCCATGATTGTTTTACCGATCAACTCCGTCATAAACCCACTAATCTATGATAAAACAGTAACAAACCTTATAAGCTTACCTATCCAAAGACTCGGAACCCTAATCACTGGTTCAAGAATTTACCGATCATCACCAGTTGAGACCATTGAGATGGATTGTGTGGCAGTACAAGACGGAGAAGTTCCAGGCACAGCAGAGATGACTGAAGTACGAGATAAACAAAGAAATGATTAGCTAAGACAAAGAAGAGAGCTTATGACGGCATTTTGAGAGATAAAGCAGTATAAAAACGATCAAGTTAGATGATAACGCCAGAAATGAACGACTTAAATAATATGCAGCAAAAGTAGATGAGCAATGAAAATAGAGGCAATTAAAACATGAGATACAATTATGAAGGGGAGTCAGTTTAACAGGACAAATTAATATTTGTAAAGTACATTAAGTACATTAAGTACATTAAGTACATTAAGTACATTAAGTACATTAAGTACATTAAGTACATTAAGTACATTAAGTACATTAAGTACATTAAGTACATTAAGTACATTAAGTACATTAAGTACATTAAGTACATTAAGTACATTAAGTACATTAAGTACATTAAGTACATTAAGTACATTAAATACATTAAGTACATTAAGTACATTAAGTACATTAAGTACATTAAGTACATTAAGTTTATTAAGTACATTGAGTACATTAAGTACATTGAGTACATTAAGTACATTAAGTACATTGAGTACATTGAGTACATTGGGTACATTGAGTACATTGAGTACATTGAGTACATTGAGTACATTGAGTACATTGAGTACATTGAGTACATTGAGTACATTGAGTACATTGAGTACATTGAGTACATTGAGTACATTGAGTACATTGAGTACATTGAGTACATTGAGTACATTGAGTACATTACGTACATTGAGTACATTGAGTACATTACGTACATTGAGTACATTGAGTACATTGAGTACATTGAGTACATTGATTACATTGAGTACATTGAGTACATTGAGTACATTGAGTACATTAAGTACATTAAGTACATTAATCACATTAAGTACATTAAGCACATTAAGTACATTAAGCACATTAAGTACATTAAGTAAATTAAGTACATTAAGCACATTAAGTACATTAAGCTTATTAAGTACATTAAGTACATTAAGTACATTAAGTACATTAAGTACATTAAGTACATTAAGTACATTAAGTACATTAATAACATTAAGTACATTAAGTACATTAAGTACATTAAGTACATTAAGTACATTAAGTACATTAAGTATATTAATTATATTAAGTACATTAAGTACATTAAGTACATTAATTACATTAAGTACATTAAGTACATTAATTACATTAAGTACATTAAGTACATTAAGTACATTAAGTATACTAAGTACATTAATTACATTAAGTATACTAAGTACATTATACGCTGATATTGATATGATATAGTTTCTATCACTTATCTTTAGAAACTTATCTGTAATTAGTAAAGTGATGATAGTAATGTTAAATTATGAGTGGTTTTACGTAATAACTTATTCATAATATCATACAAATTCCACAAACTTTGTTGTATAACTAATTGGAAGACCATAGATCGCAAGGTTGATTTTGAATAAGATATTACTAGACACTAGTATCGTTATTATGTAATATAATAATATATTATGAATATAAAACAACAAAAAAATGAAAACAAAAAAAAAGAAGACAATAAAAACATATCGTCTACATAACGGAAAATTTATACATCTGAATCAAAATATTGATTATAATGCTATGTTATTTTAGATTAATTGGAACTTTTATTGGATTATTGAATTATGCTGATATTTTAGTATCTAGAACATTAATAAAAGCACGACTTTTAACTGTTGTTTAAAATAATTATGTGACGTATTGACAAACGTGTTAGATTGGTTTCAAAATAAAAATTACAATTGTGCAGTGGTGACTGGTGAGAACAGTTCAGATTATCATTGAGTAATTGGGCTCCAATATTAGCATGGATAAGTGCTAACCCAACACTTTTTAATGCTTTGTCGTATAACATTTTATTTCTGCAAATGAGCTTTGTGTCTAATTTATGGTTGAAACTGGATCAGGAAGAGCCATTTTAAAGTGAATTCAAATATTTTCAACGGGATTCTGTCAAGCAGAAGATCCTACAGCCCTTGGAGATCTTCAATTATCTGTAATTTCAAAAACGGTTAGCTGGAGGTCAACCATAGGATCCTGTCAAGCAAAAGATTCTACAACCATGTACAGGTATAATAACGCTATAAGCCTGGGGTCCCCTGGTAACACGGCGACTGGAGAGGTAAGTCTAGCTCGGAGTCTTAACGATTTGGTAGTTCTGATAGTTGGATAATATCCGGTGGGAAGAGACAAGGACAAATGAAACAGGAAGTTAGGAATGTAGGCTGCTTCATTTGTCCTTGTCTCTTCCAACCGGATATTATCCAACTATCAGTATTCCAATCATGAGACTAATAAACAGCGAACTATTCCATCATTTGATTTGGTAGTAGTAATGGTATTTTTGTGGACAAATACAACACATCTCGATAATATACTATTATTATAGTGAATAGTGTTCCTTCCTGCTTTTCTGGTAGTGTTCCTTCCCGGGCTTACACTTTGAAGTATAAACAGTGTCCCTCTTTCTTGGGGCGGCCAAATATTTCTGCTTTCCAGATGAATTGGATGAATCTCTAATTTAAGTTATTTCTTGTTTTTATTTTTTATACATAACAAAAAATAAAACAATATGTTTTGAATGCATGTGTGATAAAAATTGTACAACAAAAATATCACTTCAGATCGTAGTCAAGTCGCAAATCAAATATCAACTTACTAAAAATTTAAAAATCAGTTCAGTCCATTTCCATAAAAATCTATTTCCATAATAAAAAAAACCTGTACATGTCCTTATACATGTGCCCTGCAATCTTGCGAGTAATCTACTTGAACTCAATAGTGACGTCTGTAGATGTGTCCACTCCTTGTTGATCAAACTCACATCTGTAGGTGCCGCTGTCTTCGGGGCTCGGGTTCTTGAGGATCATTTGGTAGGTTCCTGAAATAAACACAGGTTAAGATTTATACACTAATAATTACATTAATTGTACTAATTATTTAGGTAAAGATTGATATTCCAGTTACTTATTGCATTGAATTATGAGTGGTATGTCAGAATAAACCCAGAATAAAAACAGTATATATAAAAAATTAACTTTTGGCAATCGATTTTTAGACTAACATTACAATATTTTACAAAATGTTATTATTCAAGATAATATAATTAAAGGATAAAGTATCCAAAAAAATAACCTTTTCCTCGTTCGATACTGATAGTATCACTATCATCAAGAAGTTCATCACCGTCATCAGTTACTCTGTACCAGTTAATGTTATCTGGACTCTTAGGGTCTTTCAGTTTCAGCTGAGAATATATAAAATGTTAGCTTTCGTGGTATAATGATCATTACCCGAATTTCAAATACGCGATTCAACTAAACGCTGGTCTGCACTCTGCACGAAGCCTCTCGACGTGTATTCCTTGTCCTCGACCAATGACGAAAATACGAGGATGCTGGGAGTCTCACCCTAATCACACTTACTGTTGCATTACTATCGGCGAAGCACCGCCGGCTCACAATTTACCTACTTTACTTACTCGTGCTCTCCAAAAACTAGGCCTCCAAAATTAGTTTTGTCATTGAGTCATTGGGGCTTTGTTGATATCAAAATCTACCATAACCAAGTAGTCGAGACATTTGACAATTTTACATCGTTAAACAGTAAACTTACGTTGTCAATATCAACGTCACACTTGATAGTGAGAGGTTGTCCAGACTTCTGCTTTTTAGACAGTTGTTTAGCATTGGCAATGTTCAGTTTCACAGATCCCTCTGAAAAAGAAAAAGTATGTTAAAAAGTAAGTTTTTTAATCTTTTCCGTCCTTGATTACAGAGAGGAAATGTATTTTTGGTAATGAATGTTGCTTTATAGAATTAGGAACAAGTTGTTTTATATGAGAATCAGAAAAAGCAAGTTTAGTGGATTATATAGTGTTGGACCACCAATAGCAAATATTAGCGAGAACTATTAAGCTATTGATAGTGTTGAACGACATATCAATAGCTTAATGATCATTAAAGAAAAGCAAAAAATCTGAAAATAGTCGAGAAGCCTCGGTATTCAAATATCCGCAAATCTGCGACAAGAAATAAATCCTTGTGTTTGAAAACAGCCTGATCTTACCTAGAAGGACAAGCTTGACCTCGACCTCACATTTGAAGCTTTCTCCATCCTTCTCAATGTAGATGGAAGCTACATAAATACCCGCATCTTCGGCATCAAACTTCCTGCGTGATGAAGTTTAAATGGTGATGATGAAAATC
Organism: Bolinopsis microptera; assembly: GCF_026151205.1. NCBI lineage: Eukaryota > Metazoa > Ctenophora > Tentaculata > Lobata > Bolinopsidae > Bolinopsis > Bolinopsis microptera. Next base: position 7,661,255 of record NC_087084.1, on the reverse strand, counting down.
TTGTAGGGTCATTCATGATTATTCAAGATAATTAAAAAATCATAATAGATTAGTTAAGGTAATCTTTGCAGTCCTACTTTTAATGTTTCACACGAACGATTTAAAAAAGTAGAATGGAGAAATTTGATTTAGATAATAGTTAAATTCCGTTTGTAAATACAAACGATTTGTTCTATCTTTGATTTGAATAAAGTTATAAGATAATAATAAATAAGGAGTACCGAAACAAGATGTTACCTGATGGTGAATCCGTTGAATTTAGATTTGCCGTCGGATTTAGGATCCCAGGGTTCGTTGTTCTTTTCCCACTTGATTGTGGCGTATTTCTTGAAGGTCTTCTTAACTTCACCGGCCAACTGAAGTTGTGTTTGTTAGTTAAATCTGTCATATACATCAATATAAGTAATGTTTTGGCTTCAAAGTTAACCAAATATCAAGTGTTTCTACAGGTATCAAACCTATTCTAAGTATGCTTCATTCCACTATTAAGGCATGATTCTATAAAAAATTGCCAGTTCTTACCTTGACATTGACATTGGTTCCCTTGATTCCCTTAACAATTGGCTTCTTTGCCTTAACATCACATTCCAGCGGAAGGAACTCCTTGCACACTCCATCAGATCCCTTCTCTGTCCCCTCCTTGCATTCACATTGGTAGTTTCCGACTGAGTTTGTGCAGACCTGCAGAAGTAATGTAAATTTAACTTTTTGTTAACAAAATCAAATTAAGAAACACAATGTAATATAAGTTTGGTAAACTATTACATATTTATTATATATTATAACAAAATCAAATTAAGAAACACAATGTAATATAAGTTTGGTAAACTATTGCATATTTATTATCTTCCGTAAGACAATTAAATGGTTGATTGCAAATTATTCATTAACGATTGATAACCCATTTTCATGTATCCAAGCTTGTATTTATGAAATTGGTACAATTCTTTATGTTACCATTTTTAACGTATGTATTAATCACTCGAAATATCTCCTATAATAACTGAGCTCGTCCACATTGAATAGCAAAAATGAACGCCACCAAAGACAAACAGTAACCCCGTCCTTTTAATTTATTTGGTTGGGCACACAGTAAGTAAACACACAAGGTTCCGGTTGAAATTTTCGTAGAAAAACTACATCATGAGACCTGAATATACGTAAGTCAAAAAACTTTTATGAACTAAAACAGACCAATGTCTGAAAAACCCCGTACCTCATTTTCTCCACAGCTATCAGGTAAAGCACACTCGTCAATATCAGCACAGGACCCATCCTGGTTCTCGAACCCGTCAGCACAGACACATTCCTTAGATTTCTTTACTCTGATGAAAGTATCCAGACAATCGCAGATGAAGCTTCCTGAATGTTTTATTTGTTGGAGCAAGTGGGCTTGAAAAATATCAAAAATGACTGTTATATTAATTGGTTTCTAATACTGGTGTCTTAGTGTACAAAAATAGCTGGTCATCTGTCGCTTTTATTAACTTAGTTAGTAGTTTACACTTATTACACTAATTACCCTGTAATTACCCGGTAACTACCCTGTAATTACCCTGTAATTACCCTGTAATAACTCTCTTATTACCCTGTAATTACCTCTAATCACCCTCTAATGACCCTCTTATTACACACCTTCAATGTTGGAACACCTCTCAGTTTCAGAGCAAGGACTATCAGCACACTCGTCAACATCCTCACATGTTCCCTTTACAGCTTCGTATCCCTTCTTGCAGTCACAACTGAGAATTATTTTATAATTGACGAGCGAATTCAGATTTATATTAGTATAGTAATCGAAATAGCAGATATTAAGAATAGAAATGTAGGCTATAACAACAAAATGTCATAAAATCAAATGCGAGATCAGTGAACGTTATATAGCTGAAAATCAGCTGTGTCATTCCTGGTGGTACAATTAGTAAAATTGGTAAATTGGCAGCTCTAAAAATCAGGCAATCAACAGCTCTCAACCGCATTTCCTTACGTGTAAGATCCGGCAGTGTTGGTACAGTCCCCGTTACCACATGGTTCCTCAGCACACTCGTCGATATCGATACACGTGACACTGTCGAACTTGTATCCGGTCTTACAGAGGCATTCGTAGTCGGTTCCGTCTTCCTTGCACTCGCCTGAGAGCCGTGGGGTTTGTCAGAACTTTATTCAAGGGGTGCAGAATATTATGGATACTTATTACTTAATGGGTGAGTGTGGATTTGGATTTTGAAACACCATTTCGAGTCGAAATGGTCCTATGAGAGCAAAACATATATTCCCTAGCTAAGTTGGATTAAATTGTAACCATTTAATGAATATCTAAAACCGGAACCAAAACCAAAAACATACCGTTCTCTCCACACTTGTCTGCATCGCAACCTCCAGGTACTCTCGGGAGACAGAGTGGCAGATCTTCTACCATTCCGCATTCCTGACCATCTGGACATCTGACATCGTCACAGGGTGGCATGCTGCCTTCATGTACTCAGAACTGAAAACAGGTAGATATTAGTTAACTTGATAATATGGTGTCAGGTTGGGCATGCTGCCTTCATGTACTCAGAACTGAAAACAGGTAGATATTAGTTAACTTAATAATATGGAACTGAAAACAAGTAGATATAAGTTACTTAATAATATGGTGTCTTGATCACCCTTGTTTCTTTCGAGTTGCTAAGAGAAAAATATAATTATGAAATTACTTCTTCGCCTGCATTCTTCACTAATATTCAGTGACATTTACAATAATCGAGAACTATCCAGCTGAATGTCAACTTTGAAGCTTGATAAGTCGTGTTATTTTGAGGTTAGCTTTGTAACTAAATTAAACTTAAGAATTGATAGGAGAGGTTTTCTTACCCGGTCAGTTTTTTGCAGACAGCAGTAAGTTTGCACCATTGGTGACCGTGAGGATTCTTCAAACAATCAGTCATGGAGCATGAACCGTCATCGTTGATACCGACAGCGCGATACTGTTAATCCGAGCTCTGTTTACATCAGTTAAGCGCCTGAGAGGTGTTGTAATTAATTAATTAATTAATATATAATTATATTAATATACTATAGCCTGAGAGGTGTTACCATTAGTTACCATTTATAGTTTACCATTAGTTACCATTAGTTACCATTAGTTACCATTAGTTACCAGGAGGTACAGATATATAGACTTATAGAGGTGTTGTAATTAATTATTTAATTAAATATCAGTAAGTTTATGTAAGGTTTATCTTTAGATTGTAATTGTGCGAAACGTGGTCAACACATGGTCAACACATGTGAACACGTGTCACGTTAAGATATTACGTCTTTATGAGTCAATTTATTACCTGTGTCCAGGGGCTGTGGAGATACAGCTTTCCATCAAGTATCCATCAGGACAGCTGATGAGGGAGAAAGGTCCAGCATCAATCCTGTTGAGGAGTTACCATTAGTTACCATTAGTTACCATTAGGTTACCATTGCATTAGTTACCATTAGTTTACCATAAGTTATTATTAGAGTATTAGCCCTATCATTAGTTTACTATTTGTATATAAGTGACCTTCGCTTTATTATCAGTAAATTAATTTAAACATTTTTACCTACACAAAATAATGACGAACGCCTATACCATATATCAACACTGACAATTAAGTATTAAAAGTTACGCTAATATTCCGGGAATTGTGTTCAGTTCGAACGCAAGGCTGTTAAAGTAAAGTAAAATAAAGTAAGTACCGTGTATTCCGCTCGTGGTGTAATGTCTTCCTGTTACAATGGTCCAGTGAAGATGTTATCTTCCCCACAGTATCCAACAGCCTGGCGAATAAAATATTTCAATAAGTACAACTAACTTAATTAATAGATAATAAATAAAATAAATAAAAGTAACTTAATTAATAAAAGAACAAATAACATAAATCAACACTAGACTTAACCCTGACAGGGGAACTTCTTGCTATGAGAAGCTCTAGCTTTCACATCGTACCATCCGTAGTGTTGGCAATGGTACTCCATCAGGCTTGCCAACTTGGCGCTCCTAATGGATGTGGCACCGTTAATTTTATAATAACTATTAATATGTGATTTAATACTATTGTTATTAATAGTATTAATTTTTCAGCATCATAAACAGCAATTTAAGAAAAACAACAAATGCTTGAAAATTTGTGCTGCAGTAATATATTATGACGTTCACATCTATGAAAACCAAGAAAAATAATTTTGTTTGTATTTACTTAAATAAAGAAATTTTGAAATAATAACCTGTAAAACTCGTTCTCCATTCAATGAGCAGGTAGCGACACTGTGAGCATCATCACCGATAGCTTCATCTCCGTAAACTGTATCGGTCTGAAAAGTTTGGCAGAGATCAGCAAAAACGTGATAAAGTACGCACTTGACAAAAGTAACACGTGATAAAGTACTCACATTGAAAACATCACTGATGCATAAAATTGTAACTGTCCCCTCTGAACCGCCATATACAACAAATTAATAACTAATGTAATTGAAGGATTATTTAATTAACAAAGTTAATTAACTAATTAATAAATTAAGTACTAACATTTAGTTTGTACTGGCATGCAAGTTCCGGCAATCCTCATCAAATTCGTATCCGTCACAGCAGATACAGAAATCATCATCAGCTCCTTTTATGTTACGCAATCACCGTTATCCGCGCATCTTGCTGTAAGGGACACATTATAATTAATTAATTAATTAATTAATTTAATAAATGGGAATTTTAATTGGGATATATAGTAGGTCATTAGTTAGTTTAGTGTAAACACATACTATCGACACCACAACCGGTCTGCTCTCAACACAGATGGAACTTCTTGTCACTGTCATCTCATCATCATCTATCAATTGGCACTCGAAACTTCCTCGCAGCTGTATCCGTCACAAGGTTGGGCACACTGCTTCTGCGTAGGCATCCCTGCGGTTATACGTTAGAGCTATTTACACATGAAACGTCTTAAGGTATTTACTAAAGTTATTTAATGAAATTTGAGCTACTCATGAGACTGAAAGGGAAAATGAGTGTACCATTAAAAAGTTATTATATGCCCGTGAGAAAACGTCCTCAATTTCTTATTCAACCAAGACACAGCGACACCAATATGTCGTCTTTATAGAAACATATTAACATTTGTTTACATTAAGAAATTTATTTTCAAAACTGTTAAAAAAAATACCGACAAGAAGATTAAAAAGGTAACAGACGTGGTTAGCCCCCTAATCACTATAGTCATGAAGACCGAGGGCAGGATTAGCGAACGAGGCCGAGGCCGAGGAAGCATATTGTAAATTAGTAATTTACAGCTTCGATGCCGAGGAGAACCGAGGTTTGAATTTTTTTCAACCGAAGCCAAGGATTTTGGTACAAATTTTGTACAAAATTGACATAGTTAGTTGTGTTTTAATCTTGCACTAGTTTTCAACCTTTAACAAGTCTATTTTAAGCTTTCAAACAAAAGTTGCGTACCAATTTTCCAAAATTACGATTTAAAAGTGCCTATAGCATTTTTTTTCATGGTAAAATTTGTACAAAGTCCTCGTTAAATCCTCGGTTTAAATCTTCAAATTTTGCCGAGGTCGAGGAATGGCAACTCGACTTTTTAACCGAGGCCGAGGCAACCCGAGGAATCATTCTTCTGACCGAGGCCGAGGAAAAATCGTCATTCCTCGGTAAAACTGAGGCGAGGACCCTCGGTCGATCACTGAATATAGAGCTCTCTTTGCCCCCATACATCTAGGTTTAACCGGTTCAAAGGTTTTATACAGCTCATTCGGTGGTGGTCACAAATTAATGTGGGGTGCACACACCGCATAGAGCACGAAAACGAGTGACTATGTGGATTGTATGCGAAGGGAAAAGTATGAAGCGGAGTGAAAAAGAACTGGTGGACATTTTAATTTATGAATTGCAACATATTTCATTAGTCATATTGTAACGCATAAAAGGTAATATATAGTTATTTTCATATATTTTAAATGCAATATTTGCTGAGTAGAAGGATCTTGAAAATGCCTCTTCTAAATGAGGGTTCACACGCCTAGAGCGACGAGAAACGGAGTGACTATGTGGAATCAGTATTGTATGCGACAGGGAACAGTATGCGGAGGGAACAGAACTGTGAAAATTTTCGAATTTATGAATTTAGCAACATATTTCAAAAACAAATTGAATTATTCAACGAGAGTCGAACGAGAATGTGGGAGAGTGAAGTTTTATTATCTTTAAAAAAATGGAATCGCCGTAGAATCAAGCGACGCTGAACAAAAGAGAAATGGGAGCGCTTCAAGCCAAACGAGGCAACCGACGGTAATTAGTGGTGGTAATATTGGCAATAGTGGCAATAGTGGGGTATTATTTATTTTTTTAACGGAACGAATTCCCCCTACCAATACAACGATAAAGTAATTCAGTGGAGGGCTTGGAGGAGGTTTCAAGCGTAAAGGATACTACATTATCGTAATTTTGAGAGCGACCTGTGCTTGAAAATGAAAGCAGCTTGTGAATACATAAAGACGGGCATTATAAACTTCCTTTCAAAACGTTTTAGCAGTTAGTTTGAGGCTACTCACGTTACACGTACCGAAGTTGTGTACCGTTATTTGATTTGATTAAATAGTGCGGAATCGACACGTATGTCCTACAGACAAGTGAAAAATCTCCAAACATTAGTATGTTCTACATAAGCAACAACATAAAAATGTTCATTATATGCAAGCCTCTTGATTTATAATCACTCGGTCCTAGTAATGATGTATTAAGAAGTTCTCTGTCAAGTTACGACAACGTCGAGGGACTGTGGGAGTACTGAAGGGAAAGGAAGCAGTTTCTAACGATCGCTTCTCAAACACCAGGATAAAATCTTGTGAACTTGGCTAGTATCTAAGAAACATTGACATGGAGTTATGTAGAGCGAGTTTATTTCCGTCGCCTGGCTAAAGTAGTGGATGTCCTTGCTGGACGGCAAGTTAAACAAGTGACTGAAACTATAGTTTCCGTAACAGGACTCAACCTGCAACCCATGTCAATATGTTCATTATATGCAAGCCTCTAGAATTATAATATGCAGAAGAACTCACATATTCACCACGAGTTTGCCAAACATTAAAGCATTATCCTACCTAAACAACAACATAATATGTCCGAAGAACTCCATATCCTCCATGAGGTTGCAAACATTAAAATCTGTAGTTCCGCATAAACAACAACATAAATGCGAATAACTCACATCTCTTCCATGAGTTTGCAAACAATTAAAGGCTTTATGTTCTTCATAAACAACACATAATATGCAGACAAACCACATATCCTCCATGAGTTTGGCAAAATAATAAAGCTGAAGTTCTACATAAACAACAACAAAAATATTGCAGAGCACTCACATATCCTCAATTAGTTTCTGCAAACATTAAAGCAGTAGTTCCGTCATAAACAACAACATAATATGCAGATAACTCCACATATCCTCCATAGTTTGCACACGAGGGTAATAGGCGACAGAGACCAATTTTGTTGGCGTGCAGCTTGGTAACAACACCAGTCCTTTGTCGTTATAGATGATACCGTTAGCATCAACGTTGATATCCCAGCCTGTTAGGGTGAATTTAGGTATCAATATAGGAGTGGAAGTTTGTTTTAATCAAAATCTACACTACTCAATTTGTACTACAAAATTACTATAGCTAGTAATGTTAACTAACCAAAATCGCTCAATTGCTATCAGCTATAAAATTCAAAAAAAGATCAATGGTAAACATTCCCAGCCACTGCCCATGTTTCCACCAGAAGGAGAGAGCTTACAAATGAAAGCTCAAAACCCGCAGGACACTTCAATCTATGGACGGTACCTCTAGCGTAACAGTTTTCTATGTACAGGTTCAGTTGGGGCCGTTTGCAGAGGGCTTGCTATTTGTACTAGTTCTGAGCAGGTATGGCTCGGGCCTTTATTTTTAGATTTTGTTAGTGAACAAATATAATGCTGCAAATCAGGCCTCAGGGTCAATGCAAATAATTGGTCGAAAAGCGAATCAATTACTTATGTTGTGATAATTCAATTAGTAATTATGCACAATATTTAATAATACAACTTATGAAAATAACAGTGTAAATACTTACAATAACTCCCTGACCACGCCCAGTCCGTTTGTGAGCTACCCGATCTCCCCGCCATCCACCGTTTACAAGAGCACCGTCACTTAACAGCAGATTTCCAGTAGCAACCGTGGACAGAAGACACAACCGTGGTGGACAATAAATGAGTTAATAAAAAATGTTAAAACAAGGACTCGATAGAACCAAACGTTAAAAAAATTCAAAGATTGGGAAAAAGGTTAATAAAAGTTAATAAAAGTATAACCCTTATGACAAAGGTATGATGATTATTCTGTTTATGATAAATTATTTGTGAGAGTGTGTAGGGATTGGAAATATCAGGGATGGATTTATTAATTTGTAGATGAATTTATATCTTAATTATTAATTTTTTAAATAATTAATTAATTAAATAATTTAAAATTTTAAATTCCCACCTTTCCACTCGGCACTTGGCCTGTGACACGGCATCATCTACAGTCTTCACTCGTTGTCTCCAACACCTGTTGTAGAAATTGTGGTCATAGTCAAGAAGATGTTGTGGTTATTATCAAGAAGTTACAATTATCAAAAGTTTCAAGTAATTTGCTTTAAGATTGGAATATGAACTACACTTAGATCAGGGTTAGAATTAAAACAGAATGTATTGTAAACGTTATATATGCTTATATATATTGCATTCTTAAGATTGGTGTTTTCTTATAATCATGTAATACTGAACATACAACAAAATACTTTTAAATACTTATAGGCGGTACCAAGACCCGGGTCCAAATTTGAAATTATAAACTTGTATTTCATGAAAATGGTAAAACTAATAATCTACAATTTAAAACAAAATCGACCCCTGTATTTCTTCTCATTTGTTAAGTATTGAGTAGCCATTTTCAAAATTTTGGACTCGAGTCTTGTAAAATTGACACGAGTCTTGTAGCACCCTGTAAAGTGAGGCACTGTAAACTACATACCTCTTTCATCAGTAGTCTCCTCGATAACAACAGGATCAGCAGGTCCCCATACCTTGACCTCACACAGGGTGAGATGTGATAATGGATGTTACAACAACCTATAAAATATATAATGGTTAATAAAAAGAGCTTTGAGAGACACCCCAAGGTGTTAGATAGTAGATAATGGTTTGGTTTATACTTTATAAGTTTTATAAGTTATTTATATAATGTTTTATAGGACCCTTTTACTAAGATCCAACAATTCCGTTATCTCCACAGTAACTGATAGCTGAACTTATTGGTGTTGTACACGATAGAACCGCACAGAGCTTCTCCGTACTAATATCTGAGGGAATGTGTTAAATTTAAAAATTTATTTTATAAAAAAAATACATGAAAAAAACATATTAATAAAAACTGAGGGGCAGTTATTGATTGGTATAGAATCTCTACAAAGAAAAGCTCTCTGTGCCAAAACTGGAAGGTTGGTGCCCTGAACGCATACAGTTTAATGAATCGAAGACAAAATTGTTTCACTTTATGATTGCAATAACACTTATACAAGTCTCATTTAATTAAAAAACAGCCATGCACTGATAATGAAGTGTAACACTGTACAATTCCATACTGAACCCCATTAATACGGTTACCTGCAGCAATCTACTCTCGGTTCTCGATCCACAGCACTCTTGATGCACTGAAGTTGGTCCGAAGATTAACCTTGCCACGATCCTGCACCGTTAGAGTGATGCAACTTCACTGGGAGGAAATATTTATATTAATTACTTTATGGACACTTTTCATTGAAGATTGAGATATTGTATATAGTAGTGACCCAAACTAAATGGTCACGAAGGTGTAAAATGTGTCACACAAAAAACTCTATAAACCCTCAATGGTTAGTGATAATCGTTTCATCGTCTAGATTAAACTTTGTCCGCATAACGATATCTTAATCAGGACGATAAATCTCGCTTAAAATGCGGCCGTCATGAGTTGTAACACTTTGTCACACTATAAAAATGTGACAGAGTTATATGACCCCTTGTAGCCGTTTTGAACCAAATTTTCGAATTTCAAATTTATAGGATGGTTGCAAATGCCTATTATCTACAATATTAGCGACTTTTTTCGTTAAATGGTAGCACCATGTAAACTCCGTCACCACATTTAAGAATTTATATGAGGGATATTTATGACATCCTGACAAGAAATGCCGAATAGTCTAGCATTATTTTGTGAGCTGAATGTGTTTGGAATTGTTCACATTTTCATTGTTATAGGCAAATACAAATACAGAAGCAGAAATAGGTAAATTTAGTCACATAAATTTGTATGATATCTCAACATGTGTGAAATTGAGTAAATATTAGTATACCAACTTAAACCCCTATATACGTACTATGGATCAATTAACAATATTTCAACCATACGCCGGTCATATAAATTATTATATGGCAGTGAATATGTTTAACATTGGCAAAATTCAACACCTGAACAGGGTAAAAATTTGTAAATTTTCGTCACAAAAAAATATATAACTTATTTGCTCCGTGTTGGCAAAATAACTAATTTATCGACATAGTGATGGTGATAAAGTAACATTATATACTAATTGAGGTATGATTCTTCAAAATAGGGGCAAGAAATGTAAATTTCGTCACATTAGCCATAGCATTAGTTAGATAGATTTTCTTTCATATCAACTGCCCTTATTATAGCAAGAATGGATTATACAAGAAATGTAGAAACCCATGCCAATTTTCATCACATTGAAACTATACTGTTGGGGCAGGAAAAGTGAATTTTGTCACATTTCAGTAACTTAGTAAAATTAAACTCAGCATTGTTAAACTTGAGTTCTAATTTGCAGAACAATAACCAACCAATAATTCCTGGAGGAAAATTGAATTTAACCGAGGTATGGTAATGGTTCTTCAAATAGGGGCAAGAAATGTAAATTTCGTCACATACGTCATTTTAAAATTTAGATAGATTTTCTTTCATATCAATAGTCCCTTATTATAGTTAAATGGATTTATACAGAAATATAGAAACCCATGCCAATTTTTCATCACATTGAAATTATACTGTTGGGGCAGGAAAAGTAAATTTCGTCACATTTCAGTAACTTGGTAAAATTAAACTCAGCATTGTTAAACTTGAGTTTTATTTTGCTAAACAATAACCAACCAATAATTTCTGGAAGAACATTTTATAATGTATGTAATATGTTAATCACAGACTATCCATTCTATAATCATTGCATTGTTTCCAAATTTAACCTATTTATGATGTCTTATCATTTTGTGACGATGTTACATCAACTGCCTATACTTGAATCAACTGTATCCGTGTATCGTCCCTTATATAGAGTTTTCCCGCAAAAATGTAACTTATTTACGTTGTCGTATCATTTTTGTGACGATTTTTTACAATCAAGTGCCCTATACTTGAATCAACGTATCTCGTGTATCGTCCTTTATAGAGTTTTCCCGCCTTCCCAAACCAAAATCAGATATAGAATGATTCGGAAATTCACCCAGAATTTCAAATTCCATATAATGTGACAGAATTTACATCATTTCCGAATAACCAAGTGCATGTATTAGCTAACTTTCAAAACAACATATTCTAGGGCTATGATTGGCAGAAGAACCATCAAATAATGAGTTGAAAGGGTTTTGAGGACACCTCACAGTAGAAAAGAGGTCTCGTATTCTGAGTGTGACAAAGTTTACGAAATATTGCCTTAAAGCCGTTCGATCCGTGCCCTTTAACCAATGTTGTATCATAATTGTTAGATTGACCTAATCTACTATATTTCAGACCAAGGAATGATAATTGGGCAGCTATGGTAAACAATGTCACAAAAATGTGACATTTTTTACATTATAGTGCCTAAAAGCAATACATTTTATTTCTGAGCAGTGCATATGGGAGTATGGTCACGTGGCTAATGTTCAGAACTTATGAACACGCTAGATTAATAGATGCTAAAATTAAGCCACTATCGTCACAAAACGCTATTTTAGAAATTTACCAATATCCTCAAACTTCAATGAACGTGTCCTTATATATATACAAATTATATATAATATGTTCTTTGACCTTTCAATCCTAAACGAAGAGACTAAAATCAATGTGATCGATCATTCGCATTACTTTGTTACATACACCTAAGCAACTCAATATTTCAATTAATCTCTACTACGCAGTCCATTTACCAGCCTCTTTGCCATCAACAGCACGGCTAGAGACACCTCCCCATCCAGTTGAAGTCTGTGAAGTTGGTTTACCGAAGGCAAGGTTAGCGAGATGTTCATCTCCGGATTCTACTCGGGATCTGCCAGTACTTTCACCTATAATTTAATGGTTAATATTACAGTTAAAATACTTACATTTATAAAAGTATAAAGACTTATGAACAAACATTTATAAACCGTCTGAAAAAATTGATCAAAACATTACTTTTTTAGTTAAAAAGATATAACTATTATAAATGGTGATAAGGTATACGCATAGTTATAGTTTATAAAAGCATACATTTTTACCTCACAAAGAGTTAAGTAAGCAAGACGTATTGGTTAGGTACGTGCTGCCTTGATGGTAACACTAATTAATGACTAATTATGACTAATTATGTCTTGCTAATTATGACTTGCTAATTATGACTTACCTCGCAGAGAGTCAAGTATAGTTGGGTGCTGCTTTAATAGTAACACTTTCAAACATTTTCACTGTATCACTATTACAACCAACTTGTAAGCTTTCTGTCCCTCCACATAGGCAATCTTACCACAAAGTGTGTCTCCAGCGAATACCTGGGGAAGTGGGGAATGTTGTGTTGAATTAAATACTTTGAATTAATACTATTTCAGAATATGAGTATGACGTAAAAATTTCGATACGTTATTCAGCTATTTATTTCCATTAGAATCTGTCTTCACTGAGTCTATTCAGAAATAATCAGAAATTTGAATGAAAGAACTATCAAATCATGAGACTCGATAACACTACACGAATCCACCAGATTAAATAACTTTGCGATGGAGCTGAAAGAGCTTACAGAGGAGACCTGACTTGTAGTCAGAAAATTTATTTAAATAGCAAGCTTAGAATGGTCGAAGATAAACCGGAATAAACTGGAATTATCAGAGTATGGCAAAACCTGCCGTCATTTCCTTTCAAATTATGTTGGTAAATTAATCAATATATGCAATTATTCAACAAATAATATACAATTATTTAACAAATAATTAATTCCTGACTCCTTTTTGATTGGGTCAGCACAACAACCCTCGTTGTAGTGACGACTTTTTCACCACAGCACATCAAAGTCAAGTTTCCAGTATCCGTCAACTGTGTTTCCTTTGAGAGCAACTAGCCCACTGGAGAAAGTTACATGGTAATTAACAAGTTATAAAAAAAATAAGGGCTTTTTATTGGGCACATTTGAAAAAATTTTGCTATCCCTGCTTTTAATCATCAAATTTATTTAATACATTTAGTTTCCCATTGAAATAAATCTTTTTCAAAATGAAAACCCCCAGTGTGGTTTGACACATTAAATTATCGAAATATCTCCAGCAATGTTGCCATCGAAGCTCGGGGCACAACTCCGTTCCACCAGTGTTTGGGGCTGGCTTGCACCCGCAGACTGTAAGGAAAGTTCCCAGATCGTCACTTGGCGTGGTGAGAGGGGGGGTTGATACAAAAAAGTTGGAATTAAGGCCCAGCAAATTCTAATTTGGCAAAAAAAAATAAAAGAATTTTTTCAGATGAAAACCCTAGCTTATCGAAATAACTTTAAATCATACTTCTTCAAAGTATTCCCTCGAAAAGTTTTCAAAGATTTCCAAAACTTTGGGCTTCACAAGTGTGGACTGCCTCCTGGGTGATTGAATAACGACCCCTTTACCCCGCAAAACAATCTTGTACAGGACTGTCCACAACATACTCGACAGCTCCACAGAGCCCGACCGACATAACCCCGAGATTAACGATTGTTATTAATTATGGTAAAAATGGTGATATACTGGTAAAAATGGTGATACTACGGTAATACTGGTAATACTCTGGTAATACTGGAAAAACTGTAACCTATGTTTTTTAAAAAATAAGTGTTTAAAGAACCAAACTCAGCCCGACAATACCTGCAGATTAGACCCCCTTTAGCTGGTTATTTAAAAAATGTATTTAAAAAAAACCCCAGCTTACAAAACCCCAAAAAGAAAACCAAAACACTTTTAAGGTTTTTCCAGGCTTTCTCACTCAAATTCAAACACCCGGGGCGAAACTATAAATTTAAAAAAATTTTCAAAACCTTTTTCACCCTTAATCCTCTAGAACAGCAATCCCTGTTGTAGATAACAATGAGCCCGGTGAAAAAATCCAGAAGGGCAAAATCCCCCTAAATTAATGTGGAGTGTTACTTTTAAGGGGACACCACATGAATAAACTGTAAACAAGGTAAGGTGCAACCCAATATAGTATTTAAATTTTCCCTTTTAATGTTTATTAAATTTTTTATCCTGGGGTTTTTCTTAGACGTAAATACAAATAATTTTTGTTTACTAATTTCTTGTTTGACTGATTCATTTTGCGATTTAGTATCTCTGGTGTAGCACTATCCCTTGGTTAGTGGAGCTCAGTTCTGCATCCTATAGTTATAAATTGTGTATTAGGGCCTAAGTTTTAAAGTTGAAAATCGAAAAGTTGCACACGTGGGACACGCCCAAATTGATTAAAAAAAAATTGCTTAAAAACCGAAACATTGCTCTGTTGTTATAACCATTTTCTGTAAACGATGGTTGTGGCCGTTGTAATTACAGTTCGTCCTTGAAAAACTTTGAAACTTGCAAGCATATCAAACTATATATAAAACACCAACACGCGAAAATTAACGGCGATTCAAAATTGGATGCGCACGCAACGTCCGCTCATAGTTCCACGTGCGAAAGGTGATTATATTGCTCATTCCTTGATTTCGAACAAAAATCTGCTTTACCACACCAGTTCAATGTCATTATATAAAATTTAATGCCAACTTGAATGAGTATAAAGTGGCAAAATCAGTCATGATCGACCGATATGCTTACCCAATACACAAGGAAATGTTACAATGAAAAATTTTCGAAAACGTTTGAAACTTCCTCCTTATTAATGAAGATATCAGTTTATATTTCGACTTTATAAAGTACCCGCCTTACATTAAATCAAAAAGCGATGATATTTGACCAAAACCCATAATCCATGGGTAGAGTGACCGCGGCCAGTGTCTCTCTTCCCAAACAAAAGGAACTGATATTAATTTGATTACCGTTCTCAAATGCAAATGATACCGAGAATGAAATCGGTCGCTCGCTATTCCCATTCATTCACGGCTTACGATTGTAATAAGTTTCGATTTGTATTACATCAATCAGATGACCTAGAAAAAATCTCTTTGGGGTTGCGTTCTGGGGGTCGAACCTATTATATCGGGTAAGGTTTGTTAGTTATTACTTATTGAATTAGCTGAAGTTTATTGAATTTTTGCCGAGTACAGCTGTACCGGCAAAAAATACATATACTTCAGCTAATTCAATAAAGTAATAACTTAATAATAATTAAGAAGAAACTACCCAAAGGCAGCTAGCTGCCTTTGGTAGTTCTTTCTTAATCTATTACAATTGTAAATGAATGGGAAAAGCGAGCGACCGATTTCATTCTCGGTATCAATTCTTTGAGAACGGTCAATCAAATTAATAACATTCCTTTTGTTTGGGAAAGAGAAGACACGGCAACAGTGTCCACTCTAAGCCCAAGGATTATGGGTTTTTTAGGTCAAATAAAATATATATATAAAATATAACACGACAATCTATCGTTAAAAAACAGGGTTCTAGGAAACCATTTCCACCCTATGCTCCTGAACCTGAAACTTTTTTTGCAGCGATTTTGGTCAACGTCTATACGCCCTGAAAAATGTCAGATCTCTAACCAATTTTAAACATGGTTTTTTAAAGGCACCTGAATATGGCGATATGGGTTTTTTACCGAATTTCTATAACAGTGCTGGCGAGTATTTTATGCAAATTTCTTAAAAATCCCAACATAAACTATTTTTAATTCCTGCATCTCGACATCAAATTAGATGTATTTTAAACTAAAAAAAAACTGGCTGAAAAAGTCGACTTCCGATGAGTCCTTAACGCCCGAAAAACACCTGCCGGAGCGGCGGCCGAAGGCCCCGCCCTCTCGCCGGAGGCACGCTTCGCGAGCACGAAAGAGGCTTCCGACGAGTACAAAAGGGTTTATATTAGTATCTTAAGGGGTATAATATTAAAGGGGTACAATATAAAGGGAGTACATAAGTATACCCCCAACAAAACACACCGCTCGTTGCTTGCCAGCACGGTGATATTACAGGGATTGAGCTTGCCAGTCAAAGATAGTCAATTGTAGCCAGAATTTAGGTTCCGGATATTCAAAAGTATAAACAGATACAGGCAATTTCCGACCACGTTCATAAAGAAAATTGTTTACACTTCAGTTTAAATTATATCGAAAAAATAATTAACGTCATCATACACCACTTGATACGTCAACAAATAAGTGTTTTTAAAACTTGATTTTGACAAAATAACAACTTTTCAAACTGAATTTTACAACCATTAAGGAGTAATTTTTATCAAATCTGAGACATTTCACCTCAGATAATTGTTTCAAGCATTCTGAAAATCTACCGGAAAGTTCTCTACCTTGCTCCTTCATAAAGAAATTATGCCATTGATAGTTGTGCTTTGAAGAATTATATTTAATAAAAACGTCAATTTAGCGATTTAGTATTCTCAGTGTTGCCTAACCCTTGGGTTGTGGAGCTCAGTTTCTGCTTCCCATAGGTATTAAATTGTGTATTAGGCTAGTTTTTAAAGTTGAAAATCGAAAAGTTGCACACGTGGGGACACGCCCAAATTGATTAAAAATGCTAAAATCACTGAAAATTGCTGTATTAACCATTTTTTCTGTAAAACGTTGGGTCCCGTTGTGATTACAGTTATCTCTTGAAATACTTTAAACTTTGCATGCATATCAAACTATATATAAAACACCATACACGCGCGAAAATTTACGGCGATTCAATATTGGATGCGCACGCAACGTCCGCCATAGTTTGCAGCGCGAAAGGTGATAATTTGCTCATCGAGGATTTCGAACAAATTCTGCTTTACACGACAGTTCAATGACATTATATATAAATTTAATGCCAACTTGAATGAGAATAACGTGCAAATTCAGTCAAGATCGACCGATATTCTAACCCAAACACAAGGAAATGTTATATCAAAGGAAAAATATCGAATCGTTGAAACTTCTCCTTATTAAATGAAGATAACATTTTTATATTTCGACTATACAAAGTACCCGCCTGACATTAATCAAAAAGCGATGATATTTTGACCTAAACCCTATAATCATGGGTATAGTGGACCCAGCCCATTGTCTCCTCTTTCCCAAACAATAAGAACGACTAATTAAATTTGTTGACCGTTCTCAAATGCAAAATGATACCGAGAATGAAATCGGTCGCTCGCTTTTCCCATTCATTTCAACGCTTACGAATTGTAATAAGTTTCGATTGATTACATCAATCAGAATGCAAGTAAAAATCTCTTGGGTTCGTTCGAGGGTCGATAACATATATTTCCGGGGTAAGGTTGGTAGTTATTAGCATATTGAATTAGCCTGAAGTTTATTGAATTTTTTGCCGAGAACAGCGCTGTTACTCGCAAAAAATTCAATAAACATCAGCTAATTCAATAGTAAGAACTTAATAATAATTAAGAGAACTACCCAAAGGCAGCTACTGCTTTGGTTAGTTCTTTCTTTAAATCTATTTTTTTCTTTTACAATTGTAAATGAATGGGAAAAGCGAGCGACCGATTTCAATTCTCGTAATCATTTGCATTAAACAGGACATCAAATTAATATCATTTCCATTTGTTTGGGAAAGAGAGACACTGCAGTGGTCCACACTACCCATGATTATGGGTTTGGTCAAATAATATATATAATAAATATATATCACGACAATCTATCGTAAAACCGGGTTCTAGAAAACCCATTTCCCGATGGCTCTGAAACCTGAAACTTTTTTTGGCAAGTCGATTTGGTCAACTCTAGACCCCTGAAAAAATGTCAATCTCTACTCAATTTTAACATGGTTTTTAAGGCACCTGTATATGGCGATTTTGGTATTTACCGAATTTCGTAAACATGCTGGCGCGAGTATTTTATGCAAATTTCTTAAAAATCCCAACATAACAATTTTTATTCCTGTCACTTCGACATCAAATTAGAATGTAGAACTAAAATCAATCTGCAGAACGACTCCGAAGAGTCTTAACGCCTGAAAAACTCCTGCCGGAGGGCGGCGGCCGATGTCCGCCGCCTCCGCCGAGTGCACGCTCCGTGCACGAAATAGGCTATCCGACATACAAAAGGGGTTATATTAGTAAAGGGAATACTATTAAAAGAGGGTACAATAGTAAAGGGAGTAAATATATACCCCAACTAAGACACCGCCGTTGCTTGCAGCACGCGTGATATTCAGGATAACGCTTCTGCCAGTGTCACATGTACAGTCAATTTGTACCTGAATTTAAGTGTCCGCGATAGATTCAAAAGTATAAAAGATACAGCAATTTCCGACCACAGGTCTTAAAGAAAATTGTTTACACTCAGTATTAATTATATCGAAAAATAATTGAACGTTCTTCATCACCACTTGAGATGACGTCATCAATAAGTGTTTATAAAACTTGATTTTTTGACAAAATACACAACTTTTCAAACTGATTTTACACCATTAAGTGAGCTAATTTTATTCAAAATCCTTATGACCTTTTCACTTAGAATAATGTATCAAGCATTCCTGAAAATCTAAACCGCGAAGTTTTTCTCTACTTGCTCCTTCATAAAGATATTTGAGCCATAGAAGTTTGTGCTTTTCTCATGAGAATTATTTTCTAATAAAAACGACAAATTTGCGATTTAGTATGTCTCATGAGTTGCAACTAACCCTTGGTATTGCGTGGAGCGCAGTCTTCTGCTTCCTATAGGTATAAAATTGTTGTTTTAGGCAATTTATAAAAGTTGAAAATCGAAAAGCTTGCACACGTGGGGACACGCCAAATTGATTAAAAATTGCTAAAATCACTGAAAATTGCTGTTTTTCTATATTTATTAACCATTTTCTTGTAAACGTGGTGTGCCGTTGTATACAGTACTTCTTGAAATACTTGAAACTTTGCCATGCTAACAAACTATTATATAAAACACAACACACGCGAAAATTTACGGCGAGTCATATTGGTGCGGCACGCAACGTCCCGCTCATAGTTAGCACGTGCGAAAGGTTATAATTTTGCACATTTCGTGATTTTCGAACAAATTCTGCTTTACCACGACAGTTCAATGTCATTATAAATAAATTTAATGCAAACTTGATGAGTAAAAAGTGGCAAATTCAGTCAGTATCGACGATAGCTACCCCAAACACAAGGAAAACTTGCGATCAATCTCTACAAAGGAACAAAATATATATCGCAGACAAACTCGTTCTGAAAACATCTTCCAATCTCTATAAGTAAAGAAGATAAACAAGATATCTTAGTAAATCTCGCCTTTATCAAAAAAGCGCCGTACCCCTGACATTAATCAAAAAGCGATGATAATTTCTGACCATAACCCAAAATCATGGGTAGAGTGGACCGCTGCCAGTGTCCTCTTTTCCCAAACAAAAGGAAATGATTATTAATTTGATTGACCGTTCCTCAAAAGCAAATGATACCGAGATGAAATCGTCGCTCGCTTTTCCCATTCATTCACGCTTACGAAATTGTAATAGCTTCGATTGATTACATCAATCAATGCTGTAAAAATCTCTTTGCGAAGCGTGTTTCAGAGCGTTCGGTTCAGGGTCGATACCTAGTATTTCGGGGAAAGGTTGGTAGATTATTACTTATTGAATTAGCTGAAGTTTTTGAATTTTTTGCCGAGATAATGCTGTATCGGCAAAAATTACAATAAACCATTCAGCTAATTCAATAGTAAAAACTTAATAATAATTAAGAAGAATACCCAAAGCAGCTTAGCTGCCTTTGGTAGTTCTTCTTAACTATTACAATTGAGTAAATGAATGGGAACACGAGCGACCGATTTTCATTTCTCGTATCATATTTACTGCATTTGAGAACGGTCAATCAAAATAATATCATTTCCTTTTGTTTGGGAAAGAGAGACACTGCAGTGTCCACTCTAACCCAAGACTTATGGTTTTGGTCAAATAATATATAATATATATCATCACGACAATCTAGATCGTAAAACAGGTTTCTAGAAACCTCATTTCCACGATGCTCCTGAAACCCTGAAACTTTTTTTGCAGTCGATTGGTCAACGTCTAGACGCCCTGAAAAAAGTCAGATCTCTAACTCAATTTTAACAGTTTTTAAGGCACCTGAATATGGCGATTTTGGGTTTTTTACCGAATATTCGTATAACATGCAGGCGATATTTTATGCAAATTTCTTAAAAAACCCAACATAACAATTTTTTATTCCTGTCATCTTCGACATCAATTAGAATGTTTTGAACAATAAATAAATCTGCTGAACGACTTCCGATGATCTTAACGCCTGAAAAACCCAGCCGAGGCGGCGGCCGAAGGCCGCCCGCCTCCGGCCGGAGTGCACGCTTCGCGTGCACGAAAGAGGCATCCGACTAGTACAAAATGGTTATATTAGTAAGGTATAATATAAAAGGGGGTACAATAGTAAAGGAGTACATATATACCCCCAACATAGACACGCTCGTGCTTTGCCAGCACTGTTATTATTCAGGGATAACCTTTGGCCATCAAATGTAGTCAATTGTAAATAAAAAGCCCCTGGGAATTTAAGTGTCCGGAGATTCCAAAAGTATAAAGATTACAAGCAATTGTCCGACCACAGGTCTTAAAGATAATTGTGTTACACTCAGTTTTAATTTATCGAAAAATAATTTAACGTCATCATCCCATTGATGACGTCATCCAAATAAGTTTTATTAAAACTTGATTTTTGACAAAATACCAACTTTTTCAAACTGAATTTACACCCTTCTACAAGGAGTAAGTTTAATTCAAAATCAGAGGACATTTTCACCTTAGATAATTGATCAAGCATTCCTGAAAATCAACTACCGGAAAGTTTCCTCTACATGCTCCTTCATAAAGATATTTGCATTGAAGTTTGTGCTTTTTGAAGAATTAATATTATAAAAACGTCAATTTTGGCGAATTTTGTATTCTCTGGTGTTGCACTATCCCTTGTGTTGTGGAGCTCAGTTCTGCTTCCTATAGTATAAATTGTGTATTAGGCTAAGTTTTAAAGTTGAAAATCGAAAAGTTGCACATCTGGGGACACGCCCAATTGATAAAAATTGATAAAATCACTGAAAATTCTGTTTAAAATAACCATTTCTGTAAACGTTGGTGTCCGTTGTGATTACAGTTCTTCTTGAAAAAACTTTGAAACTTTGCATGCTTATCAAACGTATATATAAAACACCACACGCGAAAATTTAGCGCGATTCAAAATTGGATGCGCACGCAACGTACCCGCTCATAGTTTGCACTGCGAAAGTGACAATTTAGTCTCATTCGTGATTTCAGAACAAATTCTGCTTTACCACGACATCAATGTCATTATATACAAAATTTACTGCCAACTTGAATGATATAAAGTGGCAAATTCAGTCAGTGATCGACCCGATATGCTTACCCAAACACCAAGAAATGTTTTCAAGGAAAAATTTCGAAATCGATGAAACTTCCTCCTTAATAATGAAGCCATCAGTTTATATTTCGACTTTATAAAGTACCCGCTGACATTAATCAAAAAGCGATGATAATTGACCAAAACCCATAATCATGAAGTGGACCGCTGCCAGTGTCTCTCTTCCCAAACAAAAGGAAATATATTAATTTAATTGACCTTTCTCAATGCAAAATGATAAACCGAGAAAGGAAAATCGTACCGCTCGCTTTTCCCATTCATTCACGGCTTACGATTGTAATAATATTCGATTGATTACATACATCAATCAGATGCTGTAAAAATCCTTCTGGGTTTGCGTTCGGTCGAAAACCTAGTATTTACGGGCGGTAAAGGTCTGGTACTTCTAATTACATATTGAATAGCTGAAGTTTATTGAATTTTTTGCCGAGTACAGCTGTACTCGGCAAAAAATTCAATAAACTTCAGCTAAAATCAATAAGTAAAAACATAATAATAATTAGAAGAAACTACCAATAGGCAGCTGCGCCTTTTGGTAGTTCTTCTTACCATCTAATTAACAATTTTTACCATGAATGGGAAAAGCGAGCAAGACCGATTTCAATTCTCGAGTATCATTTTTGCATGTGAGAACGGTCATCAAATTAATATCATTTCCTATTTGTTTGGAAAGAGCGAGACACTGCAGGTGTTCCACTCTACCATGATTATGGGTTTGGTCAATAATATATATCTATATATAGTATCCGACAATCTATCGTAAAACCAGGGGTTCAAGAAAACCCATTTCCCCGATGCTCTGAAACTGAACTATTTTTGCAGTCGATGGTCAACGTCTAGACGCCCTGAAAAAAAGTCAGAGCACTAACGCCTCAATTTTAAAACATGGTTTTTAAGCACTTGACCTATGGCGATTTTGGTTATTTACCGAATTTTCGTATAACAGTGGTCTGCGGCGAGAAATTTTATGCAAAATTTCTTAAAAATCCCAACATAACTATTTTTTATATTCCTGTCATCTTCGAAATCAAATTAGAATGTTTGACTAAAATAAATCTGCTGAACCGACTTCCGATGAGTCTTAACGCCTAAAAACTACCTGCCGGAGCGGCGGCCGAACCGCCGCCTCCGGCCGAGTGCACGCTTCGCGTGCACGAAAGAGAGGCTTCCGACGATTACAAAAGGGTTATATAGTAAAGGGTATAATATTAAAGGGGGTACAATAGTAAAGGGAGTAACATAGTATACCCCCAACAAAGACACCGCTCGTGCTTCTGCCAGCACTGTGATATTCAGGGATAGACGCTTTGGCCAGTCAAATGTAGTCAATTTATCCTAGAATTTAGTGTCAGGAGATTCAAAAGTATAAAAGATACAGCAAATTCCGACCACATGACTAAAAGATTAATTGTTTACACTTCAGTTTAATTAATCCGAAAAAAAAATTAAACGACAACAACACCACTATATGACGTCATCAATTAGTGTTTTTAAAACTTGATTTTGACAAAGATAACAACTTTTCAAAACTGATTTTACACCATTAAGGAGTAATTTTATTCAAAATCTGAGAACATTTTCACCTTAGATAATTGTTCCAAGCATTCCTGAAAATCTACGGACAGTTTTCTCTACCTTGCTCCTTCATAAGATATTGCCATTGAAGTTTTGTGCTTTTTGAAGATTATTAAAAAACGTCATTTTCGATTTAGTATTCTCTGGTGTTGCACTATCCCTTGGGTTGTGGAGCTCAGTTCTGCTTCCTAAAGGTATAAATTTTGTGTTTAAAAATTAGGCTAGTTTTAAAGTTGAAAATCGAAAGTGCACACGTGGGGACACGCCAGAATGATTTTAAAAATTTCTAAAATCACTGAAAATTGCTGTTTTAACCATTTCTGGTACACGTTGGTGTGCGTTGTTGATTACAGTTCTCTCGAAAATACTTTGAAAACTTGCATGGCTTATCAAACTATATATAAAAAACACCAACACCGAAAATTTACGCGATTCATATGGATCGCACGCAACGTCCGCCATAGTTTCACGTGCGAAAGGTGGATAATTTTTGTGCCATTCGTGATTTCGAACAAATTCTGCTTTACCACGACAGTTCCATGTCATTATTTATAAATTTAATGCCAACTTGAATGAGTATAAAGTGGCAAATCAGTCAGTATCGACCGATATGCCTTACCCAAACACAAGGAAATGTTTTTTCAAAGGAATAAAATTTTCGAGAAATCGTAGAAACTTCCTCTTATTAAAGAAGATACAGTTTTATATTTCGACTTTATCGAAGAAATAAAGTACCCGCTGAACATTCAATCAAAAGCGAGGATATTTGACCAATCAACCCATAATCATGGGTATATGGACCGCTGCAGTGGTCTCTCTTTCCCAAACACAAAAGAAATGATATTAATTTGATTGACCGTTCTCAATGCAAATGATACACGAGAATGAAATCGGTCGCTTCGCTTTTCCCCCGATTCATTCACGCTTACGAATGAATAAGTTTCGATTGATTACATCAAATCAGATGCTGTAAAAATCTCCTTGGGTTCTGTATCGGGTCGATACCTAGTATTTCGGGTAAGGTTGGTAGTTATTCTTATTGAATTTAGCTTAAGTTTATTGAATTATTTATGCCGTAGTACAGCTGTACTCGGCAAAAAATCAATAAACTTCAGCTAATTCAATAAGTAATAACTAATAAAAATTAAGAAGAACTACCCAAAGGCACTAGCTGCCTTTGGGTAGTTCATCTTAATCTATTACAATTGTAAATAAGGAAACAGCCGCGCGAACCGATTTCATTCCGGTATCATTTTGCATTTGAGAACGGGTCATCAATAATATCATTTCCTTTTGATTGGGAAAGAGAGACACTGGCAGTGTCCACTCTACCCATGATTATGGTGTTGGTCAAATAATAATATAAATATATAATCACGACAAACTATCGTAAAACAGGGGTTCTAGAAACCCATTGTCCGATGCTCCTGAAACCAAGAAACTTTTGTTTTGCAGTCGATTTAGTCAACGTCTAGAACGCCCTGAAAAATGGTCAGATCTCTAACTCAATATTAACATGGTTTTAAGGCACTGAATATGGATGCGATTTTGGTTTTTTACCGAATTTCGTATAACATGCTGGCGAGTATTTTAGCGAAAATTTCTAAAAATCCCAACATAACTATTTTTTATACCTGTCCCATCTTCGAACAACATATTAAATGTTTTGAACTAAAAATAAATCTGCTGAGCCGACTTCCGATGAGTCTTAACGCCTGAAAAACTCCTGCCGAAAAGGCCGGCGGCCGTAAGGCCGCCGCCTCGGCCGGAGTGCACGCTTCGCGTGCACGAAATAGCTTTCCGACGAGTACAAAAGGGTATATTAGTAAGGGGTATATATATTAAAGGGGGTAACAATAGTAAGGGAGTACATAGTAACCCAACAAAGACCCGCTCGTGCTTGCCATCCCCCCCCACCCAGCCCCCCAGCACTGTGATTCAGATAGACGCTTTGCCAGTCAAATGGTAGTCAATAGTAGCCTGATTTAAGTGTCCGGAGATTCAAAAGTATAAAAGATACAGCAATATTCCGACCACAGTCTTAAAGATAATTGTTTACACTCAGTTTTAATTATATCGAAAAATAATTTAACGTCATCATCACCACTTGATGACGTCATCAAATAATTGTTTTTAAAACGTTTGATTTTGACAAAATAACAACTTTTCAAACGATTTTACACGAAATTTTCATTAAGGAGTAATTTTATTCAAAATCAGAGGACATTTTCACCTATAGATATTGGTTCAAGCATTCTGAAAATCTACCGGAAAGTGTTCTCTACCTTCATCCAACATAAAGATATTTGCCAATGAAGTTTGTGCTTTTTGAAGAAATATTTTATAAAAACGTCAATTTTGCGATTTAAATTCTCTGTGTTGCACTAACCTTGGTTGTGGAGCTCAGTATCTGCTTCCTTATAGGTATAAATTGTGTATTAGGGGCTAGTTTAAAGTTAAAATCGAAAGTTGCACACGTGGGGACAACGCGCCAAATTGATTTAAAAATTGCTAAAATCACTGAAAATTTGCTGATTTTAAATATACCATTTTCTGTAAACGTTGGGTGCCGTTGTGATTACAGTTCTTCTAAAATACTTTGAAACTTTGCATGGCTATCAAACTATATATAAAACACAACACGCGAAAATTTACGGCGATTCAATATTGATGCGCACGCCACTTCCGCTCATGAGTTGCAACGTCGAAAGGTGATAATTTTGCTCATCGTGATTTCGAACAAATTCTGCTTTACCACGACAGTTCAATGTCATTATATATAAATTTAATGCCAACTTGAATGGGTATATCAGTGGCAAATTCATCAGTGATCGACCGATATCTTACCCAAACACAAGGAAATGTTTTCAAAGGAAAAATTTCAAATCGTTGAAACTTCCCTCCTTATTAATGAAGATTATCAGTTTATAATTCGACTTTATAAAGACCCCCGCTGACATTAATCCAAAATCGATGATATTTGACCAAACCCATAATCAATGGGTAGAGTGACCGCTGCCAGTGGTCTCTCTTTCCACAAACAAAAGGAACAAAAAAAAAAAAAAAAAATTTGGGAAATTATAATTTATTGACGTTCTCAAATGCAAACTGAAAACCGAGAATGAAATCGTCGCTCGCTTTTTCCCATTCATTCACGCTTACGATTGTAACAAGTTTCGATTGATTACATCAAATCAGATGCTGTAAAAATCTCTTTGGGTTGCGTTCGGTCGATACTAGTATTTCGGGGTAAAGGTTGGTAGTTATTACTTATTGAATTAGCTGAAGTTTAATGAATTTTTTGCCGAGTACAGCTGTACTCGGCAAAAAAATTCAATAACTCAGCTAATTTCAATAAGTAAAACTTAATAATAATTAAAGAAGAACTACCCAAAGCAGGCTAGCGCCTTTTGGGAGTTTCTTCTTATCTATTACAATTGTAAATGAATGGGAAAGCGAAGCGACCGATTTCATTCTCGTATCATTTTGGCATTTCTAGAACGTCAAGTCAAATTAATATCATTTTCCTTTTGTTTAGGGAAAGAGAGACACTGTCAGTGGTCCACTCAACCCATGATTATGGTTTTGGTCAAATAATAAATATATATATATATATCACGACAATCTACGTAAAACAGGGTTCTAAGAAAACCCATTTCCCGATGCTCCGAAACCTAAACTTTTTTTGCAGTCGATTTGGTCAACGTATAGAACCCCTGAAAAATGTCAGATCTCTAACTCAATTTAACATGGTTTTTTAAGGCCACCAGCATATGGCGAATTGGTTTTTACCCGAATTTGTATAACAGTGCTGCGAGTATTTTATGCAAATTTCTTTCTTATAAATCCTCAACATAACTATTTTTTATTCCTGTCACCTTTCGACATCAAATTCGAATGTTTTGAACTAAAAAAGCTGCTGAACGACTTCCCGATGAGTCTTAACGCCTGAAAAACTCCAGCCTGGAGGCGGCGGCCGAAAAGGCCGCCGCCACCGGTCGGAGTGCAACGCTTCGCGTCAACAAGAGGCTTTCGACTAGTACAAAAGGTGTTATATTAGTAAAGGTGTATAATATTAAAGGGGTCAAAGTAAAGGGAGTACATATATACCCCCAACAAAGACACCGCTCTGCTTACCAGCACTGTGGATATACAGGGATAAACGCTTTGCCAGTCAGATGTTAGTTCATTGTAGCCTAATTAAGTGTCCGATTCAAAAGTATTAAGATACAGCCTTTCCGACCACAGTCTTAAAGATAATTGTTTACACTTCCTTTCAGTTTTAATTATATCGAAAAATAATATAAAACTTCACATCACCACCTAGAAGACGTCTACAAATTAAGTGTTTTTTAAAACTTATTTTTAGACAAAATAACACTTTTCAAACTGATTTAACACCATTAAGAAGTATTATATTCAAAATCTGAGACATTTCACCTTAATAATGTTCAAGCATTCTGAAAATCTACCGAAATTTCTCTACCTTGGCTCCTTTCATAAAGATATTTGCCATTTGAAGATGTGGCATTGAAGAATTAATTTTAATAAAAACGTCAATTTTGCGATTTAGTATTCTCTGGTTGTTTGCACTATCCCTTGGGTGTGGAGCTCAGATCCTGCTTCCATAGGTATAAAATAGTGTATTAATGCTAGTTTTAAAGGTTAAAATCGAAAAAGTTCACACTGGGGGACACCGCCAAATTGATTAAAAATTCTAAAATCCCAGAAAATTGCTGTTTTACCATTTCAGTAAACGTTGGGTGCCCGTTTTGATTAACAAGCTAATCTTTCTTCTTGAAATACTTTGAAACTTTGCATGCTTATCAATCTATTATAAAAAGCACCAACACGCGAAAATTACGGCGAATCAATATTGTATGCGCACCAACGTCCGCTCATAGTTTGCACGTGCGAAAGGTGATAATTTTGCTCATTCGTGATTTCGAACAAACTCTGCATTAGACCACGACAGTTCAAAGTCATATATATAAATTAATGCAACTTGAATTTAGTATAAAGTGGCAAATTCAGACATGATATCGACCGATATGCATACCCAAACACAAGAAATGTTTTCAAGAAAAATTTCGAAAATCGTTGAAACTTCCTCCTTAAAATGAAGATATCATTTTATAACATTCTACTTAATAAATTACCCGCATGACATTAATCAAAAAGCGATGATATTTGACCAAAACCCATAATCATGGGAAGAGTGACCGCGTGCCAGTGTCCTCACTTTACCAAACAAAAGGAAAAGATATTAATTTGAATGACCGTTCTCAAATCCAAAATGATACGAGTAATGAAATCGGTCGCTCGCTTTTCCCATTCATTCACGGTTTCTTAACGATTGTAATAAGTAACGATTGATTACATCAATCAGATTCTGTAAAAATCTCATGGTGCCGTTCGTGTCGATACCTAGTATTTACGGGTAAGGTGGTAGTTATAACTTATTGAATTAGCTGAAGTTTATTGTATTTTTTGCGCTAGAACAGTTGGTACTCGGCAAAAATTCATAAACTTCACTAATTACATAATAATAACTTAATAATATTAAGAAGAACAACCCAAAGGCAGCTAGCGCCATTTGGGTAGTTCTTCTTAATCGATACAAAAGTAATGAATGGGAAAAGGCGAGCGAACCGATTCATTCTCGTATCATTTGCATTTGAGAACGGTCATCAAATTAATACATTTCCTGTTTTTTAGGAAAGAGAGACACTGCAGTGGTCCCTCTACCCATGATTAGGTATTTGGTCAAATAATATATATATATAAATAAATCAACGACAATCTATCTAAAACAGGGGTTGTAGAAAACCCATTTCCCGATGCTCCTGAAACCTGAAACTTTTTTTTGCATTCGATTTGTCAACGTCAATACCCCTGAAAAATAGTCAGATCTCTAACTCAATTAACATGGTTTTAAGGCACCTGAATAAGGATATTTTTGGGTTTTAACCGAAATCTTCGTATAACAGTACCTGCGGAGAATTTTATGCAAAATACCTTTAAAAAAATCCCAACATAACTATTTTTTCTTCAGTCAACTTTACGACATCAAATTAAAATGTTTTGCACTAAAAATAAATCAGCTGAACGACTTCCGATGAGTCTTACGCCGAAAAACTCCTGCCGGAGCTGCGGCCGAAGCCGCCGCCTCCGGCCGGAGTTGGGGGGGGGGGGGGCCCCAAAACGCTTCGCGTGCACGTAGAGGCTTTCCGACGTACAAAAGGTTCTATTAGTAAAGGTGTATAATATTAAAGTAAGGGGGTACATGTAAAGGAGTACTAGTATAACCCCCAACAAAAGACCCGCTCGTGCTTGCCAGCACTGTGATAATTCAGGGATAGAACGCTATTTCCAGTCAAATGTAATCCAATGGTAGCCTGAATTAATGAGCCGGAGATTCAAAAGTATAAAAAGATACAGCAATTTCCGAACCACAGGTCTTAAAGAAATTGTTTACACTCAGTTTTAATTATCACGAAAAAATAATTTACCGTCATCATCACCACTTGATGACGTCATCAAATAAATTAAGTGTTTTAAAACTTGATTATTTGGACAAAATAACAACT
Organism: Bolinopsis microptera; assembly: GCF_026151205.1. NCBI lineage: Eukaryota > Metazoa > Ctenophora > Tentaculata > Lobata > Bolinopsidae > Bolinopsis > Bolinopsis microptera. Next base: position 7,631,227 of record NC_087084.1, on the reverse strand, counting down.
TTTCAACTGAATTTACACCTTAAGGAGTATAAATTAATTCAAATATCTGAGACATTATCACCTAGATAATTGTTTCAAGAATTATCCAGAAAAATATCTAACGAAAGTTTCTCTAACCTTGCTCCTTCATAAAGACTAGTTGCCATTGCAGTATTGTGCTTTTTGAAGAATAATTTTATAAAAACGGTCCAATTTTGCGATTTAGTATTCTCTGTGTTGCACTATCCCTTGGGTTTTGGAGCTCAGTTCTGCTTCCTATAGGTATAAATAGGTATTAGGCAGTTTAAACGTTGAAATCGAAAAGTTGCACACGTGGGGACACGCAAATAGATTAAAAAATGCTAAAACACTGAAAATTGCTGTTTTTACCATTTTCTGTAAACGTTGGTGGCCGTGTGATTACATTCTTCTTGAACATACTTTGAAACTTTGCATGCTTATCAAACAATATATAAAACAACCAACACGCGAAGAATTTACGGCGATCATTATGGATGCGCACGCAAACGTCCGCTCATAGTTTCACGTGCGAAAGTGCTAAATTTTGCACAATCGTGATTTCGAACAAATTCTGCTTTACCTACGACAGTTCAATGACATTAAATATAATTTAAATGCCAACTGAATATTATAAAGTGGCAAATTCAGTCAGAGAATCGACCGTATGCTTACCCAAACACAAGGAAATGTTCACAGGAAAAATTTCGAAATCGTTGAAAACCTACCTCCTTATTAAAGAAGATATCAGTTTTATATTTCCGACTTTATAAGTACCGCTGACATTAATCAAAAAGCGATGATATTTTGACCAAAACCTTATCATGGTAGAGTGGACCGCTGCCATGTCTCTTTCCCAAACAAAAGAAATGATATTAAATTTGCTTGACCGTTCTCCAAATGCAAAATGAACCCGAGAAATGAAAATCGTCGCTCGCTTTTCCCTTCATTCACGGCTTACGAATTGTAATACTTTCGATTGATTTACATCAATCAATGCCGTAAAAAATCTCTTGGGGTTGCGTTCGTCGATACCAGTATTTCGGGGTAAGGTTGTAGTAATACTTATTGAGTAGCTGAATTTATTGAATTATTTGCCCGAGACAGCTGTACTCGTCAAACAATATCAATAAACTTCACAATTCAATAAGTAAATTACTTAATAAAAATTAAGAAAACCTACCCAAAGCAGCTAGCTGCCTTTGGGTAGTTCTTCTTATCTATTACAATTGTAAATGAATGGAAACAAGCGAGCGACCGATTTCATTCTCGTATCATTTTGCATTTGAGACCGTTATTCAATCAAATTAATAATCATTTCCTTTTGTTTGGGAAGAGAGACACTGGCAGTGGTCCCACCTCTAACCCCATGATTATGGGTTTTGTCAAATATAAAATATATATATATATCACGACAATCTATCGTAAAACAGGGTTCTATAAAACCAATTCCCGATGCTCCTAAACCTGAAACTTTTATTTTGCGCTAGTCCGTTTTGGTCAACGTCTAGACGCCTGAAAATGCAGTATCTCTAACACCAATTTAAAAACATGGTTATTTAAGGCAATACCTGAAATATGGGCAGATTTTGGGTTTTTTTACCGAATTTCGTATACAGTGCTGGCGAGTATTTATGCAAATTTCTTAAATATCCCAACATAACTATTTTTTATTCCTGTCATCTTCGACATCCAAATTAAATGTTATGAACTAAAAATAAATCTGCTGCACGACTTCCGATGAGTCTTAACGCCTGAAAAACATCCTGCCGGAGGCGGCGGCCGAAGCCGCCGCCTCCGCCGAGTGCACGCTTCGCGTGCTACGAAAGAAGGCTTCCGACGAGTACAAAGGGGTTATATTATAAAGGGGTATAATAATTAAAGGGGTACAATAGTAAAGGAGTACATAGTATACCCCCACCAAAGACACCGCTCGTGCTTGCCAGCACTGTGATATTCAGGTATAGAACGCTTTGCCAGGTCAAGATGTAAGTCAAATGTAGCCTGACTTTTAAAAGTTGTCCCCCCGCGGAGATTCAAAAGTAAGAAAGTACAGCAATTCCGACCAACAGGTCTTAAGATAATTGGGTTTACACTTCAGTTTTAATTATATCGAAAAATAATTATAACGTCATCATCACCCCATGATGACGTCATCAAAATTAAAGTGTTTTAAACATGATTTTTGGACAAAATAACAACTTTTCAACTGATTTTACACCATATAAGGAGTAATTTTTATTCAAAATAAAACTGATGACATTTTTCACCTTAGATAATAGATCAAGCATTCAGAAAATCTACCGGAAATTTTCTCTACCTTGCTCCTTCATAAAGATCTTATGCCATTGAAGTTTTTTTTTTTAGGAGCTTTTTGAAGAATTATTTTATAAAAACGTCATTTTGCGATTTAGTATTCTCAGGTGTTGCAGTACTATCCTTGGGTTGTGGAGCTTCAGTTCTTGCTCCTATAGGTTTAAATGTGTATAGGCTAGTTTTAAAGTTGAAAATCGAAAAGTTGCACACTTGGGAACACAGCCCAAGATTGATATTTAAAAATTGGCTAAAATCACTGAAAATTGCTGTTTTTTAACAATTCTGTAAACGTGGTGTGCCCGTGTGTTACAGTTCTTCTGACATACTTTATGAAACTTTGCATGCTTATCCAAACTATAAAATAAAACACCAACATCACGCGAAAATTTACGGCGATTCAATATTGGATGCGCACGCAACGGCCGCTCATAGTTTGCACGTGCGAAAGGTGATAAATTGCTCATTCGTGATTTCGAACAAATCTGCCTTTACCACGACAGTTCAATGTCATTTATATATAACTTTTAAAGCCAACTTGAATGAGTATAAAGTGGCCAATTCGTCAGTGATCGACCGATATGCTTACCCAAACACAAGAAATGTTTTCAAAGGAAAAATTTCGAAATCGATGAAACTTCACCTAATAATGAAGATTTCATTTATATTTCGACTTTATAAAGAACACGCAGACATTAATCAAAAGCGATGAAATTTGACCAAAAACCCATAATCATGGTTCAGTGAAACCTGCTGCCAGTGTCTCTCTTTCCAACCAAAGGAAATGATATTAATTTGAATTGACCGTTCTCAATGCAAAATGAAACCGAGAATGAAATCGGTCGCTCGCTTTTCCCAATCATTCACGGCTCACAAAATGTAATAAGATTCGATTGAATTACAGACAACATCAAATCAGACATGTCTGTAAAAAATCTCTTTGGTTGCGTTGCGGGTCTATACCTAGTATTTCCGGGTAAGTGTTGTAGTTATTACTTATTGAATTAGCTGAAGTTTATGATTTTTTGCCGAGTACAGCTGTACTCGGCAAAAAATTCAATAAACTTCATCAAATACCAATAAGTAATAACTTAATAATAATTAAGTAAACTAACCAAGGCAGCTAGCTGCCTTGGGTAGTTCCTCTTAATCTATTACAATTTGTAAATGAATGGAAAAGCGGCGAACCGATTTCATTCTCGGGTATCATTTTGCATATGAGAACGGTCAATCAAATTAATATCATTTCCTTTTGTTTGGGAAAGAGAGACACTGCAGTGTCCACTCTACCATATTATGGTTATGGTCAATAATAAATAAATATAAATATATCACGACAATCATCGTAAAACAGGTTCTAGAAAACCCAGTTCCCGATGCACCTGAAACACTAAAACTTTTTTGCAGTCGATTTGGTCAACGTCCTAGACGCCCTGGGGGGAAAAATGTCTGATCACTAACTCAATTTAACATGTTTTTAAGGCACCTGAATATGGCGATTTTGGGGGTTTTAATTTTTTTTATTTTACCGAATTTCGTATAACAGTCTGCGAGTATTTTATGGCAAATTTCTTTAAAAATCCCCAACAAAACTATTTTTAAATTCCTGTCCAACTTCGACATCAAATTAGAATGTTATTGAACTAAAAATACATCTGCTGAACCGACTCCGATGAGTCTTGACCCTGAAAAACACCTGCCTGTAGTCTGTCGGGCCAAAGGCCGCCGCCTCCGGCCGGAGTGCACTCTTCGCGTGCACGAAAAGAGGCTTCCGCCGAGTACAAAAGGGTTATAATTAGTAAAGGTATATAATATAAAGGGGGTACAATAGTAAGGGAGTACAAAGTATACCCCAACAGAAGACACCGCTCTGCTTGCCACACTGTGAAATTCAGGATAGACGCTTGGGCCAGACAAATGTATCAATTGAAGCCAGAATTAAGTGTCCGTAGATTCAAAAGTATAAAAGAATACAGCAATTCCGCCACATTCTTAAAGATATTGGTTTACACTTCATTTTTTAATATATCGAAAAAATAATTTAACGCCCATCCATCACCACTTGATGAATTCATCAAATTAAGTTTTTTAAAACTGAATTTTTGACAAAAAAAAACAACTTTTCAAACTGATTTTACACCATTAAGGAGTAATTTTTTCAGAATCAGAGGACATTTATCCACCCTTAGATAATTGATCAGCATTCTGAAAATCAACCGGAAAGTTTCCTTCTACCTAGCTCCTTCTTAAGATATTTGCCATTGAAGTTTGTGCTTTTGAAGAAATTATTTTATAAAAACGTTCCCCAATATGCGATTAGTATTCTCTGGTGTTGCCACAATCCCTTGGGTGCGGAGCTCAGTTTGCTTCCAATAGGAATAAATTGTGTATATAGGCCTAGTTTTAAAAGTTGAAAATCGAAAAGTAGTTGCACAAGCTGGGGACACGCCCAAATTGTGAAAAATTGGCTAAAAATCACTGAAAATTGCTGTTTTTCTACCATTTTCTGTAAACGTTGGTGGTGCCGTTGTGATTACAGTCTTCTTCTGAAATACTTTGAAACTTTGCATGCATTATCAACTATATATAAAACAACCAACACGCAAAATTACACTGGCGATTCAATATTGGATGACCGCACCGCAAACGTCCGCTCATAGTTTGCACGTCGAAAAGGTGCGATAATTTGCTCTTCGTGAGATTTCGAACAAATTCTGCTTATAAACCCACGACAGTTCAATGTCTTATATATAAATTAATGCCAACTAGATGAGTAAAAGTGGCAAATTGCAGTCAGTGATCGACCGATATGCATACCCAAACACAAGTAAATGTTTTCAAAAGGAAAAATATCGAAATCGTTGAAACTTCCTCCAATTAATGAAGAAATCAGTTTATATTTCTACATTATAAAGTACCCGCTGACATTAATCAAAAAGCGATGATATTTGACCAAAACCCATAATCATGGTAGAGTGGACCGGCTGCAGTGCCTCTCATTCCCCAAACAAAAAAGAAATGAATTTTAATTGATTGACCGTTCTCAATGCAAAATTTGATAACCTGAGAATGAAATCGTCAGCTCTCTTTTCCCATTCATTCACGCTTACGAATTTGTATAAGTTTCCGATTGATTACATCAATCAGATGCAGTAAAAAACTCCTTGGGTGCGTTCGGGTCGATACCTATATTTCGGGGGTAAGGCTGGTAGTAAATTACTTATTGAATTAGCTGAAGTTTATAGAATTTTTTTGCCATACAGCTGTACCCCGGCAAAAAATTCATAACTTCAGGTAATTCAATAAGTAATAACTTAAAAAAATAAGAAGAACTTCCCAAAGGCAGCTAGCAGCCTTTGGTAGTTCTCTTAATCTATTACAATTGTAAATGAATGGTAAAAGCGAGCGACGCGATTTCATTCTCGGTATCTTATGCATTTGAGAACGGTCACTCAAATTAATATCTTTTCCTTTATGTTTGGAAAGAGAGACACTGCAGTGGTCACACTACTCATGATTTAATGGGTTTTGGTCAAATAATATAAATAAATTATAAATATCACACAATCTATCGTAATACCAACAGGGGTTCTAAAAACCCATTTCCCGATGCACCTGAAACATGAAACTCTTTTTGCATCGATTTTGGTCAACGTCTAGACGCCCTGAAAAAAATGTCAGATCTCTAACTCAATTTTAACGTGTATTTAAGGCACCTAATATGGCGAATTTGGGTTTTTTACCGATTTCGTATAACAGTGCTGGGCGATATTCTTTTATGCACATTTCTTAAAAATCCAAGAAAAACATAACCTTTTATATTCCCTGTCCATCTTTCGACATCAAATTAAATGTATAGAACTAAAAACTAAATCTGCTGACGACTATCCGAAGAGTCTTAACGCTGAAAAAAACTCCTCCGGGAGGCGGCGGCCGAAGCGCCGCCTCCGGCCGTAGTGCACGCTTCGCGTGCACGAAAGAGGCTCCGACGAGTACAAAAGGGGTTATATTAGTAAAGGTTATAAAAATTAAAAGGGTTACAATAGTAAAGGGAGTACATAGTATACCCCCAACAAAGACACCGCTCGTGCTTGCCAGCACTAGTATATTCAGGGATAGACGCTTTGCCCGTCAAATTTAAGTCAATTGTAAAGCCTGAATTTAAGTGTCGAGATTCAAAAGTAAAAAGATACAGCAATTTCCGACCAACAGGTCTAAGATAATTGTTACACTTCAGTTTTAAATTAATCGAAAAAAAATTTAACGTCATCATGACCACTTGATTGACGTCCATCAAATAAAGTGTTTTTAAAACTGATTTTTGACAAAATAACAACTTTACAAACTGATTTTACACCATTAGAGATAATTTTATTCAAAATCTGAGACATTTTCACCTTAGATAATTGTTCAAGCATTCATGAAAATCTACCGGAAAGTTTCTCTACCTTGCTCCTTCATAATGATATTTGCCAATTGAAGTTTGTGCTTTTTGAAGAATATTTTATAAAAACATCAATTTTGCGATTATTATTCTCTGGTGTTGCACTATCCCCTTGGGTTGTGTAGCTCAGTTCTGTCTTCCTAGATGAGTATAAATTGTGTATTAAGGCTAGTTTTAAAGTTTGAAAAATCGAAAAGTTTGCACACGTGGGGACACGCCCAAATTGATTTAAAAATTGCTAAAATCACTGACATTGCTGTTTAATTTTAATTAACATTTCTGTAAACGTTGTTGTGCCGTTGTGATTACAGTTCTTCTGAAATACTTGAAACTTGCATGCTTATCAACTATATAAAAAACAGCCAACACGCGAAAATTTACGGCGATTCAATATTGGATGCCACGCAACGTCCGCTCATAGTTTGCACGTGCGAAAGGTGATAATTTTGCTCAATTCGTGATTTCGAACAAAATTCGCTTACCACGACAGTTCAATGTCATTATATAAAAATTAAAATGCCAACTAAATGAGTAATAAAGTGGCAAATTCAAGTCAGTGATCGGACGATATGCTTACCCAATCACAAGAATGTTTCAAAGGAAAAATTTTCGAAATCGATGAAACTTCCTCCTTATAATGAAGATATCAGTTTAATATTATTCGACATTAAAAGTACCGCCTGACAAAATCAAAAAGCGATGATATTTGACCAAACCTATTCATGGTAAGTGGACCGCTGGCCAGTGTCTCTCTTTTCCCAAACAATAGGAAATGATATTAATTTGATTGAACCGTTCTCAAATGCAAAATGATACCGAAATGAAATCGGTCGCTCGCTTCCCATTCTCCTCACGGTCTTACGAATTGTACATATTTCGATTGATTAACAATCAATCAGAATGCTGAGTAAACAATCTCTGTGTTGCGTTCGGGTCGATACCTAGTATTTCGGGGTAAGGTAGGTTATTTATTACTTATTGTATTAGCTGAAGTTATTGAATTTTTTGCTCGAGTTCAGCTGTACTCGGCAAAACAATTCAATAAACATCCCAGCTGAATTCAATAAGTAATAACTTAATAGATAATTAATAAGTACTACCCAAAGGCAGCTAGCTGCCTTTGGTAGTTCTTTCTTAATCTATTACAATTGTAAATGATGGGAAAAGCGAGCGACCGATTTCATTCTCGTATCATTTTGCATTGAGAACCGGCAACCAAATTAATATCATTTCCTTTGTTGGGAAAGAGAACACTGGCAGTGGTTCCACTCTACCCATGATTATGGTTTTTGTCAAATAATATATATATATATATAATCACTACAATCTATCGTAAAACAGGGGTTCTAGAAAACCCATTTCCCTATGCTCCTGAAACCTGAAACATTTTTTGCAGTCGATGTGGTCAACGTCTAGAACCCCTGAAAAATGTCAATCTCTAACTCAATTTAACATGGTTTTTTAAGGCACCTGAATATGGCGATTGGTTTTTTACGAATTTTCGTATAAAATCATGCTGAGCGAGTATTTATGCAAATTTCTTAAAAATCCCACATAAATATTTTTTTATTCCTGTCATCTTCGACATCAAATTAGAATGTTTTGAATTCTAAAAATAAATCTGCTGAACGACTTCCGATGAGTCTTAACGCCTGAAAAACTCCTGCCGGAGCGGCCGGGCCGAAGCCGCCGCCTCCGCCGGATTGCACACGCTTCGCGTGCACGAAAGAGGCTTCCGACGAGTACAAAAGGGGTTATATTAGTAAAGGGTTATAATATTAAAGGGGGTACATAGTAAAGGGATACATAGTATACCCCCCAACAAAGACACCGCTCGAGCTTGCCAGCACAGTGAAATTCAGGATAGACGCTTTGCCAGTCAAAAGTGTCAATTGTAGCCTGAATAAGTGTCCGGAGATTCAAACGAAGTATAAAGATACAGGCATTACCCGACCACAGGTCTTAAAGATAATTGTTTACACTTCAGTTTTATTAATATCGAAAAATAATTTAAATCATCATCACCACTGATGACGTACATCAAATTAAGTGTTTTTAAAACTTGATTTTTGACAAAATAACAACTGTTTCCAAACTGATATTTACACCATTAGAGTAATTAAATTCAAATCTGAGGGACATTTTTAACCTGTAGATAAATTGTTCAAGCATTCTGAAAATCTACCGGAAAGTTTCTCTACTTGCTCTTCATAAAGACATTTGCCATTGAAGTTTGTGCTGTTATTAGAAGAATTATTTTAAAAAAACGTCAATTTTGCGAATTAGTATTCTCTGGTGTTGCACTATCCCTTGGGTAGTGGAGCTCATTCTGCCTTCCTATAGGTAAAAATTGTGTATTAGGCTAGTTTTAAAGTTGAAAATCGAAAGTTGCACACGTTGGGACACGCCCAAATTGATAAAAAAATTGCTAAATCATAGAAAAATGCTGTTTTTATACCATTTTTCTGTAAACGTTGGTGCCGTTGTGATTACAGTTACTTCTGAAATACTTGAAACTTTGCATGCCTTATCAAACAATATAAAAAACACCAACACGCGAAAATTTAACGGCGAATTCAATATGGATGCGCCACGCAACGTCCGCTCATAAGTATTGCACGGTGCGAAAGGTATAATTTTGCTCATCGATTTCTAACAAATCTGCTTTACCACGACATTTCAATGACATTAAAAATAAATTTAATGCCAACTTGAAAGAGTATAAAGTGCCAAATTCAGTCAGTGATCGACCGATATCTTACCCAAACACAAGGAAATGTTTCAAAGGAAAAATTTCGAAATCTTGAAACTTCCCTCCTCCTTATTAATGAAGATATCAGTTTTATAATTCGACTTTATAAAGTACCCCGCTGACATTAATCAAAAAGCGTATGATATTTGACCAAAACCCATACCATGGTAGAGTGGACGCTGCCAGTGTCTCTCTTTCCCAACAAAAGGAAAAGATATTAATTTGATTGACCCGTATCTCAAATGCAAAATGATACCGAGAATGAAATCGGGCGCTCGCTTTTCCCATTCATTCCACGGCTTACGAATTTAATAAGTTTCGAGTGATTACATCAATCAGATGCAGTAAAAATCTTCTTGGGGTTGCGTTCGGTCGATACCTAGTATTTTCGGGGTAAGGGTTTTTTGGTAGTTATTACTTATGAAATTAGCTGAAGTTTTGAATTTTTGCCGAGTACAGCTGAACTCGGCAAAAAATACAATAACTTCAGCTAATTCAATAAGTATAACTAATAATAATTAAGAAGAAACTACCCAAATTCAACTAGCTGCCTTGGGTAGTTCTTTAATCTATTACAATTTGTAAATTGAATGGGAAAGCGAGCGACCGATTTCAATTCCTCGGATCATTTTGCATTGAGAACGGCAATCAAATTAATAATCATTTCTTTTGTTTGGAAAAAGAGAGACCGCAGTTGTCCACTCTACATGATTATGGGTTTTGTCAAATAATATATATATATATATGTTTTAAAATCCCGACAATCTATCGTAAAACAGGGTTCTTAGAAAACCCATTTCCCGAGCCTCCTGAAACCTGAAACTTTTTTTGCAGTCGATTGTCAACCGTCTAGACCCCTGAAAATTCAATCACTAACTCAATGTTAACCATGGTTTTTTTAAGGCACCTGATATGGCGATTTTGGGTTTTTTTACCGAATAACGTATAACAGTGGCTGGCGAGTATTTATTCAAATTTCTAAAAATCCCCAACATAACTATTTTTATTCCTGTCATCTTCGACATCAAATTAGAATGTTTTGAAACTAAAAATAAATCTGCTGAACGACTTCCGAGAGATCTTAACGCCTGAAAAACTCCTGCCGGAGCGGCGGCCGAAGGCCGGCCGCCTCCGGCCGGAGTGCACCGCTTCGCTTGCACGAAAGAGCCTTCCGACGAGTACAAAAGTGGTTAATATTAGTAAAGGGGTATAATATTAAAGGGGTACAATAGTAAAGGGAGTACAAAGTATACCCAACAAGACACCGCTCGTGCTGCCAGCACTGTGGATATCAGGGCTAGACGCATTGCCAGCAATTAGTCAAATTGTAGCCTGAATTAAGTGTCCGGAGATTCAAAGTATAAAAGATACAGCAATTTTCCGACCACAGGTCTTAAGATAATTGTTTACACTTCAGTTTTAATATATCGAAAAATAATTTAACGTCACAATCACCACTTGATGACGTCCATCAAATTTAAGTGTTTTTAAACATGGATTTATGACAAAATAACAACTTTTCAACTGATTCTACACCATTAAGGAGTAATTTTATTCAAAATCAGAAGGACATTTTCACCTTAGATAATTGTTCAAGCATTCAGAAAATCTAACCGGAAAGTTTCTCTACCTTGCTCCTCATAAAGTATTTGCCATTGAGAGTTTGTGCTTTTTTTGTAGAATTATTTTAAAAAAACTTCAATTTTGCGATTTAGTAATTCTCTGGTGTTGCACTAGTTCCCTTGGTGTGGAGCACAGTTCTGCTTCCTATAGTAGTAAATTGGAGTCTTAGCCCCCCCCCCCCTAGTTTTAAAGTTGAAAATCGAAAAGTTTGCACACGTGGGACACGCCCCAAATTGATTAAAAATGCTAAAATCACTAGAAAATTGCTGTTTTTTTTATTAACCATATTTCCTGTAAACGTTGGTGTGCCGTTATAGTGATTACAGTTTCTTCTTGAAATACTTTTGAAACTTTGCATGCTTATCAGACTATATAATACAACACCAACACGCGAAATTTACGCGATCAATTATTGGATGCCACGCAACGTCCGCCTCATATTTTGCACGTGCGAAAGGTGATAATTTTGCTCCTTCGTGATTTCGAACAAATCTGCTTTACCACGACGACAGTTCAATGTCATTATATATAAATTTTAGAAATGCCAACTTTGAATGAAGTCATAAAGTGCAAATTCAGTCAGTGATCGACCGATATGCTTACCCAAACACCAAGAAATGTTTTCAAATGGAAAGGAAAAATTTCGAAATCGTTGAAACTTCCTCCTTTATAATGAAGAAAATCAGTTTATATTTCGACTTTATCAAGTACCCCTGACATTAATCAAAAAGCGATGATATTTGACCAAAACCCATAAATCATGGGTAGAGTGACATACCGCGCCAGTGTCTCTCTTTCCCCAAACAAAAGGAAATGATATTACCTTGATTGACCGTTCTCAAATGCAAAATGAATACGAGAATGAAATCGTCGCTCGCTTTCCCATTCATTCACGGCTTAACGAATTGTAAAAAGTATCGATTGATTACATCAATCAGAACTGTAAAAAATCTCTTAGTGCGTTCGGGTCGATACCTAGTTCGGTAAGGTTGGTAGTTATTACTTACTTATTGAATTAGCTGAAGTTTATTGAATTTTTTTGCCGATACAGCTGTACTCGGCAAAAAATTCAATAAACTTCAGCTAATTCAAATAAGCAATAACTTAATAATAATTAGAAAACTACCCCAAGTCACTAGCTGCCTGGGTAGTTCTCTAAATCTATTACAATTGAAATGAATGGGAAAAGCGAGCGAACAGATATCCATTCTCGGTATCATTTTGCATTTGAGAACGTCAAACAAATTAATATCCATTCGTTTGTTGGGAAAGAGAGACACTGCAAGGTCACCTACCCATGATTAGGGATTTGGTCCAAAATATAATATATATATATATCACGACAATCTATCGTAAAACAGGGGTTCTAGAAAACCCATTTCCCGATGCTCCTGAAACTGAAACTTTTTTGCAGTCGATTGGTCAACGTCTATACCCTGGAAACAAATGACAATCTCTAACACAATTTTAACATGGTTTTAAGCACCTGAATATGGCGAATTTGGGTTTTTTAAACCGAATTCGTATAACAGTGCTGGCGAGTATTTTTATGCAATATTGTCTTATAAAACAACATAACTATATTTATTCCTGTCATCTTCGACATCAAAATAGAATGTTTTTTGAACTAAAAATAAATCTGCTGATACGACTTCCGATGTGTCTTACGCCTGAAAAACTCCTGCGGAGGCGGCGGGCCCGAAGGCCGCCGCCTCCGCCGGATGCACGCTTCGCGTGCACGTAAAGAGCTTCCGACGAGTACAAAAGGGGTATATTAGTAAAGGGTATAATATTACAGGTGGGTACAATAGTAAGGGAGTACATAGTATAGCCCCCAACAAAGACACCGCTCAGTGCTTGCCCCCAGCACTGTGATATTCAGGGATAGACGCTTTGCCAGTCAAATGTAGTCAATTGTAGCCTGAATTAAGTGTCGCGGAGACTCATAGTATAAAAGATACAGCAATATCGACCACAGGTCTTTAAAGATAATTGTTACCTTCAGTTTTACTTATATCGAAAAATAATTTTAAAGTCATCATCACCACGTTGTGACGTCATCAAATAAGTGTATTTAAAACTTATTTTTTGACAAAATAACAAACTTTTCAAACAGATTTAACACTTAAGGAGTAATGTTATCAAATCTTAGGACCTTTCACCTTAGATAATTGTTCAAGCATTCAGACTAATCTACCGAAAGTTCTCTAACCTTGCTGCCTTCATAAAGATATTTGCCATTGAAGTTTGTGCATTTTGAAGGAATTATTTATAAAACAGTCAATTTGCGATTTTAGTATTCTCTGGTGTTGCACTATCCCTTGGGTTGTGGAGCTCATTCTGCTTCTAAAGGTATAAATTGTGTATTAGGCTAGTTTTAAAGTTGAAATAAAGTTGCAACACGTGGGGAAACGCCCAAATTGATTAAAAATTGCTAAAAATCACTGAAAATTGCTGTTTTAACCATTTTCTGTAAACGTGGTGTGCCGTTGTGATTCAGTTCTCACTTGAAATACTTTGCAACTTTGCAGCTATCAAACAATAAAAACACCAACACGCGAAATTTACGGCTTTCAATATTGGATGCGCACGCAACGTCCGCTCATAGTTTGCTCCGTGCGAAAAGTGATAATTTTGCTCATTCGTGATTTCGAACAAATTCTTCTATACACGACGGTTCAATGGTCATTATATATAAATTTAAAGCCACTGAATGAGTAATAAAAGTGGCAAATTCAGTCAGTGATCGACGATATGCTTACCCAAACACAAGGAAATGATTTCAAAGGAAAAATTTTCGAAAATCGTTGAAACTTCCACCTTATAATGAAGATATCATTTATATTTCGACTTTATAAAAGTACCGCTGACATTAATCAAAAAGCGATGATATTTGACCAAAACCCAATAATCATGGTAGAGTGGACCCGCTGCCATTGTCTCTCTTTCCCAAACAAAAGGAAATGATATAATTTGATTGACCGTTCTCAAAATGCAAAATGATACCTGAGAATGAAATCGTCCTTCGCCTTTTTCCCATATTCATTCATTCAAACGGCTAACGATTGTAATAAGTTTTCGATTGATTCCATCAATCATGATTCTGTAAAAATCTCTTTGGTTGCGTTCCGGTCGATACCTAGTATTTTCGGTAAGGTATGGTAATTTATTACTTATTGAATTAGCTGAATTTTTTGAATTTTTTGCCGAGTTACAGGTACTCGGTCAAAGAAATTCAATAAAAATCAGCTAATTCAATATGTAATAACTTAATAATAATTAAGAAGAACTACCCAAAGGCACTAGCTGCCTTTGGGTAGTTCTTCTTAAACTATTACAATTGTAAATGAATGGGAAAAGCGAGCGACCGATTTCATTCTCCGGTATCAATTTGCATTTGAGAACGTCAATCAAATATAATATCAATCTTTATGTTTGGGAAAGAGAGACACTGGCAGTGGTCCACTCTACCCTGTTATGGGTTTTTGGTCAAATAATATATAATATATAATAAATATCACGACAATCTACGAAAAAACAGGGTTCTAGAAAACCCATTTCCGATGCTCCTAAACCTGAAACTTTTTTGCAGTCCCGAATTGGTCAGAACGTCTAGACCGCCCTAAAAATGTCAGATCTCTAACTCAATTTAACATGGTTTTAAGGCACCTAATATGGCGAATTTGGGTTTTTACCGAAATTCGTATACAGTGCTGGCGAGTATTTTAGCTAAATTTCTTAAAAACCCCAACATAAACTAATTTTTTATCCTGTCATCTTCGACACAATTAGAATGTTTTGAACTAAAAAAAATCTGCTGACGACTTCCGATGAGTCTTAACGCCTAAAAACATCCTAGCCGAGGCGGCGGGCCGAAGGCCGCCGCCTCGCCGTAGTGCACGCTACGCGTTCACTGAAAGAGGCTTCCGACAGTTCAAAAGGGTTATATTTAGTAAAGGGTATAATATAAAAGGGGTACAAAAGTAAAGGGGATAACTTAGATACCCCAACAAAGACACCGCTCGTGCTTGCCAGCACTGTGATATACCAGGATATACGCTTTGCCAGTCAAATGTAGTCAATGTAGCCTGAATTTAGTGTCCGGTAGATTCAAAAGTATAAAAGATACAGCAATTTCCGACCACAAGGTCTTAAAGATAATTGTTAACACATCATTTTAATTATATCGAAAAAAAATTTAAACGTCATCATCACCACTTGGATGACGGCATCAAATTAAGTGTCTTTTAAAACTTGATTTTTGACAAATAAACAACTTTTCAAACGAGTTTACACCAGTAAGAGTACTTTTTATTCAAAAACTGAGGACATTTTCACCTTAGATAATAGTTCAAGCATTCTGAAATCCGAAACCGGAAAGTTTCTCCTACCTGCTCCTCATAAAGATATTTGTTGTGCCATTGAAGTTTGTGCTTTTAAAGATTATTTTATAAAAACGTCATTTTGCGATTTAGTATTCTCTGGTGTTTTCAACTATCCCTTGGGTTGTTGGAGCTCAGTTCTGCTTCCTATAGGTATAAATTGTGAATAAGGGCTAGTTTTAAAGTTGAACTATCGAAAAGTTTGCACATTGGGGACACGGCCCCAAATTGATTAAAAATTGCTAAAATCACTGAAAATATGCTGTTTTTACCATATTCTGTAAACGTTGAGTGCCGTTGTGATTAAACAAGTCTTCTGAAATACTTTGAAACTTTGTCATGCTTATCAAACCATATAGAAAAACAACCAACACGGCGAAATTACGGCGATTCATATTGGATGCGCATCGCACGGCCGGCTCATAGTATTGCACGAGTCGGAAAGGTGATAATTTTGCTCATATCGTGATATCGAACAAAATTCACTGCTTTACACCGACAGTCAAAGTCAATATATATAAATTTAATGCCAACATGAATGAGTATAAAGTGGCAAATTCGCAGTCAGTGATCGACCGATATGTCTTACCCAAACACAAGGAAATGTTTTCTCAAAGGAAACATTTCGAAAATCGTTGAAAACTTCCTCCTTATTCATAAGATATCATTTTATATTTCGACTTTATAAAGTACCCGCAGACATTAATCAAAAACGATGATATTTGACCAAAACCCATAAACAATGGGTAGAAGTGGACCGCTGCCAGTGTCTCTCATCCCAAACAAAAGAAATGATAAAAATTTGATTGACCGTTACTCAAATGCAAATGATACGAGAATGAAATCGGTCGCTCCTTTTCCCCATTCATTCACGGCTACAATCGTTAATAAGTTTCGATTGATTACATCATCAGATGCAGTAAAAATCACGTTGGTTGCGTTCGGGTCGATCCTAGTATTTCGGGGTAAGGTTGGTAGTTATTACTTATTGAATTAGCTTGAAGTTTATTGAAATTTCTTTGCCGAGTACAGCTGATACTGCAAAAATTCCAATAAACTCAGCTAATTCTATAAGAATAACTTAATAATAAGTAAAAAGAACTACCCAAAGCATGCTACTGCCTTTGGGTATTCTTCTTAATCTATTGATTCGTTTGAAAAACATCTTGGCATAAAACGTAGAAAAAGTACTGTCGGGTTTGCTTTAACTTTTGCTGCAGCCTGCTCTTCTTCGCGATGCAAAAAACCAATGCACAGGTAATGAGAGAGAAGAAATACAATCTACAGAATTAATGTCTGATACAGTAATTTTTAATCAACAAGCCAGACACGCTAGACACTAGTCGCAGGGTCCAAAATTATAGATGGTTCAACAAATTTAACGAATAATTAGATAGCATAGAACACATTATTACTTTTGAATTGATTGGCTTTCCAGAACAATAAAATTTCAAATAAACTACGAGATTATTTTCCAATCATTATGATTTCGATGTCAACTAATTTCTGTATCGTCTTATTATCGGAGCATCAGTTATAAAAACACGTGTTAAATCTCAGGACAGGTTGGGCATTGATCGTTGCTTCTTCCTTATAGGAAATTTAACCACTTTGGTTCAAACTAACCTTGTATACCTAACCCTAAACCCTAAACAAAGCCAACATTGTTTCTGTCCAACAAGTAATATGGCTTTGCCCATGGTCCACGTGATATCGATCCTGCATTCTGATTTCGCACCAGGCGCATGTCTATAAATACCCACACTCTGACCAGTAGTGCTTCTAATCTGGTACTTATAATGTTTTTACACCTGTATGAAAGTCATTATCTTCTGACCTCGTATTTCCGTTCTTTTCCCTCCGACTTTTTAACCATAACAAATTTGATGATGAACAAGAATCAAAGAATTTTTGCCTGCCTGTTTTTAATTTCAGCTGTAATTGACCCTCGAAGCCCAAGTCATTTTCATAAAAAATGCCACAATTTGCATTTCTGAAAGGTCTAGATTCATGTAATTGTTCCAATACAAACAGTCCCTCGAACTCACATCGGCCCCAATATTAACTTTAAAACAGATCAACAGGATGAACCAAAAAAATGTGACTTTTAATGAAAACATCATCACCCGCCACATTAGCAAGAATTTTTGCTGTCCACTTTTGTCCTGCTAATGTTCGCCAATTCCTTGCCCTTTTTGGATTCCCCCCAACCCCCCCCCTCCCCCCTTATAATTTCATTCACGTGCAATTTAAAGCAATTTGAACCATTAGTAATGATCAGTATAACCAGTTTTTAAAATCGTGTTCGGCGATCTCTGTTACATGATTTACGCTTTTGTGATATTATCATTAACAGAAAATCCTTCTTATGTTCAAAATCTTCCTGGCCCAGCTGGCTGCTGGGTTTCAGAAAGGTGATACCAAATCGAGATGCTGGCTGCAGCTGCAGCAGGTGGCGTCATCAATGCTGCAATAAATGCGCAGGCACCGCTAAATTGGATCCAATAACACGTTGGGATACAAACTATAATATTAACACTATAAGGCTGATCAAATAGCAGAGCTCTGGTACGCACAACATATCCTAGTCGGTATAAACAACCACCTAAAGGAATGTTAGCGCGTGCCAGATGGTTTACGAATCAAGGTAACGTGAATTAGTAATAAGTCGGCCACGAGAAAGGACCGAATTCCAGTTATCCCCTTATATGGCACAGAAGTAGCTGATTACAGGCACAAGTACTGAGTATTGATCAGCTCATAATTGGCCTGCAAATCCTTGAAGGCCCTAATAATAAACCCGGTTTAAAATGAACGAATCTCATGTCTACAATATGAATTATGGCTAAAGATAATGCTTCCCGAAATCAGCATAAATTTAGGTCAAAAAGATGCTGTTTTGCAAATCTAATTATACAACTTCCACCCGAGTCCCTATTTTTTTTTCGCCTTAGTAACCACATTTAAAAAGATAAAAAAGCTAATAACTAACAGAAATATGTAGTTTTAGCTTACCTTTCAGAAAAAGTAAGTATCATTCAAAAAGTGTTGATATTTGAGACTTAATTTATGGAACAAAATCTACCAAATTTGGTGCGAATGCCCAAATAAAAGGAAAATGGTTTTTGGCTCATTGAGCTCAAGGTCAGTCATTTTTTGTCCAATCTTGATGAAATTTCAAATACAAGTTCAGGAGACCACTAGCTACAAGTAGAGCACCATAAAGTCTGGGTTTTGGCATGTTCATGAATTGGCTAAATTGGCCTAAAATTTGGACAAAATAAGGGCGTGGCCTGCCCAGGCGCGCACCGAATTTTGGGCGGTTGGGTTTCCGGACCCCCTCCACAAGAGTCGGGTCTATGGTCCATAGTTGTGTTGGTCAACCATGCTGAGCACTCTAAATCAAGTTTCCCAACAAAATACCCAATTAGCCCCCCCCCACCCCCCCCTTAAGGTGTGTTGGAAAATACTGGGGGGTGATGTGTTGAATCTATCGTCTGAGGTTGTATATGTCTCTTTACATTGTGCGTACTTGAGCGGTAGTGGCCATAAACGGTTGGTGGCCATAAACGGTGTTTTGAACAAATTTACAAAAACCTTTAAAATATCCCCATCTTAATTACATATTACTAAGCAGCCTATGAAACTTTGCAATTTACAGATTCCTGTTAAAGAACGTTGGTAAATCAGATACAAGCGACCCATCGATTTATACACCAAAGATCTATTATTATGATGACAGATCCCTTGGTCATGGTCCTGAAGGTAATTATTAACTTATATATATTGATAGTTTAAATACATTAACGTGGTAAAAATTAAATCTGACCTATATCAGTTTAAAGATAGTAATTTTTGTGTTTAAAGTAAATGAATACACTGCTTATGCTTCTGCACAATGCTCATGAAAATACTTTGTCAGAATTGGTGCAGTTTATCGAGAGGTAAGACAGGAGGATTCTTGAAACAGGTCTGTTACGAACCAGGGGAACGATCAATACAACGCCCAAAAATAAGTGCCACAAACAACAGAGGAGTATTATTCGACGAACTACTGGAATGAAGTGACAGCTATTATGTTCATATTATCCGCACTATTATCAGGGCTTGTTGGTGATGCCAGTGTCACTGAAAATTGATATTGACGTGAAAAATGCAAACATGCTTTGAGGAGGCTTTCTATGTAAAACAAACGTGGGACAGTCGAGAACATCAGTACAATATAATGTATTTATTTGTCACGGTGTGAACAGACTGTGCTAATACAGAATTAGGATGAGGCGGATGTCAGCGAACTGAAAACTAAGCCAGAGTGGGTGGAAAAGTGTGTAGCGTCCAGCAAAATCAGTAATGATTTTTTGTGATTAATACTATCTGTGAGACGAGGCTACCTGTAACGGATATAGAATATGGTCTGTAATGATACGATAAGTTACACCAGGAAAGTAAAGAACATACACCATACATAATAAGTGAAGGAAATAAAGACGCGTGTTAACGAGAGGGACGGAAGCTAAGTGTACCGTTACTAATGAAAACCCGTATGCCTTGTGAAAAAGGAATACTGGACATAACAGTCCCAGTAACACAACTTTAAAGATAGTGCAGATTTAAATTACCAAATCATGGTGGTCTTTTATATCGTGGCGATTACGCAGGATTCATTGACTTAAGTCTTACCATTTCCACACAAACAGTTAACAGGATCTCCGGCCGGGCCAAAGTAGGGTTAAGAAGTCTGTTAACGGATACTTGTCCTCTGTATCCAAAATATATTATCTGTCTTTGGTAAAAAAAAGTCAATATGTGACGATAACTTTGAGAACCAGTGGCAATACAAACCCTAGTCAGTGTACTGTTCACATGCACAAATGTGTGACGGTCAACCAGCTTGCAAATTATAAAAAGAGATGAAACTGAACGTATCAGCGATCACCATGAAACTGTAAAGTGTGAAAGACGTGGCTGCCAGAAAGGGGAACGTCCCAATACCTCAAGCCTGGTTAAGAGATGGTTTAAGGGACTGTTTGAGTGAAATTCGTCGTAAGATGACAGTTGGCCTACTTGTGGAGCACCAAACATTAAGATATGTTAATCAGCAAAGACACGTCGTGTGAAAATGTGTACCATATGTCCAAGGGGTGATCCTGGATATGGTGGAAAATTTCAGAAAACTATGTGAATTGAAGTTAGAAACATGGTGGAAATGAAGAAATAAGAAGGATCTGCTCAGACTCCCGCAAACAACCGAAACTGTCCACAACTGTTTTAACACTGACAAACAGCCAGATAAAGCATTTAATCATACTGCATAAAAGGGATAAAAAACCTACAACCTTCAAAAATCAATGCTTCACGATTAGCCGAATTATATTTTCCAATGACAAAACGTTTACGGAGGAACCAATACAACGGTGGTTAATAATTGCCAAATGTATTTACACAAAAGTTTGTTGACCACAAGGTTTGGAGAACAATATATTGTACACTAGTTGTTGCAGAAAAGTGTAATCCCACTCTTCCTGTCCACTGAGAATAACCAAGGTGATGAGGCGGGTCCAGGACAATATCAATAAAAGAATAGGGAACAACGCCAAAAAACGAATTCCTAACCTTTGTCACAAAAACCTATGGAATATATTTATAACGAATAGATAATGTCGGTCTTTGACAATAAATATCACCTTTCATGGAAAATTCCAATAAGCAATCCTCATCGATGATTGCGGGGAGGTTTCGGATGAAGACAAGCTTCACAATAATTCAAATGTAACGTGTAGTTACATACCGGTGACAAAGAAATGAGACGATCCTTTGACTGCCCTGGTATTTAAGCAGACGAATGCACAAAATCATGTCTATAGAAATTATCAGAAGGGAATGCACTCAATTTTCAATCAAGGATTAAATGATTCTAGCCGTTGGCAATTTAATCATCATAATCCAAAAATACTGAACCTTAAAGAACATGTAGAACTACTGTAGCACAGTTTAATAAGTCCCCTCAACATGATGATATCGATGGAGACCTTTTAGAGTTGGTATCTACTTACTTGGTCATAACAATTTATGATGGTGTAGATCATCAGATAGATGCATATTTTACCCACAATCGGATGGATTACCAGCATCCAATGTCTCAACTATTGAGTTCTTAGCACCATAGGATGTCAAGTCTCGCCTTTTTGCATATGTGTTCCTTGAGCCTCACCCGAATTGACGGAATACACAAAAAATCCAAGAGAATCCGGGAGAAGTTAACATTGGTAAAATCACTCAAGTTGCAGGCGTGTTGTTAATGATGACGTTGGCGTCCATTGACAGTTGCAGTAATCCCAATTATTCCAAATTCGAGTAACTTCTTTGACAATGGAGTAGAAGTACTGCGAGAAGAGAATAAATGTATTTTTTGGAACAAAGAAACAAGCAGACACTATTTGCTGCCCTTTCAAGGATGACTTTGGTAGCATTAAGTTGGAACAACACAAGCTGGCGTATGTCAACAAAATGATGGACCGAGATGTATTCACACGATTCATGGTTGAAAACCTAACAAAAAACGAAAAAAACATCCAAAAGGTGGATTACCTATGAAACGATGGTTTTGCCTCTTCAAAATATTTTGTCAAAGAACAATATCACAGAGGCACTTTGGTAAGGCAATTCATGCCCGGAACTAGTGTGCTTCATTTTCATACAAGCCACATACTTTGACATTGGTATCATATCTCGCAAATCTTCTAAAAAAGTTTGACACAGTCATGAGGGAACCAACAGATTTCCACAACCGCAATAGGAAAATGAACTTAAAGAAATCGCCATCATTAACACTGACAGAATTTCCTATGCTGGGTACCCTATTCCTAATATAGTGTTCTACTACATTCCCTTGAGTCAAGAAGCAACACCATGGTAATGGCCTGTTTTCCCCCACCCCCATGATAGATTTACCGATCAACTCGTCATAAACCCACAATCTAATGATAAAACTGTAACAACCCTTGTATAAGCTTACCCATCCAAAGACTCGGAACGCCTAATCACAGGTTCAAGAATTACCGATCATCACCAGGTTGAACCATTGAGATGGATTGTGTGGCATACAAGACGGAGAAGTTCCAGGACAGCAGAGATGACTGAAGTACTAGTGAATCAACATAGAAAGAGTAGCAAGACCAAGAAGAGAGCCTTATTACGGCCATTTTGAAATAAAGCATTAAAAATACAAACGATCAAGTTTAGATGAAAACGCCAGAAATGAACGACTTAAATAATATTCAGCGAAAGTATAGGAGCAAAAGAAAGAAGAGGTAAAAAAAACATATTGGATACAATTATGAAAGTTGAGTCAATTTTAATAACAGGACAACGTTGTCAACGTGATAATTAAATTTGAACTACAATAAGTACAATAAGTAACATTAAGTACATTACGTACAAAAAGTACATTTAGTACATTAAGTACATACAGTACATATAAGTACATTAAGTACATTAATTCGCAATTAAGTAACAATAAGTACAATAAGTACAGTAGTGACATTTAGTAACATGAAGATACATTAATTCCAATTAAAGTACATTAAGTACATAAAAGTAACATTAAGTACATTACGTACTTAAAGTAACATTAAGTACATTAAGTTACATTAAGTCATTTATAACATTATGTACAATAAGTACATTAATGTACATTAAGTACATTAGTGTACATAAGTACTTCAAGTACATTAAGATACATTAGGTACATTTAGTAACATATAAGAACATTAGGTACCTAACGTACATTTTAGTACATTAATCAACCATAAGTAAATTAGTGACATTTAGTACATTAAGTAAATTAAATAACATTAACACATTAATAACATTAACGTACATTAAGTACATTAAGTACATAAAGGTACTTAATTACATTAAGTACATTTACGTACATAAGTACGATTAAGTACTATTAAGTACAATAAGTACATTAATAACATTAAGTCATTAAGGCTCACATTAAGTAACATTAAGTACATAAGTACATTATTTTCATTAAGTAACCTTATTTCTACATTAAGTACATAAGTACATTAAGTACATTGTGTACAATTAAGTACAGTAAGTCATTACGTACTTTAAGTACATTAAGTACATTAAGTACATTAAGTACATTAAGTATATTAAGTACATTAAGTACATTAAGTACATTAAGCACATTAAGTACATTAAGCACATTAAGTACATTAAGTACATTAAGTACGTTAAGCACATTTAGTACATTAAGCACATTAATTACATTAAATACATTAAGTACATTAAGTACATTAAGTACATTAAGGACATTAAGTACATTAAGTACATTAAGTACATTAAGTACATTAAGTTACATTAATGTACATTAAGTAGATTAATTACATTTAGCTACCTTAAGTACATTAAGTACATTAAAGTACATTAAGTACATTAAGTACATGAATTACATTAAGTAATATTAAGTACATTAAGTACATTAAGTATATTAGGTATACTAAGTACAATTACTAACATTAAGTACACTAAAGTACATTATCCGCTGATATTGATATAATATAGCTTCTATCACTTATCTTTCCCAACTCATCTGTAATTAGTAAAGAGATGATAGTAATGTTAAATTATGAGTGGTTTAACGTAATAAACTTATTCCTACTATCATACAAATTCCACAAACTTTGTTGTATAACTAATTGGAAGACAATAGATCGCAAGGTTGATTTTGAATAAGATATTACTAGACACTAGTATCGTTATTATGTAGTAATATATTCTATTATGAACTATAAAACCAAAAAATGAAAACAAAAAAAAAGAAGACAATAAAAACATTATCGTCCTACATAACGGAAAATTTATGCATCTGAATCAAAATATTGATTATAATGCTATATTTAATGCTAGATTAATTGGAACAGTTTATTGGATTATTGAATTATGCTGATATTTTAGTACCTCTAAACATTAAAAAAAGCACGACTTTTAACTGTTGTTTTAAAATAATTATTTTTTGAAAAATTTGAATTATAGACAAACGCGTACTAGATTGGTTAAAATATTAAAAATACATTGTGCAGTGGTGAACTATGGTGCTAACAGTTCAGATTACATTTGAGTAATTGGGCTCCAAAATTAGCTTGGATAAGTGTTTTTCTAACCCCACACCTTTTATCGCTTGTCGTATAACCATTTTATTTCTGCAAATGAGCTTTGTAGTCAAATTTATGGGTTGAAACAGGATCAGGAAGAGCCAATTTAAAGTGAATTCAAATATTTTTCAAAACGGGATTCTGTCAAGCAGAAGATCCTAACAGCCCTTGGGAGATCCTCAATTAATCTGTAATTTCAAAACGGTTTATAAGCTGGAGGTCAACCATAGATCCAGTCAAGCAAAAGATCTACAACCATGTGTCAAGTATAGATAACGCCTATTAGACCGTGGGTCCCCTAGTAACCAAACAACGGCGACTGGCAGGTAAGTCAAGCTCGGAGTCTAAACGATTTGGTAGTTCTGATAGATGGATAATATCCGGTTTGGAAAAGACAAGGACAAATGAAACAGGAAGTTAGGAAATTAGGCTGCTTCCCATTTTGTCCTTGTCCTTCCAACCGGATACTATCAGTAATTTCAAAATCATGGAGACTAATAAAACCATCGAACTTTCCACTCATTTGAATAGGTAGTAGTACAATGGTATTTTTGTGGACAAATACAACAGACCCACCACATCTCGATAAATTACTATATTATAAGTAAATAGTGTTCCTTCCTGCTTTTCTGGTAGATGTTCCTTCCCCGGCCTACACTTTGAAGATAAACAATGATCCCTCTTCTTTGTTGGGGCGGCCCAATAAATTTTTCTGGCTTTCCAGCATAAATAGGATTAAATCTTCTTAAATTTAAGTTTTATTTCTTGTTTTATTTTTTATACATAACAAAAAATAAAACAATATGTTTTGAATGCACTGTTGATAAAAAATTAGTACAACAAAAATACACTTCAGAATCGTAGTCAAGTCGCAAATCAAATACAACTTACTAAAAATTTAAAAAATCAGTTCATTCCATTTCCATAAAAATCTATTTCCATAATAAAAAAAAACCTTATCATGTCCTTCTACATGTGCCCATGCAATCTTGCAGTAATCTACTTAACTCAATTAGTGACGTCTGTAGATTGTGTCCACTCCTAGTTGCATCAAACTCACATCTTTAGGTGCCAGGCTGTCTTCGGGGCTCGGTTCTGAGGATCCTTTGGTAGGTTCCTGAAATAAACCAGGTTAAGATTTATACACAAATAATTACATTAATTGTACTAATTATTTAGGTAAAGAATGATATTCCAGTTACATTATTGCATGAATATAAGAGTGGTATGTCAGAATAAACCCAGATAAAAACAGTATAATATATAAAACATTAACTTTTGGCAATCGATTATTAGACTAACATTACAATATTTTACAAAATATTATTATTCAAGATAATATGATAAAGGATAAAGTATCCAAAAAAAAATGACCTTTCCCTCGTTCGATACTGATAGTATCACTATCATCAAGAAGTTCATCACCGTCATCAGTTACTCTGTAACCAGTTAATGTTATTTGGACTCTAGGGTCCTTTCTGTTTCAGCTGAGAATAATATAAAATGTTAGCTTTCGTGGTATAAATGATCAATACCCGAATTTTTAATACGGCGATTCAACTAAAAGCTGGTCGGCACTCGGCATGAACCAGTCCGACGTTTATTCCTTGTCCTCGACCAATGACAAAACTACGAGGATCCTGGGAGTCTCCAATCTACTCACATATTTGCGAAGCGCCGCCCGGCTCACAATTGACCATACTATACTCATCGTGCTATCCAAAAACTATAGACTCCCAAATTAGTTTTGTCATTGGGCCTAGTCGATATCAAAATGTACCATAACAAAGTAGTCGGAGACCTATGACATTTTACATCGTTAAACAGTAAACTTACATTAGTCCATATCAACGTCACACTTGATAGCCAGAGTTTGTCCAGACTTCTGCTTTATAGACAGTTGTTCAGCATTGGCAATGTTCAGTTTCACGATCCCTCTGAAAAAGAAAAAGTATGTTAAAAAGTAAGCTTTTTAATCTTTTCCGTCCTGGATTACAGAGAGGAAACCGTACTTTTTGGTAATCAATGTTCTTTATAGAATCAGGAACAAGTAGTTTTGTATCAGAATCAGGAAAAGCAAGTTTAGTTGATTATATAGTGTTGGACCACCAATAGCAAATATTAGCGAGAACTATTAAAATGTTGATAGTATTGAACGACATCAATCGAAAGTAATGATCATTAAAGAAAAGAAAAAATCTGAAAATAGTCGAGAAGCCTCGGTATTCAAATATCCGCAAATCTGCGACAAGAAATAAATCCTTGTGTTTGAAAACAGCTGATCTTACCTAGAAGGACAAGCTTGACCTCGACCTCACATTTGAAGCTTTCTCCATCCTTCTCAATGCTAATGGAAGCTAAATAAAATACCCGCATCTTCGGCATCAAACTTCCTGCGTGATGAGAGTTTAAATGGTGATTATTATGCAGTCATATGATCTGGTAGCCATCATGCCATAAGTGTTCGCGAACAACCTGTTCACGGACACCTGTTCACGAACAGGGGTCGGCCTATCTGAATACTACCCCTCATTATTTATAATTTCAAAAACAGCCAGCTTGAAATCAACCATACAGGTATAATAATGACAGTTTAATTTCAAAAGGCGCTAGTAAGTTGTAATTGTGCCCAATTTAAGGTTAAGACAAGATCTGGATGAAGGCCATTTTCAGGGCGAATTTCAATATTTTCACAGCATCGAGCAGAAGATTCTGAAGTTCGAAGCAGAAGATTTTGAAGTCGAGCAGAAGATTCTGAAGTTCGAGCAGAAGATTCTGAAGTTCCTGCAGAAGATTCTGAGGTTCCTGCAGAAGATTTTGAAAGTTCCTGCATGGATATCCTTAATTTGGATATCCTTAATTATGGATATCCTTAAATAAGGATATCCTTTAATTATTTGTCATTTTCAAAAACGTCCAGCTGGCGGTCAAACCATCCAAGTTTGATGGACAGTTTCCAAAAGTAAGTAAGTTGTGCCTAATTAAGGTTGAAACTGGATCAGGAAAGAGCCCATTTTAAAGACAATATAAATATTTTCAACGGGATCTGGCCAGCAGAAGATACTACAGCAATGCTTGCACAACATACCAACCAGTGTATTGTTTGCTAAAAATTAACTGATTCGTGTTATTCGACTATTAGTATTATATGAAGTGCAATATGCAGTGCTTGGCAACGCTTGTAAGGTATAAAACTAATTCCAATAAAAGGTGATCATCGTAAGGATAGCATTTTCATAGTACCTTACCTTCAAACTTTCTAGATTGCTCTTAGTGATAACACTTATAACTCCTTATACTCAGTGACGAAACGTATCTGTGGGCCGCCCATGTCGCTAAATTCTGCCGCCCCTCTCCTCTTAAATTGTTCTAATATCCTGATTTTTAGAGAATACGTTTGTAAAATCTTTAAAAGGCATTTTATTGGGGGCGGTCGTTCCGCCATTGCTTACACCCCTGCAATCTGCATCACATAAACAATAGTAACCTTTCATGGCTTTGAGTTCAACATTAAGTTACATACTGCAGAGTGCCGTCTCAAGTAAGTTACCTAGTTGCAATGCCACACACCTTGCTCGGGGTACACGGCAAGATTCTTCCCTTTAATCACTTAATCGTTTATAAACAATGGGTAAAGAGGGGCTACAAGGAATTGGATGTGAAATAGAACAATAGCAATTAGACAAATCTCGTGAGCAAGGCTCTCCCATTCCACACTCCTACTATCTTCCCTGGCTCACTTAATGGACCAGTTCGTTTGCTTTTGTTCATCAGAGAGAAATACAAATGCCAATCGTAGGTCGAAATATCTTCAGTCAAAGAATCAAGCACCGGCCATTGAGGACGGTTTCAGCTGTCATTAAATCTGTGGTCACTATTTTTTTTTGAAAATTCAATTAATCATTATATATAAAATCATGCGTTAACAATTTCAGCCATGCAAAATTACAATGACATATTTTGACATACTAATTGATAAATGGTACTGCAATATAAGTTGCTTAATGTTTGGCCGGATGACAACTAACTAAAAGAGAAAAATAAACTTGATTACATAATAATTAATTCGGCTGAACCAACACATTAGTCGGATCCCAACCGTTCTAAAAGGCTATCTCGTAGTTTTCGTGTTAAAAGCGATTTCTCAACGGTTATCACCTCTCTAGATGATTCTTAAAACATTTGGACTTCATGGCAAGGTTGAAAATACATGCAATGAGGGCGTTTTCGGCCACACCCTTTTTCAGGGTTTCGCGGTCACTCGAATTATTGTTTTTCAGCCCAGGAAGGTCTTAAAGACTATTCCGATACACCAAAATGTGCCTAATAGCCACATTTATATACAACTTATGAAGCAACATATACCTTAAAATGCTTTGTTTCGGAAATATGGCCGAAAAACGGTTTTTGGCTTGATGCAGTTCATAATTTCCGTGATTTTTGGCATTTCCGCCTAGGAAGGTCGTAGAGACTATTCTGATACACCAAAATGTGCCTAATAGCCACATTTATATACAACTTATGAAGCAACATATACCCTAGAAGGCTTATTTTCGGAAATGTGGCTGAAAAACGGATTTTTGTCGAGCAAACAATGACAATATTCACAAATGGGCTATTGGACTGTTAACTAGAAAGGTCTTAAAGACTCATGATCAACACAGCATTTGTCACAAGATGTAAGATGACTCACTTTGTGTCCAGAAACACCTACAAAAATTGGAGAATGATTTACTTTATTGGGCATCTCTTTTAATGGGCCAGGCCAGCAGCATATTTGTGTCTTACGAAATGGCAATTTTTCAAAATTACGGTTTCTTTAGTAAAGGTCAATGGGTCAGTTACAAACAGCAAATTGTTCGCAATTGCCGACTCATGCACATCATATACTCAAAAACGCTCACATTAGGAGTCATTAGTAAATAACTAATACATGATTTGTGAAAACTCCAACAATTTTTCCTTGGTACAAATTTAAATAAAATGTGTGACGTGCCAGACCAAAATTCAACTTCAAACTTTTTATTTATTCATGCCATGAAACCATAATGAGTTATGTGCCCATCCTTGGAGAACCCGGCGAATGTCCTTGCTGTACGGCAGTGTTAAACAAGGAATTGAAAACGAGGGGTTCCGTTCAGGCCCTTCACACTTTGTTTCTGTCTAGTTCTAATGTACCGTCACAATAGTGACTTTAATATATGTACCAAGAATACCAGACCTAAAATAAATCGGCACTGGATCCGGATCAGATTGTTGCTTGACCGCTGACCAGTACCCCACTTTTTAATTATGATTGATTTCGCTGCTTCGACCAATGTTGGTCTGTAATCCCTGGATTGAGATTTGTTGGCCGCAATCACAATGCTGGCAAGCATGACCGTGCCTCTTATATTCACAATACTATTTACCCCCTTTACTATTTACCCCCTTTACTATTTACCCCCTTTACTTTTATAACCCTTTATTGTTTTTCGGGCATTAAGACTCATCGAAAGTAGTTCAGCAGGTATATTTAAGTTCAAATCATTCTAATTCAATGTTAAAGATGACAGGAACAAGAAATAGTTATTTGGAGGTTTTTAAGAAATTTGCGCAAAATACGCGCCAGCATGTTATACGAAATTCGGTAAAAAACCCAAAATTGCCATATTCAGGTGCCTTAAAAACCATGTTAAAATTGAGTTAGAGATCTGAAACTTTGCAGGGCGTCTAGACGTTGACCAAATCGACTGTAAAAAAAATTTCATGTTTCAGGAGTATCGGGAAATGGGTTTTCTGGAACCCCTGTTTTACGATAGATTGTCGTGATACATATATTCAGGGATAGACGCTTTGCCAGTCAAATGTAGTCAATTGTAGCCTGAATTTAAGTGTCCGGAGATTCAAAAGTATAAAAGATACAGCAATTTCCGACCACAGGTCTTAAAGATAATTGTTTACACTTCAGTTTTAATTATATCGAAAATAATTTAACGTCATCATCACCACTTGATGACGTCATCAAATTAAGTGTTTTTAAAACTTGATTTTTGACAAAATAACAACTTTTCAAACTGATTTTACACCATTAAGGAGTAATTTTATTCAAAATCTGAGGACATTTTCACCTTAGATAATTGTTCAAGCATTCTGAAAATCTACCGGAAAGTTTCCCTACCTTGCTCCTTCATAAAGATATTTGCCATTGAAGTTAGTGCTTTTTGAAGAATTATTTTATAAAAACGTCAATTTTGCGATTTAGTATTCTCTGGTGTTGGGCTATCCCTTGGGTTGTGGAGCTCAGTTCTGCTTCCTATAGGTATAAATTGTGTATTAGGCTAGTTTTAAAGTTAAAAATCTAAAAGTTGCACACGTGGGGACACGCCCAAATTGATTAAAAATTGCTAAAATCACTGAAAATTGCTGTTTTTACCATTTTCTGTAAACGTTGGTGTGCCGTTGTGATTACAGTTCTTCTTGAAATACTTTGAAACTTTGCATGCTTATCAAACTATATATAAAACACCAACACGCGAAAATTTACGGCGATTCAATATTGGATGCGCACGCAACGTCCGCTCATAGTTTGCACGTGCGAAAGGTGATAATTTTGCTCATTCGTGATTTCGAACAAATTCTGCTTTACCACGACAGTTCAATGTCATTATATATAAATTTAATGCCAACTTGAATGAGTATAAAGTGGCAAATTCAGTCAGTGATCGACCGATATGCTTACCCAAACACAAGGAAATGTTTTCAAAGGAAAAATTTCGAAATCGTTGAAACTTCCTCCTTATTAATGAAGATATCAGTCTATATTTCGACTTTATAAAGTACCCTGACATTATATTACTTTTACTGCGCGCAGTTTTGTTGCGATTTTTACGCTGTAACTACTAACGATGAACTATCATCACACACTGAGAATCTCCGACAGATTCTTTAGGGGAAAGCCCCCCAACACCGAAACTCGCAACACCTGCCTTCTGGTCAAGCTCCGAGGAGACCCCTCTACATCTGGGACAACTGCCGCACTGGCTCCTCTCCTCCTCCCGGAAGGCAAGTCACCTTATTCATTGTATGTGTACTACCGAAGTTTAGTGGATTTCTCTGATTCTCTCTCAAACGCTTGGATCTGCTCCCCACAACCCCTCAGTGACGATAAAGAGACGAGCTGGAGCAAATCACGTGACTACGAAACGTCAGATTCAACCGTACAGAGGAAGCAAAGCGAAACGATGTTTATTCCGGTAATCACTATGCCAGCAACAGAATTAATCACGATACAAAACACTAAACCAAACTCCAATTGCCTTACCTACCCTAAACTTTATCCTGTTATTATTCCTTATTTGGGTGAACTGTTAGTGATAAGAGCTGGCTTGCGCCTGACTATGATCTTACGCATTGTATGTCGCACTTCATCCTCCTCGTCATCCCCGTCTCCATTTCCATTTGATCCAGTGGTGCTGCTACGGGATCCGTTAAACAATGCTCCTCTGCTTTGGATATGTGTTCTTCTTGACAAGACCTTATGAGGATCTTGTCGTGGAACATTCATGACGCAATGTCCTTCAAAGAGGGCCCCAAGGCCGATGATGAGGACTTCGTCAAACTTCTCATTGGGTGTAACATATTCTGCCTGCAGGAAACGAAGGCTGAGTTCCACCTTCCAAACTTCAAATGCTACAATAGCCTTAGAACCGGCTCGCGCTCCGGCGGGCTATGTGTGGGGGTCCATCGATCCCTGTCAGGAGACTTCAAGCCCGTAAAAAGCTCCCATCCAGATAATATACAAGCGGTGACTTTTTGCCCCG
This sequence comes from Bolinopsis microptera, assembly GCF_026151205.1. Classification (NCBI taxonomy): domain Eukaryota; kingdom Metazoa; phylum Ctenophora; class Tentaculata; order Lobata; family Bolinopsidae; genus Bolinopsis; species Bolinopsis microptera. The sequence continues at coordinate 7,598,747 of NC_087084.1, read as the reverse complement.
CCACTGATGATACTCTTAAGTTCACAATAATCAACGTATACGACTCCCCAGAGCAGTCATCCTACAAAAAGAGACTGAAAAACAGCAATGGTGGACCATCCCAGTCAACACTCGAATCCATTATTGACTTTGTTGCTGAAAACACAGATCTCGGCGAGAAACTGGTTCTAGGAGACTTCAATGCAAGAACAGGGGACCTCAACTTTAACTTTGATGATGAACCTCCAGCTGACATCGAGGCTTTCTCAACAATCGCAAGCTTTCCAGAAAAATCAACAAGATCAAGCAAAGACTCTGTGATAAACCCAAGGGGAAAACTCTTTCTGGACTTCATATCCAGTCTGAACCTTAGCATTCTTAATGGTGATACACTAGGAGACATCTTTGGGGAACCCACCTCAATTAATTACAATGGACACAGCGTTGTAGACTACGTAACAGCATCCCCCATGCTAAGGGAATCGGTGCAAAGTCTTAAGGTCTTAGATCTTACGAAATTCTCAGACCACCGCCCATGCTTATGCACACTGAAACTGAGTCATAATTATATAATTGATCCGGACGAAATTCTATCCTCACTCCAGCCAGCCCCAATAAAACACAAATGGGACGAGAATGCTTCAGAGAATAAACAGCAGTTCCTAGATGTCCAAAAAGAACCCCAGTTTGCAAGCAGAATCGCGGAACTGGTTGAAGCTGTTTGCGTAAAAAGGAGGATGTCATTAAGCTCAATGAAAACATCGTCGGCATTTATCTTGATATGGCTGATCAGGCCCTACAAGACCTAGAAAACATAAACAAAAACCCCTCAATAGGAAAACTCGGGGATACAAAAGGGCAAAACCGAAGTCCCCATGGTTTGATATTGCCTGCATCATCGAAAAACGTGAACTAAATCGATTAGCTAAAACATACGGTAAAAGTCCTCTTGATAAAGAACTGAGAGACAGCTACTACAACAAACGCCGCGAATACCGAAAGCTCGTGAGACAGAAGAAGGCCAAGTTCGTGGAATCTCTTTGTCGTGATGTTGACGAGGGGCGCGACATAAACTGGAGTCGCTTTAAGAAACTTAAAAGCTTCTCCTCAAATGGCTCAAAGCTGGACGTTTTCGATATGATGAACTTCTGTAAATTCTTCAAAGAGCTGTACTCAAAACCTTCCATCCCGAATGAAGAAACTGCTGACTTCACGGAACGCAGAAAGACTGAACTTCGTGTTCATGAACTCGTGGAAGTTCTGGACAAAGATATCGAAATAGAGGAACTTCGGACCGCCATCAAAGGCCTTAAGAAAGGGAAAGCCATCGCCGAAGATAAAATCCTGAATGAGTTCCTCATTTCGTCAGATGAACCAATGCTGTCAGCTGTTCTCAACCTGTTCAACCACTGTTTGAAACTCGGGGAGTATCCATGGACGACCTCTCTAGTTACCCCCTTGCACAAAAAGGGGAGTGTATACGATCCGAACAACTACCGGGCGATAGCCGTGGCGAGCAAAATTGGGAAGCTGTTTTCAACTATCTTATTACAGCGCCTACCCACATTCCGGTCACTGAACTGTCCAGACACCATAAACCAGCTAGGGTTCTGTAAAAAAGCACAGACGAGTGACCACATACTAACACTCTCAACTTGCATCCAAAAATATGTAACGCAACGGAAAAAGAGGCTATATGGATGCTTCGTCGACTACGCGAAGGCGTTCGACTCTGTGTGCCGAGATGCCATGCTCTATAAACTCTGGGAGCTAGGAGTAAGAGGTCGATACTTTCAATGTATCGAGCAGATGTATTCACATTCCTCAGCAAAAATCAAACTGTTGAACAGATTGTCAGAGACAATCGACATTCACTGTGGGACTGAGCAAGGTCACCCGATGTCTCCTGAGCTGTTCAAGTGTTTCATCCACCAACTCTCCCTAGATCTGGATAACGCTGAGGAAGTCAACGTCCCTGAACTGAATAATGTTAATATCACTCATCTCCTCTGGGCTGATGATCTTATACTTCTTGCCCTTGACCATACTGGACTACAGAAACTTCTAAACGTTTTACACAGTTACTGTATCGAATGGGGACTAACCGTTAACATCGGAAAAACGGCAGTGATGGTGTTCAACCGTTCCGGGAGGCTCCTTAAAGAGAGTCTGACATTCCAACTCGGCGAAACCAACATCACATCAGTTCGAGAATATTGCTACCTCGGGATAACCTTTACCCTCAACGGTTCTTCAGCAGTAGCACAGAACAAACTGAAGCAAAAAGGTCTCAGAAGCTACTTCGCGCTAAAAAGCAGTATTGACTTAAGACACTTCAGGCGAACAATCGTATTCAAGCTATTCGACGCGCTTGTGGTACCGATTGTGACATACGGATGTCAGGTGTGGCTCCCAGAGACTCTCTTTGTCAGAAACTATCAAGATAATATCAACACCAAATCTCTCCTGAAGGAGACTGCAAGAGATCCTCTCGAAAAGCTTCATCTCTCATTCCTCAAGTGGACCTTAGGAGTGGGCAGAAAAACCTCAAATGCGAGTGTATGGGGTGATACAGGCCGCTGCCCCCTAGTGATAAAGGCATCAAAGCAAGTATTTGGGTATTTCAACCGACTTGAGCAAATGGACAGAGCTGGTTGCACAAGTCTAGCCAGACAGGCGTTCATAGAACAACGCACACTCAATCTGCCATGGTACAAAGGTATAGAAGATCTCCGACAAAGCCTTCAGTCAGTATCATCTCGCAGGTTGACCTACCCCAACCAATTCAAAACAGCACTACGTAGTACTTTTATTAACTGTTGGAACGATGAGCGGCAAAACAACCGGAAGCTCAGTTTCTACAACACTATCAAAAGTGAATTTACAGCTGAAGCGTACCTGAACCTGCAGCTCAGTGGAGAAGAGGTGAAGCGGCTGGCGCAGTTCAGAATGAGTGCGCATAAGTTCAACATCGAGACCGGTAGATACGCCATCAACCGTGAAAGTCCGCTCAGTCGCATTTGTAAGCACTGTTCTTCATCAGACCTTGAAGCTGTCGGTATACTGGCCGAACTACCAATGTTTGAGCCGATCATTGAAGATGAGAAACACGTTCTCACGGATTGTTCGCTTTACGACGACCTGAGGCGAAACATAGGTCAGCAGGCGAGAACCATGATCACCTCTGGAGCGGAGACCTTTGCCGACCTCTTCAAGGATATCCTATTGATCAGAGAAACTGCCAGATTCTTGAGTAAAGTGAACAAGCGGAGGTTCCCCCCGAGTGACAGAAAAGAAAAGGAAGGACCTACAACATGACTCACGGACTCAACATGCGAAACGTGGATCCGACAGTGTGTTATTTTTCGTGTGCGTTTCACACTTTTGATTTAGTGTGGAATTTATGTGTGGATCTTAGGCATGGACACAAAGGACTGGTTGTTCGCGTCATGAACATTCCTTTTTAGAATAGCTCGGTTTTTAAACTCTTTAGACTATAACCGTCAACCGTGCATTTTTCAGGACAGGTTTCGGTTTTTTCGTTTTTGACTTTCATTTTATCTTTATTTTTTAAAATTTAGATCCGACACAATGTTTATTGTAATGATCATTTTATTTTGAAATCCTTGAAATCCTTTGAAATCCTTATAATCAAAAAGAGATGATATTTGACCAAAACCCATAATCATGGGTAGAGTGGACCGCTGCCAGTGTCTCTCTTTCCCAAACAAAAGGAAATGATATTAATTTGATTGACCGTTCTCAAATGAAAAATGATACCGAGAATGAAATCGGTCGCTCGCTTTTCCCATTCATTTACAATTGTAATATATTAAGAAGAACTACCCAAAGGCAGCTGTACTCGGCAATAAAGATTCAATAAACTTCAGCTAATTTAGTAAGTAATAACTACCACCCTTACGCCGAAATACTATGTATCGACCCGAACGCAACCCAAAGAGATTTTTACAGCATCTGATTGATGTACCTAATCAATTGAAACTTATTACAATTCGTAAGCCGTGAATGAATGGGAAAAGCGAGAGACCGATTTCATTCTCGGTATCATTTTTCATTTGAGAACGGTCAATCAAATTAATATCATTTCCTTTTGTTTGGGAAAGAGAGACACTGGCAGCGGTCCACTCTACCCATGATTATGGGTTTTGGTCAAATTTAATTTAGCTAATTTCTTATAATACCGCAGTGGTCTGGTTCCCACTTCAGAATGACCCCATATTCTTTTTTTCAGTCGCATAGATTTTCCCATCGTTTGATAATGTGTGTCAACTGTCATTCCCTCGTTTTTTAATCAAGTGGTGACTGGCTATTTCTTCTGTTATTACAGCTGTGAGCTGCCTCGAGATCTTATCTGGGGCATGGGCACAAATACTAGAACATTAGAAGATTAGAACTGTAATTCTAGAACTTCAGATTAAGGTTACTTGGCAGAATAGCATTAGCAGGGTTCGAGATTTGACTGAGGGCATTCAGGTAACATACCAGGTTCACATCACCAGTTGAAGTGAATCTTAATTTCGGCATGCAATGCCTTTATGCCTTATAAGTTATAATCTTATAGTAGGATCACGGGGTTTTATAATAGAAGGTCTCGAGATGCTGATTTAGCTATTTAGGTTTCACATGTGACATTTTTCCAGCTTTGGGTAAAGTGGATTTTAGAGCGGGGAGGGGGTCTAAATGACCAAAATCTGAACGATCTCTTACTTACGGGACACTACGGGACAATGGACGGATCTCGGGCCTAATAGCTGTTTTTTAATGAGAGGCTGGAGTTTTGACCTAGATGGTCAACGTGAGGATAGCATGAGGATTTAGGATGCTCTGCCTGCCTTTCGTGGGGTCTTGTAACCCCTAAAGCTGGTATATCTTATCTATATTAACCTTGGTTACATCTCGTGCTGTTTCGAATATATAATTAGATTTATAGGTCCAATATCAAGCAAAAAAGTCTGATGTCATGTACTGATGTTACACTTACATGATCTCCGACGCGAGGATCTCCGAAGTCCGATCTTAAAGTTGGATCTCAGAGCCAAAAAGAGGAACGTAAGCCTTGGTTCCTTTCTTTGAGAGTCAAACAGGAAATTCGGGGTTATCAACTCAAACTCGGATTCGTAGCACAATTAAAAAACCAAAGAATAAAAATCTTAATGAATTTCCCGACATTCTAAAATTAATATCAGTTCGTATTCATATATATATATATAGCCTGACTGACAATTTTCTCGACTGACTGACAATGTTTCTTCTTTTCCCCATTTAGAATACAAAGATTAGTACATTTTAGCTTATGATTAATATTATATTTTTACCTATAGTTTACCTCTAAGATGAGAAGTACGGACTCGTTTAGGGGGAAAAGTACGTACTTGTACGCACTTTTGAAAAGTCCGACTCATACGACGTACGATTCAGATAGAATTTTTTTGTTTTTGAATTATTATCATCGGGGCCGTTGTAAAATGTAATTGTTAATTGCCGATGTTAGAGAAAATATACCTGATACCGTTCGCGAACAAATTAAAGACAGAATTCTTAGGCCAGGCAAGCATTTAAAAGTGAAACAAAAATTCTACAAAATTACCAGACAATTTACTTATTTAAACTGCTTGTTTCTCTTAAAGTTTAAGTTTAAGTTAATCGACGATTGAAATATAGAAACACAAGTTTTTGAAAACGCTCAATATTAGTCCGTAACATGCGATTTAGAACTCTTCCATCGATTTCTAGAAGGAGAACTTTTCAGTAGAATTGAAAAGTACGTACGACACGAGTAAATTGAAAAGTCCGACTCATTCGTACTTCTCATCTTAGGTTTACCTAGATCAATTCAGTGGCCCAAACTCCAGTAGGTTACAAGACTTAAGTTCAATTCGAGGAACACTTTGATTAAGCATGATCCTTGTCTAGTTGGAGTTTTCGCATATCATGCAGTAGTTATCTACTAATCACTCCTAAACTGAGCGTTTTAGAGTCGAATCTCGAACCCTGCCATTCGGCCAAGTAATCTTAATCTGAAGTTCTAGAATTACAGTTCTAATGTTCTAGTACTAATGTATTAGTGCCCTAGATAAGATCTCGAGGCAGCTGTAATAAAAAAGAGCTAGTATAGCTAGTAACCACTTGATTAAAAAACGAGGGAATGACACACATTATCATACGATGGGAAAATCTATGCGAACCAAACCACTGCGGTATTACTATTATGGTAAATGAGCTAAATTAAACTGCAGCCAACAGATCTCAATCCAGGGATTACAGACCAATATTGGTCGAGGCAGTGAAGTCAATTATGATTATAAAGTGGGGTACTTATACTGGTCAGTGGTCAAGCGTCAATCTGGCCCGGATCCAGTGCCGATTTATTTTAGGTCCGGTATTCATGGAACATATATCATGGTTTCATGGCATGAATAAATAAAAAATTTGAAGTTGAATTTTGGTCTGGCACGTCACACATTTTATTTAAATTGGTACCAAGGAAAAATTGTTGGAGTTTTCACAAATCATGTATTAGTTATTTACTAATGACTCCTAATGTGAGCGTTTTTGAGTATATGATGTGCATAAGTCGGCAATTGCGAACAATTTGCTGTTTGCAACTGACCCATTGACCTTTACTAAAGAAACCGTAATTTTGAAAAATTGCCATTTCGTAAGACACAAATATGCTGCTGGCCTGGCCCATTAAAAGAGATGCCCAATAAAGTAGATCATTCTCCAATTTTTGTAGGTGTTTCTGGACACAAAGTGAGTCATCTTACATCTTGTGACAAATGCTGTGTTGCTCATGTTGCTCTAATTAACAGTCCAATAGCCCATTTGTGAATATTGTCATTGTTTGCTCGACAAAAATCCGTTTTTCAGCCACATTTCCGAAAATAAGCCTTCTAGGGTATATGTTGCTTCATAAGTTGTATATAAATATGGCTATTAGGCACATTTTGGTGTATCAGAATAGTCTCTACGACCTTCCTAGGCGGAAATGCCAAAAATCACGGAAATTATGAACTGCGTCAAGCCAAAAACCGTTTTTCGGCCATATTTCCGAAACAAAGCATTTTAAGGTATATGTTGCTTCATAAGTTGTATATAAATGAGGCTATTAGGCACATTTTGGTGTATCGGAATAGTCTTTAAGACCTTCCTGGGCTGAAATACAATAATTCGAGTGACCGCGAAACCCTGAAAAAGGGTGTGGCCGAAAACGCCCTCATTGCATGTATTTCAACCTTGCCATGAAGTCTAAATGTTTTAAGAATCATCTAGAGAGGTGATAACCGTCGAGAAATCGCTTTTAACACGAAAAGCTAACGAGATTCCGTTTCGTCTCGGACTACATAGCAAAAGCCACATTAACGTTGGGGCCGTCTACCAAATTTGAATGACATACAATAACAAGAAATCAAACATATCATAAATAGTTATATATGGATTTTTTTCATTACAATTCCGTCACAACTGATAGAAGAAAAAAGACTTGCAATATTAATTATTTTGTTGAAACTTGGCAGCCTAGAGATTCTTCTTTTTCGTGTTCTTGGCTGAATTTGAGGTCTTCGGTGAAGAAGTTGAGGAAGGTGAGGAAGGATTCTGCGTGTTGTCTGTCTCTGAAGGATCCGAGGCCATCGTCAACGAAGTGGGAGAAGATATAATTAGGGGGTCAGGACACTCAAGACACGAGGAGAGGGCTAAGGGCTCTATCTCGGCAAGGCGTATTTCAACGATAAAGGGGAACCCATGGTGCCACCTTCGTATTGGGAGCCATTAAATTGGAGGTAGGAGTTGCATCGAGGCAAAAGTTGATGAGGAACTTATGGTGGTGGTGGTGAGGTAAGAGGGAAGGAGAGTAGGATTCTGTTCGTAAGACTAGATGATTGTTTTAAGGGCCAGGCGCATGTCACAGGAGGTGTAAGGGGATTGGACATCTAGGGAGGTGTGATATGAGTAAGGGGGATTAAGAAATGAGTCGAGACGGTGTTTGAAGTCTGAGGAGTCTTTGAGGCATAGGGGTTTGAGGAATGTAGCAAGGACTTTGTGAAGCGCTTGCAGGGGAATTTTGAAAAAGCTAACTACGGGACGGATAGGTGCGCCAGGTTTATGGATCTTAGGTTGTCCGGCCATCTAGGGTGGAGGTTCCGCATCTTTTTGAGGTGGTCTGTCGTGATCTTCTTGTCGTTGTGGAGTTTCTTGAGTACTTTATAAGTTTATACAGTTTGGAGGTAACAAATTGTGTGGGGTGTTTGTTCAAAAGGGTATAACTACCTGAGGTCAAGTGACCGTTAACTTTTTTTATGTATTGTTAGTGGGTTAACACCTCAATGGGGTTTCCCTTATCAGCAGGAAGAAATTTCAATTCAGATAATTATTAAATTTTAATGATTTGAGAGCTGTACGTTGTTGGGGAGTCAATTTGTCATGGGTCATGTCACGTTGTTTGTAAAATTTGGATTATAACACAGAGGTAACCTGATAGGTGGCGGGAGCTTCCGTCCCTTCACCAAGCTGTTTGATGACATTTTGAATAAGGGGAGTTAGTTCAAGGGTGGGATCTGATGTGGGTGTCGGGACGAATTTCAGGCCAAAAGAGAGTACGTCGCTTTCTGCTGTGGAAAGAGTCTGTCCGGAGAGGTTGATGACTGTCTTAGCTGTGGTGTCTTTCTTTGGGGTGGATGATGAGAAGAGGTAAATGGAATGTGGGAGCTGGTATGTCAAAGTTTGTGAGGGTGTCGTAAGGTGAGAGGCAGGGATGTGCACCGTGTTACTTTTAGGCGGCGGCGGTCTGGAGCCAAATGTTTGTTGTGTTGAAGTGTTGGGGTGATGAGTGTGTGATTCTATCTGTCTAAGGTTGCTTTGTGTGTACTTGAGTCGGTAGTAGCCATAAACAGTTGTGGCCATAAACGGTGTTTGAACAAATTTACAAACACCTTTAAATCCCATCTTAATTAACATATTATCTATGCAGCTATGAAACTTGCAATATTACTGATCCTGTTGAAACTTGGTAAATCAGATACAGCGACATCGATTTATACTACCACAAGCTCATTCAGAATGACAGATCCTTTGTCATGGTCCGAAGGTAATTATTACTTATATATAGTTGAGTAGTTATATCATTACGTGTAAAAATTAAAATCGACCTATATCAGTTTAAAGATAGTTATTTTTGTTTTAAGTAAATGAATAAAAAGCTTAGTTTATTGCACATTGCTCATGAAAATACTTTGCAGAATTGTGCAGTTTTCAAGAAGACAGAGGATTCTTGAAACAGGTATGTACAAACCAGAGGAACGATAAATACACACTCTATAAGTGCCACAACACAGAGGAGTATTATTCGACGAACAACGGGAAAGAAGGGACAGCTTTATGTTCCGATGATCCGCACTATTATCAGGCTTGTGATGATGCCAGTGTCACTGTAAATAATATTGACGTAAGAAATGGCAACATGCTTTGTGGAGGATTTATCTGTAACCTTTCGTGGGACATCGTGAACTCAGTACATTATAGTGAAATAATTTGTAACGGTGAACATGACTGTGTTAATACAGAATTAGATGAGGAGGGATGCAGCGAACTAATAACTATGCCGAGTGGGAAAAAGGTAGTGTCCAGCAAAATCTGTAATGATGTTTGTGATAATTACGACTGTGAGGACGAGGCTACCTGTAACGGATATAGATATGGTATGTATTGTGACGATAAGTATACACCAGGAATAGTAAAGTACATAACACCATACATAATATGTGATGGAAATAAAGACTGTGTTAACGGAGAGGACGAAGCTAAGTGTACCGTTACTAATGAAACACAGTATACTTGCGAACATTGGAATACTGGACGTACAGTACCACTACACAACTTTACAAGATGTGCAGTGTTAAATTACCAGTTAATGGGTCATTTTAACTTTCGTGGCGATTACTGCAGCAGCAGTGATTATGCTTCATTTCAAACAAACTGTAAAGATCCCGCCAAAGTAGGGGTAAGATGTCTTGTTAACGGATACTTGTCCTCTGTATCAAAACTAATGATCTGCTTTGGTAAAAAGGCAATATGTGACGATAACTTTGAGAATCATTGCATACAAACCTCTAGCCAGTGTACTGTTCACAGGCACTTAATGTGTGATGGTCAACCAGACTGCAATGATAAAAGTGATGAAACTGATCGTATCTGCATCACCATGACACTGGTAAAGTGTGAAAGACGTGGCGGCCAGAAAGGGGAACTCCCAATACCTCTAGCTTGGTTAAGAGATGGGTTTAAGGACTGTTTGAGTGAAATCGACGAAGATGACAGTTGGCCTACTTGTGGGAGCACCAAATCATTAAGATATGTTATCAGCAAAGACACGTCGTGTGAAAATGTGTACCTTTGTCCATGGGGAGATCCTGGATATGTGGAATTCAGTAAACTATGTGATTGAGTTGAAACATGTGGAAATGAAAATAAGATCTGCTCTGAGTCCCGCAAACAACCGAAACTGTCCACAACTGTTTTAACAACTGACAAAAGCCTAATAAAGCATTTATCATACTGCATAAAGGGGATAAAAAACACTAAAAACTTCAAAAATCATTGCTTCACGATTAGCACGTTTATATTTTCAAATGAAAACGTTTACGGAGGAACCAATACAACGGTTATAATGCCAAATGTTACTCAAAATTGTGACCACATATTTGGAGAACAATATTTGTACACTAGTTGTGCAGAAAAGTGTGTCAACTCTTCCTGTCCACTGAGAAATATTCCTAGATATGAGGCGTGCCCAGGACAACATCATAAAAGAATAGGGACGATAGCCAATAACGAATTCCTAACATTTGTCACAAAATCATATGGAAATATTTATACGAATAGATATTTCGTCTGTGACAATAATATCACTTGCATTGATTATTCCGAAGTATGCAATCTCATCGATAATTGCGGGGATGGTTCGGATGAGGACAGCTGCACAAACAATTTCAAATGTAACGGTAGTTACATACCGGTGACAAAGAAATGTGACGGATCATTTGACTGCCTGGATTTGACAGACGAATGCAATAATCAGTGTTCTAGAGAAATTCTAGAAGGGAATGCTCTCAAATTTTCATCATGGATTATAGGATTTCTAGCCGTCCTGGCTAATTTTATCATCATATCCAAAAATACTGGAACCTTAAAGAACTGTAGAACTACCGTAGCTCTGTTTAATAAGTCCCTCATCATGATGATATCGTTTGGAGACCTTTTAGTTGGTATCTACTTATTGGTCATATCAATTTATGATGGTGTAATCTTCAAGATAGATTATTGTACCCAACAGATCGGATGGATTACCAGCATCCAATGTTCAACTATTGGAGTTCTTAGCACCATAGGATCTCAAGTCTCGCTTTTTGCTATGTGTGCATTGAGCCTCACCCGAATTTACGGAATACACAACTCCATGAGAATTCCGGGAGAAGTTACATTGGTAAAATCACTCCAAGTTGCAGGAGGTGTTTTAATGATGACGTTGGCGTCCATTGTCATTGCTGTAATCCCAATTATTTCCAAATTTGAGGATTTCTTTGGCAATGGAATGAAGTATGCAGAAGAGATAAAGGTATTTATTGGAACAATGAACAAGCAGACACTATTTGCTGTCTTTCAAGGATACTTTGGTAGAATGAAGGAAACAACACTAAGCTGGCGTATGATCAACAAAATGATGTCCGAGATGTATTCTCACGATAATGGTTATGAAGACTACACGAAAAACATCCAAAAGGTGAATTTCTATGGAAACGATGGTGTTTGCCTCTTCAAATATTTTGTCAAAGAAAATGATCCACAGAGGCACTTGGTATGGGCAATTCTTGCCCTGAACTTTGTGTGCTTCTTTTTCATTACAGCCTCATACTTGATCATTGGCATCATATCTCGCAAATCCTCTAAAAGTTTGACACAGTCAGGGGGGAACCAACAGATTTCACAACGCAATAGGAAAATGAACTTAAGAATCGCCATCATTATCACTACAGATTTCATTTGCTGGGTACCCTTCATAGTGATATGTGTTCTACATTCCCTTGAGGTTCTAAATGCAACACCCTGGTATGGCCTGTTTTCCATGATTGTTTTACCGATCAACTCCGTCATAAACCCACTAATCTATGATAAAACAGTAACAAACCTTATAAGCTTACCTATCCAAAGACTCGGAACCCTAATCACTGGTTCAAGAATTTACCGATCATCACCAGTTGAGACCATTGAGATGGATTGTGTGGCAGTACAAGACGGAGAAGTTCCAGGCACAGCAGAGATGACTGAAGTACGAGATAAACAAAGAAATGATTAGCTAAGACAAAGAAGAGAGCTTATGACGGCATTTTGAGAGATAAAGCAGTATAAAAACGATCAAGTTAGATGATAACGCCAGAAATGAACGACTTAAATAATATGCAGCAAAAGTAGATGAGCAATGAAAATAGAGGCAATTAAAACATGAGATACAATTATGAAGGGGAGTCAGTTTAACAGGACAAATTAATATTTGTAAAGTACATTAAGTACATTAAGTACATTAAGTACATTAAGTACATTAAGTACATTAAGTACATTAAGTACATTAAGTACATTAAGTACATTAAGTACATTAAGTACATTAAGTACATTAAGTACATTAAGTACATTAAGTACATTAAGTACATTAAGTACATTAAGTACATTAAGTACATTAAGTACATTAAGTACATTAAATACATTAAGTACATTAAGTACATTAAGTACATTAAGTACATTAAGTACATTAAGTACATTAAGTACATTAAGTTTATTAAGTACATTGAGTACATTAAGTACATTAAGTACATTAAGTACATTAAGTACATTGAGTACATTGAGTACATTGAGTACATTGAGTACATTGAGTACATTAAGTACATTGAGTACATTGAGTACATAGAGTACATTGAGTACATTGAGTACATTAAGTACATTGAGTACATTAAGTACATTGAGTACATTGAGTACATTGAGTACATTGAGTACATTGAGTACATTGAGTACATTGAGTACATTGAGTACATTGAGTACATTGAGTACATTGAGTACATTGAGTACATTGAGTACATTACGTACATTGAGTACATTGAGTACATTACGTACATTGAGTACATTGAGTACATTGAGTACATTGATTACATTGATTACATTGATTACATTGAGTACATTGAGTACATTGAGTACATTAAGTACATTAAGTATATTAAGCACATTAAGTACATTAAGCACATTAAGTACATTCAGCACATTAAGTACATTAAGTAAATTAAGTACATTAAGCACATTAAGTACATTAAGCTTATTAAGTACGTTAAGTACATTAAGCACATTAAGTACATTAAGTACATTAAGTACATTAAGTACATTAAGTACATTAATAACATTAAGTACATTAAGTACATTAAGTACATTAAGTACATTAAGTACATTAAGTACATTAAGTACATTAAGTATATTAATTATATTAAGTACATTAAGTACATTAAGTACATTAATTACATTAAGTACATTAAGTACATTAATTACATTAAGTACATTAAGTACATTAAGTATACTAAGTACATTAATTACATTAAGTATACTAAGTACATTATACGCTGATATTGATATGATATAGTTTCTATCACTTATCTTCAGAAACTTATCTGTAATTAGTAAAGTGATGATAGTAATGTTAAATTATGAGTGGTTTTACGTAATAACTTATTCATACTATCATACAAATTCCACAAACTTTGTTGTATAACTAATTGGAAGACCATAGATCGCAAGGTTGATTTTGAATAAGATATTACTAGACACTAGTATCGTTATTATGTAATATAATAATATATTATGAATATAAAACAACAAAAAAATGAAAACAAAAAAAAAGAAGACAATAAAAACATATTGTCTACATAACGGAAAATTTATACATCTGAATCAAAATATTGATTATAATGCTATTAGGCTATCCACTCCGATAATCGTTACCGATAATTATCTCCGATAATTCGTTAAAAAAGGTTATCTGTTTATCTAGATAAAACATATTTTTATCGGTATAAAAATTCACTAGAAATTACCGAAAAAACTGCCACAATACCGTACAATTTTAAAAAAATATTAGTGTTTTTGCCTTCCCAAGTAATCCAAAAAACAGTCCCAAACGTTTTATAGTATGATATAAGAGGTAGTTTACTTAAATGTGAGCTTAAGAGGTTTATTTACATTTGTATACCTATGGACCTGTAGAACTGTAGAAGTCTAGAGAAAGTTATTGACATTGTTACCTTACGGCGTTCTACCTTACAACCATTCTGGAGACAGGAACGAGCATGTTACTGTTAACTAGAGCCAAAAATACCGGCAGGGCACTGAATTAAATTCCGTAAGTGTTCTAGGCGTGAAACATTGTCTTCAGGAGAAGGAATCCTTTGCTCCAATTTTTTCCACAGGATAAGGAAACGATTCACTGAATCACTTTAAATTCTTTACTGTTTCGAGGAGAATTGGTATTTGTTGCACTACTGTTCTCAGGAGAAGGAAACCGGTGGTCTAATGTTTTGGAGAGAACTAGTGCGTTACTGTTCTCAGGAGAAGGAAACCGGTGGTCTAATGTTTTGAAGAGAACTAGTGCGTTACTGTTCTCAGGAGAAGGAAGCCCTTTGTCTACTATTTTGAAGAGAACTGGTGCACTACTGTTCTCAGGAGAAGGAAACCGGTGGTCTAATGTTTTGAAGAGAACTAGTGCGTTACTGTTCTCAGGAGAAGGAAACCGGTGGTCTACTGTTTTGAAGAGAACAAGTGAACTACTGTTCTCAGGAGAAGGAAACCCTTGGTGTACTGTTTTGAAGAGAACTGGTAGTACACTACTGTTCTCAGGAGAAGGAAGCCCTTTGTCTACTATTTTGAAGAGAACTGGTGCACTACTGTTCTCAGGAGAAGGAAACCGGTGGTCTAATGTTTTGAAGAGAACTAGTGCGTTACTGTTCTCAGGAGAAGGAAACCGGTGGTCTACTGTTTTGAAGAGAACAGGTGCACTACTGTTCTCAGGAGAAGGAAACCCTTGGTGTACTGTTTTGAAGAGAACTGGTAGTACACTACTGTTCTCAGGAGAAGGAAACCGGTGATCTACTGTTTTGAAGAGAACTATTGCGTTACTGTTCTCAGGAGAAGGAAACCCTTTGTCTACTATTGAGTATTGGTAGTTGTAGTAGTAACTGTTGGTGTTGTACTTTATCAAGATTACTGGTCAACAGTGATAAAAGTCGACAATTAGTTTTTGTGAAATTTGAAAGACAGTTTGGCTTTGGCCTTCAGCAGAAAAATTATCGGTTTTATCGGTTTTATCTAGATAAAACCTAAATTTTTATCTGTTTATCTAGATAAAAGATTTCATACCGATAATGGATAGCCTAAATGCTATGTTATTTTAGATTAATTGGAACTTTTATTGGATTATTGAATTATGCTGATATTTTAGTATCTAGAACATTAATAAAAGCACGACTTTTAACTGTTGTTTAAAATTATTATGTGACGTATTGACAAACGCGTTAGATTGGTTTCAAAATAAAAATTACAATTGTGCAGTGGTGACTGGTGAGAACAGTTCAGATTATCATTGAGTAATTGGGCTCCAATATTAGCATGGATAAGTGCTAACCCAACACTTTTTAATGCTTTGTCGTATAACATTTTATTTCTGCAAATGAGCTTTGTGTCTAATTTATGGTTGAAACTGGATCAGGAAGAGCCATTTTAAAGTGAATTCAAATATTTTCAACGGGATTCTGTCAAGCAGAAGATCCTACAGCCCTTGGAGATCTCAATTATCTGTAATTTCAAAAACGGTTAGCTGGAGGTCAACCATAGGATCCTGTCAAGCAAAAGATTCTACAACCATGTACAGGTATAATAACGCTATAAGCCTGGGGTCCCCTGGTAACACGGCGACTGGAGAGGTAAGTCTAGCTCGGAGTCTTAACGATTTGGTAGTTCTGATAGTTGGATAATATCCGGTGGGAAGAGACAAGGACAAATGAAACAGGAAGTTAGGAATGTAGGCTGCTTCATTTGTCCTTGTCTCTTCCAACCGGATATTATCCAACTATCAGTATTCCAATCATGAGACTAATAAACAGCGAACTATTCCATCATTTGATTTGGTAGTAGTAATGGTATTTTTGTGGACAAATACAACACATCTCGATAATATACTATTATTATAGTGAATAGTGTTCCTTCCTGCTTTTCTGGTAGTGTTCCTTCCCGGGCTTACACTTTGAAGTATAAACAGTGTCCCTCTTTCTTGGGGCGGCCAAATATTTCTGCTTTCCAGATGAATTGGATGAATCTCTAATTTAAGTTATTTCTTGTTTTTATTTTTTATACATAACAAAAAATAAAACAATATGTTTTGAATGCATGTGTGATAAAAATTGTACAACAAAAATATCACTTCAGATCGTAGTCAAGTCGCAAATCAAATATCAACTTACTAAAAATTTAAAAATCAGTTCAGTCCATTTCCATAAAAATCTATTTCCATAATAAAAAAACCTGTACATGTCCTTATACATGTGCCCTGCAATCTTGCGAGTAATCTACTTGAACTCAATAGTGACGTCTGTAGATGTGTCCACTCCTTGTTGATCAAACTCACATCTGTAGGTGCCGCTGTCTTCGGGGCTCGGGTTCTTGAGGATCATTTGGTAGGTTCCTGAAATAAACACAGGTTAAGATTTATACACTAATAATTACATTAATTGTACTAATTATTTAGGTAAAGATTGATATTCCAGTTACTTATTGCATTGAATTATGAGTGGTATGTCAGAATAAACCCAGAATAAAAACAGTATATATAAAAAATTAACTTTTGGCAATCGATTTTTAGACTAACATTACAATATTTTACAAAATGTTATTATTCAAGATAATATAATTAAAGGATAAAGTATCCAAAAAAATAACCTTTTCCTCGTTCGATACTGATAGTATCACTATCATCAAGAAGTTCATCACCGTCATCAGTTACTCTGTACCAGTTAATGTTATCTGGACTCTTAGGGTCTTTCAGTTTCAGCTGAGAATATATAAAATGTTAGCTTTCGTGGTATAATGATCATTACCCGAATTTCAAATACGCGATTCAACTAAACGCTGGTCTGCACTCTGCACGAAGCCTCTCGACGTGTATTCCTTGTCCTCGACCAATGACGAAAATACGAGGATGCTGGGAGTCTCACCCTAATCACACTTACTGTTGCATTACTATCGGCGAAGCACCGCCGGCTCACAATTTACCTACTTTACTTACTCGTGCTCTCCAAAAACTAGGCCTCCAAAATTAGTTTTGTCATTGAGTCATTGGGCTTTGTTGATATCAAAATCTACCATAACCAAGTAGTCGAGACATTTGACAATTTTACATCGTTAAACAGTAAACTTACGTTGTCAATATCAACGTCACACTTGATAGTGAGAGGTTGTCCAGACTTCTGCTTTTTAGACAGTTGTTTAGCATTGGCAATGTTCAGTTTCACAGATCCCTCTGAAAAAGAAAAAGTATGTTAAAAAGTAAGTTTTTTAATCTTTTCCGTCCTTGATTACAGAGAGGAAATGTATTTTTGGTAATGAATGTTGCTTTATAGAATTAGGAACAAGTTGTTTTATATGAGAATCAGAAAAAGCAAGTTTAGTGGATTATATAGTGTTGGACCACCAATAGCAAATATTAGCGAGAACTATTAAGCTATTGATAGTGTTGAACGACATATCAATAGCTTAATGATCATTAAAGAAAAGCAAAAAATCTGAAAATAGTCGAGAAGCCTCGGTATTCAAATATCCGCAAATCTGCGACAAGAAATAAATCCTTGTGTTTGAAAACAGCCTGATCTTACCTAGAAGGACAAGCTTGACCTCGACCTCACATTTGAAGCTTTCTCCATCCTTCTCAATGTAGATGGAAGCTACATAAATACCCGCATCTTCGGCATCAAACTTCCTGCGTGATGAGAGTTTAAATGGTGATGATGAAAATCTTGTAGGGTCATTCATGATTATTCAAGATAATTAAAAAATCATAATAGATTAGTTAAGGTAATCTTTGCAGTCCTACTTTTAATGTTTCACACGAACGATTTAAAAAAGTAGAATGGAGAAATTTGATTTAGATAATAGTTAAATTCCGTTTGTAAATACAAACGATTTGTTCTATCTTTGATTTGAATAAAGTTATAAGATAATAATAAATAAGGAGTACCGAAACAAGATGTTACCTGATGGTGAATCCGTTGAATTTAGATTTGCCGTCGGATTTAGGATCCCAGGGTTCGTTGTTCTTTTCCCACTTGATTGTGGCGTATTTCTTGAAGGTCTTCTTAACTTCACCGGCCAACTGAAGTTGTGTTTGTTAGTTAAATCTGTCATATACATCAATATAAGTAATGTTTTGGCTTCAAAGTTAACCAAATATCAAGTGTTTCTACAGGTATCAAACCTATTCTAAGTATGCTTCATTCCACTATTAAGGCATGATTCTATAAAAATTGCCAGTTCTTACCTTGACATTGACATTGGTTCCCTTGATTCCCTTAACAATTGGCTTCTTTGCCTTAACATCACATTCCAGCGGAAGGAACTCCTTGCACACTCCATCAGATCCCTTCTCTGTCCCCTCCTTGCATTCACATTGGTAGTTTCCGACTGAGTTTGTGCAGACCTGCAGAAGTAATGTAAATTTAACTTTTTGTTAACAAAATCAAATTAAGAAACACAATGTAATATAAGTTTGGTAAACTATTACATATTTATTATATATTATAACAAAATCAAATTAAGAAACACAATGTAATATAAGTTTGGTAAACTATTGCATATTTATTATCTTCCGTAAGACAATTAAATGGTTGATTGCAAATTATTCATTAACGATTGATAACCCATTTTCATGTATCCAGCTTGTATTTATGAAATTGGTACAATTCTTTATGTTACCATTTTTAACGTATGTATTAATCACTCGAAATATCTCCTATAATAACTGAGCTCGTCCACATTGAATAGCAAAAATGAACGCCACCAAAGACAAACAGTAACCCCGTCCTTTTAATTTATTTGGTTGGGCACACAGTAAGTAAACACACAAGGTTCCGGTTGAAATTTTCGTAGAAAAACTACATCATGAGACCTGAATATACGTAAGTCAAAAAAACTTTTATGAACTAAAACAGACCAATGTCTGAAAAACCCCGTACCTCATTTTCTCCACAGCTATCAGGTAAAGCACACTCGTCAATATCAGCACAGGACCCATCCTGGTTCTCGAACCCGTCAGCACAGACACATTCCTTAGATTTCTTTACTCTGATGAAAGTATCCAGACAATCGCAGATGAAGCTTCCTGAATGTTTTATTTGTTGGAGCAAGTGGGCTTGAAAATATCAAAAATGACTGTTATATTAATTGGTTTCTAATACTGGTGTCTTAGTGTACAAAAATAGCTGGTCATCTGTCGCTTTTATTAACTTAGTTAGTAGTTTACACTTATTACACTAATTACCCTGTAATTACCCTGTAATTACCCTGTAATTACCCTGTAATTACCCTGTAATTACCCTGTAATAACTCTCTTATTACCCTGTAATTACCCTCTAATCACCCTCTAATGACCCTCTTATTACACACCTTCAATGTTGGAACACCTCTCAGTTTCAGAGCAAGGACTATCAGCACACTCGTCAACATCCTCACATGTTCCCTTTACAGCTTCGTATCCCTTCTTGCAGTCACAACTGAGAATTATTTTATAATTGACGAGCGAATTCAGATTTATATTAGTTATAGTAATCGAAATAGCAGATATTAAGAATAGAAATGTAGGCTATAACAACAAAATGTCATAAAATCAAATGCGAGATCAGTGAACGTTATATAGCTGAAAATCAGCTGTGTCATTCCTGGTGGTACAATTAGTAAAATTGGTAAATTGGCAGCTCTAAAAATCAGGCAATCAACAGCTCTCAACCGCATTTCCTTACGTGTAAGATCCGGCAGTGTTGGTACAGTCCCCGTTACCACATGGTTCCTCAGCACACTCGTCGATATCGATACACGTGACACTGTCGAACTTGTATCCGGTCTTACAGAGGCATTCGTAGTCGGTTCCGTCTTCCTTGCACTCGCCTGAGAGCCGTGGGGTTTGTCAGAACTTTATTCAAGGGGTGCAGAATATTATGGATACTTATTACTTAATGGGTGAGTGTGGATTTGGATTTTGAAACACCATTTCGAGTCGAAATGGGTCCTATGAGAGCAAAACATATATTCCCTAGCTAAGTTGGATTAAATTGTAACCATTTAATGAATATCTAAAACCGGAACCAAAACCAAAAACATACCGTTCTCTCCACACTTGTCTGCATCGCAACCTCCAGGTACTCTCGGGAGACAGAGTGGCAGATCTTCTACCATTCCGCATTCCTGACCATCTGGACATCTGACATCGTCACAGGTTGGGCATGCTGCCTTCATGTACTCAGAACTGAAAACAGGTAGATATTAGTTAACTTGATAATATGGTGTCAGGTTGGGCATGCTGCCTTCATGTACTCAGAACTGAAAACAGGTAGATATTAGTTAACTTAATAATATGGAACTGAAAACAAGTAGATATAAGTTAACTTAATAATATGGTGTCTTGATCACCCTGTTTTCTTTCGAGTTGCTATGAGAAAAATATAATTATGAAATTACTTCTTCGCCTGCATTCTTCACTAATATTCAGTGACATTTACAATAATCGAGAACTATCCAGCTGAATGTCAACTTTGAAGCTTGATAAGTCGTGTTATTTTGAGGTTAGCTTTGTAACTAAATTAAACTTAAGAATTGATAGGAGAGTTTTCTTACCCGGTCAGTTTTTTGCAGACAGCAGTAAGTTTGCACCATTGGTGACCGTGAGGATTCTTCAAACAATCAGTCATGGAGCATGAACCGTCATCGTTGATACCGACAGCGCCGATACTGTTGATCCGAGCTCTGTTTACATCAGTAAGCGCCTGAGAGGTGTTGTAATTAATTAATTAATTAATTATATAATTATATTAATATATCTATAGCCTGAGAGGTGTTACCATTAGTTACCATTTATAGTTACCATTAGTTACCATTAGTTACCATTAGTTACCATTAGTTACCATGAGTTACAGATATATAGACTTATAGAGGTGTTGTAATTAATTATTTAATTAATATCAGTAAGTTTATGTAAGGTTTATCTTTAGATTGTATTTGTGCGAAACGTGGTCAACACATGGTCAACACATGGTGAACACGTGGTCACGTTATATATTACGTCTTTATGAGTCAATTTATTACCTGTGTCCAGGGGCTGTGGAAGATACAGCTTTCCATCAAGTATCCATCAGGACAGCTGATTGAGGGAGAAAGGCCAGCATCAATCCTGTTGAGGAGTTACCATTAGTTACCATTAGTTACCATTAGTTACCATTGCATTAGTTACCATTAGTTACCATAAGTTATTATTAGAGTATTAGCTATCATTAGTTACTATTTTTATTATAAGTGACCTTCAGTTATTATCAGTATATTAATTATAATTCCCTACTCTAAATAATGACACGCCTATACCTTATATCAACACTAAAATTAAGTTTTAAAAGTTACGCTAATATTCAGGGATTTGTGTTCAGTTCAACATAGCTGTTAAAGTAAAGTAAAGTAAAGTAAGTACCTGTATTCGATCTGGTGAATGTCTTCCTGGGTACATGGGTCAGTGAAGATGTTATCTTCACCACAGTATCCAACAGCCTGGCGATAAAATAGTTTCAATAAGTACAACTAACTTAATTAATAATAATAAATAAATAAATAAAAGTAACTTAATTAATAAAAACAAATAAATAAATCAACACTAACTTACCCTGACAGGGAACTTCTTGCTATGAGAAGCTCTAGCTTCACATCGTACCAGTCCGTTAGTGTTGGCAATGGTGACTCCATCAGCTGCACTTGGCGCTCCAAAGGTGTGGCACCTGGTAATTTATAATAACTATTAATTAGTGATTTAAGACTATTGTTATTAATAGTATTAATTTTTCAGCATCATAATCAGCAATTTAAGAAAACAACAAATCTAGAAAATTGTGCTGCTAGTAATATATTATGACGTCACATCTATGAAAACCAAAAAATAATTTTGTTTGTAATTACTTAAATAAAGAAATTTTGAATAATAACCTGTAAACTCGTTCTCCTTCTGAGCAGGTAGCGAAACTGTGAGCATCATCACCGATAGCTTCATCTCCGTAAACTGTTCGGTCTGAAAGTTGGCAGAGATCAGCAAAACGTGATAAAGGTAACACGTGACAAAAGTAACACGTGATAAAGGTACTCACATTGAAAACATAACTGATGCTAAAATTGTAACTGTCTCTGAACCGCCAATATACAACAAATTAATTAACTAATTAATTGAATGATTAATTAATTAACTAATTAATTAACTAATTAATTAATTAATAGCTTACATTTAGTGTGTACTGGCATGCAAGTTCCGGCAATCTCATCAAATTCGTATCCGTCACTGCAGATACAGATATAATCATCTGCTCCTTTAGGTTCGCAATCACCGTTATCTCCGCATCTGTAGGGACACATTATTAATTAATTAATTAATTAATTAATTAATAAATGGGAATTTATTTGGGATTTATAGTCGGTATTTAGTTAGTTTAGTGTATAACACATACCTATCGACATCACAACCGGTCTGCTTCTCAACACAAGTGGGGAACTTCTTGTCACTGTCATCTCCATCATCATCTATCATTTGGCACTCGAAACTTTCCTCGCAGCTGTATCCGTCACAGGTTGGGCACACTGCTTCTGCGTAGGCATCCCTGCGGGTTATACGTTAGACTATTTACACATGAAACGTATTAAGGTATTTAATAAAGTTATTTAATGAAATTTGAGCTACTCATGAGACTAAAGTGCAAATGAGTGTAACATTAAATAAGTTATTATATTCCGTGAGAAAAACGTCTCAATTTCTTAATTAAACCAAGACACAGCGACACCAATTATGTCGTCTTTATAGATACATATTAACAGTTGTTTAATTAAGAAATTTATTTTCAAAAACTTTAAAAAAATACAGACAAGAAAGATAAAAAGGTAACAGGACGTGTGTGAGCCCCTAATCAATATAGTCAGTGATAGACCGAGGGCAGGATTTGCGAACGAGGCCGAGGAAGGCATATTGTAAATTAGTAATTTAACCGAGGCCGAGGAGAACCGAGGTTTAATTTTTTCAACCGAAGCCAAGGAATTTTGGTACAAATTTTGGTACAAAATTGACATAGTTATTGTTTTAATCTTCACAGTTTTCAACCTTGAACAATCTATTTTACTTTCAACAAAAGTTGCGTACCAATTTTCCAAAATTACGAATTTTTAAAGTGCCTATAGCTATTTTTTTTCATGGTAAAATTTGTACAAAGTCCTCGGTTAAATCCTCGGTTAAATCTTCAAATTTTGCCGAGGCCGAGGAATGGCAACTCGACTTTTTACCGAGGCCGAGGCAAACCGAGGAATCATTCTTCTGACCGAGGCCGAGGAAAAATCGTCATTCCTCGGTAAAACTGAGGCCGAGGACTCGGTCGATCACTGAATATAGTGCTCTCTTTGCCCCCACATCTAGGTTTAACCGGTTCAACAGGTTTTATACAGCTCATTAGGTTTGGTCACATATAATGTGGGGTGCTCACACCGCATAGAGCACGAGAAACGAGTGACTATGTGGATTGTATGCGGAGGGAAAAGTATGCGGAGTGAAAAGAACTGTGGAAATGTTGAATTTATGAATTTAGCAACATATTTCATTAGTCATATTTGTACGCATAAATGTAATATATAGTATTTTATATATTTAAATGCAATATTTTGCTGAGAGAAGGATCTTGAAAATGCCTCTTCTAAATGAGGGTTCACACCGCATAGAGCACGAGAAACGAGTGACTATGTGGATTCAGGATTGTATGCGAAGGGAAAAGTATGCGGAGTGAAAAGAACTGTGAAAATGTTGAATTTATGAATTTAGCAACATATTTCATTAACAAATTGAATTATTCAACGAGAGTCGAGACGAGATGTGGGAGAGTAAGTTTTATTAGCTTTAATAAAAGTTGAATACCGTAGATCAACGACTCTGAACAAAAGAGAATGTGAGCGGCTTCAAGCCAAACGAGGCAACCGACGGTAATAGTGGTGGTAATAGTGGCAATAGTGGCAATAGTGGGGTATTATTTATTTTTTTACGGAACGATCTAACAATATCAACGATAAATAAATCAGTGGAGGCTTGAGGAGGTTTCAAGCGTTAAAGGATACTACTTATCGTAATTTTGAGAGCGACCTGTGCTTGAAAATGAAAGCAGCTGGTGAATACATAAAGACGGGCATTATAGAACTTCCCCTTCAAACGTTTAGCAGTTAGTTTGAGGCCTACTCACGTTACACGTACCAAGTTGTGTAGCGTTATTTGATTTGATTAAATAGTGCAATCGACACCTATGTCTTACAGACAAGGTGAAAAATCTCCAAACATTAGTAGTTCTACATAAGCAACAACATAATATGTTCATTATATGCAAGCCTCTTGATTTATAATCACCGGGTCTAGTAATTGTTTAAGAGAGTTCTCTGGCAGTTACGAAACTCGAGAGACTGTGGGATACTGAAGGGAAAGGAAGCAGTTCTAACGAGCGCTTCTCAAACACAAGGATATATCTTGTGAACTTGGCTAGTATATATGAAACATTTGACATGGAGTTGTAGAGTGAGTTATGTGCCTCGCCGGGCTAAAGTAGTGGATGTCCTTGCTGTACGGCAAGTTAAACAAGGAACTGAAACTACTAGGTTCCGTACAGACTCAACTCTGCACCCATGTCAATATGTTCATTATATGCAAGCCTCTTGATTTATAATATGCAGAAGAACTCACATATTCTCCACGAGTTTGCAAACATTAAAGCTGTATTCCTACATAAACAACAACATAATATGCAGAAGAACTCACATATCCTCCATGAGTTTGCAAACATTAAAGCTGTAGTTCCGCATAAACAACAACATAATATGCAGAATAACTCACATATCTTCCATGAGTTTGCAAACATTAAAGCTGTAGTTCTGCATAAACAACAACATAATATGCAGAATAACTCACATATCCTCCATGAGTTTGCAAAGATTAAAGCTGTAGTTCTACATAAACAACAACATAATATGCAGAAGAACTCACATATCCTCCATGAGTTTGCAAACATTAAAGCTGTAGTTCCGCATAAACAACAACATAATATGCAGAATAACTCACATATCCTCCATGAGTTTGCACACGAGGGTAATATCACACCAGTTGTTGGCGTTGCAGCTTGGTACAACACAGTCCTTGTCGTTAGAGATGATACCCTTAGCATCAACTTTGTTTACCAGCCTGGTTAGGGTGGAATTTAGGTTATCATATAGGAGTGGAAGTTTGTTTTATCAAAATCACACTACTCAATTTACTACATAATTACTAAAGCTAGGTTATTTACTAACAAAATCGCTCAATTGCTATCAGCTATAAACTTTCAAAAAGATCAATTAAAACCATTCACAGCCCACTCACATGTTCCACCAGAAGGAGTGAGCATTACAAATGATAGCTTCATAACCAGCAGGACACTTCAAGCTAGGGTCGGTACCTCTAGCGTACAGTTTCTTGTACAGGTTCAGTTTGGGGCCGTTGCAAGGGCTTGCTATTTGTACTTGTTCTGAGCAGATGGCTCGGGCCTGTTTTTAGATTTGTTAGTGAATTATAATGCTGCAAATCAGGCCTCAGGGTCAATGCATATAATTGGTCGGAAAAGCGAATCAATACTTATTGTGTGATAATTAAATTATGTAATTATGCAAATATGTAATTATTCAATTATGAATTTAACAGTGTAAATACTTACAATAACTCCCTGACCACCCCATCCGTTGTGAGCTACACAGATCTCACCGCCATCACCCTTTACAAGAGCACCGTCAGCGTTAACAGCAGTATTTCCAGTAGCAACCTCACAGAAGGACACAACCTGGTGAAAATAATGAGTTATTAAAAATGTTAAAACAAGGACTCGATAGAAACCAAACGTTAAAATGTCAAAGAATTGGGAAAAAGGTTAATAAAAGTTAATAAAAGTATAACCTTATGACAAAGGTTTGATATTATTCTGGTTTTGATAAATTAATTGGAGAGTGTGTAGGTTGGAAAATATCAGGGATGGATTTATTAATTTGGAGAGTATTTATATCTTAATTTATTAATTTTTTAAATAATTAATTAATTAAATAATTTAAATTTAAATTCCCACCTTTCCACTCGGGCACTTGGCCTGTGAAACGGCATCATCTACAGCTGCACTCTTGTCTCCAACAACCTGTTGTAAAATTGGGTTCATATCAAGAAGTTGTTGGGTTAATATCAAGAAGTTACAATTATCAAAAAGTTTCAAGTAATTTGCTTTAAGATTGGAATTTGGAACTACACTTAGATCAGGGTTAAATTAAAACAGAATGTATTTAACGTTTATATATGCTTATATATATTGCTTTCTTAAGATTTGTGTTTTCTTATAATCATGTAATACTGAACATACAACTATATACTTTTAAATACTTATAGGCTGTTCCAAGACCCGGGTCCAAATTTGAAATTATAATCTTGTATTTCATGAAAATGTAATAACTTATCTACAATTTAAAACAAAAATCGACCTGTTCGTCTCATTTGTTAGAGTTTGAGAGCCATTCAAAATTTGGACTCGAGTCTTGTAAAATTTGGACACGAGTCTTGTAGCACCCTGTAAAGTGAGGCACTGTAAAACTACATACCTCTTCATCAGTAGTCTCTTCGATAACAACAGGATCAGCAGGTCCCCAGACCTTGACCTCGCACAGGGTGAGATGAGTAGTTGGGTTTACAACCTGATAAAATATATGGTTAATAAAAAGAGGCTTGATAAAAACCAAGGGTTAGATAGTTAGATAAGTGGTTGGGTTTATACTTTATAAGTTTTATAAGTTTTATAAGTTTATAACCTTTACTGAAGATCCAACAATTCCGTTCTCTCCACAGTTAACTGAGTAGCTGTACTTTATTGGGTTGTACTCGATAGTACCGCACAGAGCGTCTCCTACGAATACCTGAGGGTTGTGTTAAATTTAAATAATTTTATTTTATAAAAAAATACATGAAAAAAACATTTTAATAATTAACTAGGGGAAGTTATTGATTGGTAGAGAATCTCTTCAAAGAAAAGCTCTCGTGTGCCAAAACTGGAAGGTTGGTGCCTGATCGCATACAGTTTTAATGAATCGATGACAAAATTGTTTCACTTTTATTGCAATACATTATACAAGTCTCATTTAATTAAATAACAGCCACTGCACTGATAATGATATGTGTAATCACGGTACAATTCCATACCTGAACCCCATTAATACGGTTACTGCAGCAATCTACTCGGTTCTTGATCCACACACTCTTGATCACGTAGTTGTCCTGAAGATTAACTTGCCACGAGCCTGCACCGTTAGTGTGAGTGCAACTTCCACTGGGAAGGAAATATTTATATTACTTTATGGACACGTTCATTGAAGTTTGAGGATATTGGTAAATATTAGTGACCCTACTAAATGGCACGATGGTGTAAAATGTGTCACACTATAAAACTATATAAACCCTCAATGGTTAGGATAATCGTTTCATCCTCTAGATAAACTTTGTCGCATAACGATATCTTTATCAGACGATAAGATATCGCTTAAATGCGGCCGGCAGTGAGTTGTAAACTTTGTCACACTATAAAAATGTGACAGAGTTTATATGGACCCCTTGTTGCCGTGTTTGACCAAATTTTCGAATTTCAAATTTATAGGATGGTTGCATATGACTATTATCTACATATTTAGCGACTTTTTTCGTTAAATGGTAGCACCATGTAAACTCCGTCACACATTTAAGAAATTTATATGAGGGATATTTATGACATCCTGACAAGAAATGCCGAATAGTCTA
This sequence comes from Bolinopsis microptera, assembly GCF_026151205.1. NCBI lineage: Eukaryota > Metazoa > Ctenophora > Tentaculata > Lobata > Bolinopsidae > Bolinopsis > Bolinopsis microptera. The sequence continues at coordinate 7,570,561 of NC_087084.1, read as the reverse complement.
GCATTATTTTGTGAGCTGAATGTGTTTGGAATTGTTCACATATTTCATTGTTATAGGCAAATACAAATACAGAAGGCAGAAATAGGTAAATTTAGTCACATAAATTTGTATGATATCTCAACATGTGTGAAATTGAGTAAATATTAGTATACCAACTTAAACACCCTATATTACGTACTATGGATCAATTAACAATATTTCAACCATACGCCGGTCATATAAATTATTATATGGCAGTGATATGTTAACATTGGCAAAATTTCAACACCTGAACAGGGTAAAAATTTGTAAATTTCGTCACAAAAAAAATATTATAACTTTATTTGCTCCGTGTTGGCAAAATAACTAATTTATCGACATAGTGATGGTGATAAAGTAACATTATATACTAATTGAGGTATGATTCTTCAAAATAGGGGCAAGAAATGTAAATTTCGTCACATTAGCCATAGCATTAGTTAGATAGATTTTCTTTCATATCAACTGCCCTTATTATAGCAAGAATGGATTTATACAAGAAATGTAGAAACCCATGCCAATTTTTCATCACATTGAAACTATACTGTTGGGGCAGGAAAAGTGAATTTTGTCACATTTCAGTAACTTAGTAAAATTAAACTCAGCATTGTTAAACTTGAGTTCTAATTTGCAGAACAATAACCAACCAATAATTCCTGGAGGAAAATTGAATTTTAACCGAGGTATGGTAAATGGTTCTTCAAAATAGGGGCAAGAAATGTAAATTTCGTCACATACGTCATTTTAAAATTTAGATAGATTTTCTTTCATATCAATAGTCCTTATTATAGTTAGAATGGATTTATACAGGAAATATAGAAACCCATGCCAATTTTTCATCACATTGAAATTATACTGTTGGGGCAGGAAAAGTAAATTTCGTCACATTTCAGTAACTTGGTAAAATTAAACTCAGCATTGTTAAACTTGAGTTTTATTTTGCTAAACAATAACCAACCAATAATTTCTGGAAGAACATTTTATAATGTATGTAATATGTTAATCACAGACTATTCCATTCTATAATCATTGCATTGTTTCCAAATTTAACCTATTTATGATGTCTTATCATTTTGTGACGATGTTTACATCAACTGCCCTATACTTGAATCAACTGTATCCGTGTATCGTCCTTATATAGAGTTTTCCCGCAAAATGTAACTTATTTACGTTGTCGTATCATTTTGTGACGATTTTTACATCAAGTGCCCTATACTTGAATCAACTGTATCCGTGTATCGTCCTTATATAGAGTTTTCCCGCCTTCCAAACCAAAATCAGATATAAATGATTTCGGAAATTCACCCAGAATTTCAAATTCCATATAATGTGACAGAATTTACATCATTTCCGAATAACCAAGTGCATGTATTAGCTAACTTTTCAAAACAACATATTCTAGGGCTATGATTGGCAGAAGAACCATCAAATAATGAGTTGAAAGGGTTTTGAGGACACCTCACAGTAGAAAAGAGGTCTCGTATTCTGAGTGTGACAAAGTTTACGAAATATTGCCTTAAAGCCGTTCGATCCGTGCCCTTTAACCAATGTTGTATCATAATTGTTAGATTGACCTAATCTACTATATTTCAGACCAAGGAATGATAATTGGGCAGCTATGGTAAACAATGTCACAAAAATGTGACATTTTTTACATTATAGTGCCTAAAAGCAATACATTTTATTTCTGAGCAGTGCATATGGGAGTATGGGTCACGTGGCTAATGTTCAGAACTTATGAACACGCTAGATTAATAGATGCTAAAATTAAGCCACTATCGTCAAAAACGCTATTTTAGAAATTTACCAATATCCTCAAACTTCAATGAACGTGTCCTTATATATATACAAATTATATATAATATGTTCTTTGACCTTTCAATCCTAAACGAAGAGACTAAAATCAATGTGATCGATCATTCGCATTACTTTGTTACATACACCTAAGCAACTCAATATTTCAATTAATCTCTACTTACGCAGTCCATTTACCAGCCTCTTTGCCATCAACAGCACGGCTAGAGACACCTCCCCATCCAGTTGAAGTCTGTGAAGTTGGTTTACCGAAGGCAAGGTTAGCGAGATGTTCATCTCCGGATTCTACTCGGGGATCTGCCAGTACTTTCACCTATAATTTAATGGTTAATATTACAGTTAAAATACTTACATTTATAAAAGTATAAAGACTTATGAACAAACATTTATAAACCGTCTGAAAAAATTGATCAAAACATTACTTTTTAGTTAAAAAGATATAACTATTATAAATGGTGATAAGGTATACGCATAGTTATAGTTATAAAAGCATACATTTTTACCTCACAAAGAGTTAAGTAAGCAAGACGTATTGGTTAGGTACGTGCTGCCTTGATGGTAACACTAATTATGACTAATTATGACTAATTATGTCTTGCTAATTATGACTTGCTAATTATGACTTACCTCGCAGAGAGTCAAGTATTGGTTGGGTGCTGCTTTAATAGTAACACTTTCAAACATTTTCACTGTATCACTATTACAACCAACTTTGTAAGCTTTCTGTCCCTCCACATAGGCAATCTTACCACAAAGTGTGTCTCCAGCGAATACCTGGGGAAGTGGGGAATGTTGTGTTGAATTAAATAACTTTGAATTAATACTATTTCAGAATATGAGTATGACGTAAAAATTTCGATACGTTATTCAGCTATTTATTTCCATTAGAATATGTCTTCACTGAGTCTATTCAGAAATAATCAGAAATTTGAATGAAAGAACTATCAAATCATGAGACTCGATAACACTACACGAATCCACCAGATTAAATAACTTTGCGATGGAGCTGAAAGAGCTTACAGAGGAGACCTGACTTGTAGTCAGAAAATTTATTTAAATAGCAAGCTTAGAATGGTCGAAGATAAACCGGAATAAACTGGAATTGATCAGAGTATGGCAAAACCTGCCGTCATTCCTTTCAAATTATGTTGGTAAAATTAATCAATATTATGCAATTATTCAACAAATAATATACAATTATTTAACAAATAATTAACTTACGCTGACTCCGTTGATTCGGTCAGCACAACAATCCTCTCTGTTGTAGATGACGACTTGTTTCACAGCTACAGCATCATCAAAGTCGAGTTTCCAGTATCCGTCAACTGTGTTTCCAGTGTGAGAGCAACTAGCACCACTGGAGATAAGTTACATGGTAATTAAACATAAGTTATTAATGAAAAATAAGTGCATTTATTGAGCACATTTGTAAAAATATTGCATATACCTGCTTTTAATCAGTCTAAATTCTATTTACATATCATATTAAGTTTTCCCATTGAACATAAATCTTTTTCAAAATGATAGCTCCCAGTGTGGTTTGATCACATTAACTTACTCGAAATAGTCTCCAGCAATGTTGCCATCGATAGCTCGGTCAGCAACTCCGTTCCATCCAGTGTTGGACTGGCTTGCTACTCCGTCAGCAGCTACGTTAAGGAAAGTTCCTAGATCGTCACTTGGCGTGGCTGAGATGGAGGGGTTGATACAAATAATGTTAGGAATTAAGAGCCGAGACAAATTCTAATTTGGCTAAAAAAAAGATAAACTGAATTTTTACAGACTGAAAACCGTATGCTTACTCAGAATAACTTTAAATCATACTTCTATCAAAGATAATTTCCATCGAAAAGTTTTCAAAGACTTACCAAGAACTTGGACTTCACAAAGTGTCAGGTACTGTCCATCCTGGGTGATCTGAATAACTGATCCCACTTTACCTCCGCAATCAATCTTGTACACGGACTGTCCAGCAACATACTCGACAGCTCCACAGAGCTCAGCACCGACATATACCTGCAGATTAGACGACTTGTTATTACTACTGGTAAAACTGGTGATACTACTGGTAAAACTGGTGATACTACTGGTAATACTGGTAATACTACTGGTAATACTGGTAATACTGGTAACACTAGCTGGTTATTAAAAGTAATGTGATTTAAAGAACCACATAGCTCAGCACCGACATATACCTGCAGATTAGACCACTTTAGCTGGTTATTTAAAATAATGTGATTTAAAGAACCACAGCTTACAAGAACCCAATAAAGAAAACAGCAAAACACTTTTAAGGTTGTTCCAGGCTATTCTCACTCAAATTCAAACACCCGGACGAATCTATAATATAAAGATATGTCTAACCTTAGCACCGTTAATCCTCTCAGAACAGCAATCCAGTCTGTTGTAGATAACAACTGAGTCCACGGTGAACATATCCAGAAGGTCAACCTTCCACCTAAATTAATGTAGGAGTGTTATCTTGTAAGGGTACACTTCACATGAAGTAAACTGTAAACTAGAGGTAAGGAGTGACAACCATGATATACGTATTAGATTTCCTTTTAATGTCTGATTAAATTTTTTATCCTGGTTTTGCTTAGACTGTAAATACAAATAAATTCTTGTCTGACTGAATTTCTTGTTTGACTGAGTATCATCGCTTGTATTTTATCGTTTACAGCTTAATATCTACTTTGTTTAATGTTTATTCATAAGTTAATGTTTGCTCTACTAACAAATTGCTCTACTAACAAGTTGCTCTACTAATTTGTTGCTCTACTAACAAGTTGCTCTACAAACAAGTTGCTCTACTAACAAGTTGCTCTACTAACAAGTTGCTCTACTAACAAGTTGCTCTACTAACAAGTTGCTCTACTAACTTGTTGCTCTACTAACAAGTTGCTCTACTAACAGGTTGCTCTACTAACAAGTTGCTCTACTAACAAGTTGCTCTACTAACTTGTTGCTCTACTAACAGGTTGTTCTATTAACAAGTTGCTCTACTAACTTGTTGCTCTACTAACAATTGTTGCTCTACTAACAAGTTGCTCTACTAACTTGTTGCTCTACTAACAAGTTGCTCTACTAACAAGTTGCTCTACTAACAAGTTGATCTACTAACTTGTTGCTCTACTAACTTGTTGCTCTACTAACAGGTTGTTCTACTAACTTGTTGCTCTACTAACAAGTTGCTCTACTAACAGGTTGTTCTACTAACTTGTTGCTCTACTAACAAGTTGCTCTACTAACTTGTTGCTCTACTAACAGGTTATTCTATTAACAAATTGCTCTACTAACAAGTTGCTCTACTAACTTGTTGCACTACTAACAAATTGCTCTACTAACAGGTTGTTCTACTAACAGGTTGTTCTACTAACAAGTTGCTCTACTAACAAGTTGCTCTACTAACTTGTTGCTCTACTAACAAATTGCTCTACTAACAGGTTGTTCTACTAACAAATTGCTCTACTAACAAGTTGCTCTACTAACTTGTTGCTCTACTAACAATTGTTGCTCTACTAACAAATTGCTCTACTAACTTGTTGCTCTACTAACAAGTTGCTCTACTAACAGGTTGTTCTACTAACAAATTGCTCTACTAACTTGTTGCTCTACTAACAAATTGCTCTACTAACAAGTTGCTCTACTAACTTGTTGCTCTACTAACAAGTTGCTCTACAAACAAGTTGCTCTACTAACAAGTTGCTCTACTAACAAGTTGCTCTACTAACAAGTTGCTCTACTAACAAGTTGCTCTACTAACTTGTTGCTCTACTAACAAGTTGCTCTACTAACAGGTTGCTCTACTAACAAGTTGCTCTACTAACTTGTTGCTCTACTAACAAGTTGCTCTACTAACAAGTTGCTCTACTAACTTGTTGCTCTACTAACAGGTTGTTCTATTAACAAATTGCTCTACTAACAAGTTGCTCTACTAACTTGTTGCACTACTAACAAATTGCTCTACTAACAGGTTGTTCTACTAACAGGTTGTTCTACTAACAAGTTGCTCTACTAACAAGTTGCTCTACTAACTTGTTGCTCTACTAACAAATTGCTCTACTAACAGGTTGTTCTACTAACAAATTGCTCTACTAACAAGTTGCTCTACTAACTTGTTGCTCTACTAACAATTGTTGCTCTACTAACAAATTGCTCTACTAACTTGTTGCTCTACTAACAAGTTGCTCTACTAACAGGTTGTTCTACTAACAAATTGCTCTACTAACTTGTTGCTCTACTAACTTGTTGTTCTACTAACAAGTTGCTCTACTAACTTGTTGCTCTACTAACAAGTTGCTCTACTAACAGGTTGTTCTACTAACTTGTTGCTCTACTAACAAGTTGCTCTACTAACAAGTTGCTCTACTAACTTGTTGCTCTACTAACAGGTTGTTCTATTAACAAATTGCTCTACTAACAAGTTGCTCTACTAACTTGTTGCACTACTAACAAATTGCTCTACTAACAGGTTGTTCTACTAACAAATTGCTCTACTAACAAGTTGCTCTACTAACAAGTTGCTCTACTAACTTGTTGCTCTACTAACAAATTGCTCTACTAACAGGTTGTTCTACTAACAAATTGCTCTACTAACAAGTTGCTCTACTAACTTGTTGCTCTACTAACTTGTTGCTCTACTAACAAATTGCTCTACTAACTTGTTGCTCTACTAACAAGTTGCTCTACTAACAGGTTGTTCTACTAACAAATTGCTCTACTAACAGGTTGTTCTACTAACTTGTTGCTCTACTAACAGGTTGTTCTACTAACTTGTTGCTCTACTAACAGGTTGTTCTACTAACTTGTTGCTCTACTAACAATTGTTGCTCTACTAACAAGTTGCTCTACTAACTTGTTGCTCTACTAACAAGTTGCTCTACTAACAAGTTGCTCTACTAACTTGTTGCTCTACTAACAGGTTGTTCTATTAACAAATTGCTCTACTAACAAGTTGCTCTACTAACTTGTTGCACTACTAACAAATTGCTCTACTAACAGGTTGTTCTACTAACAGGTTGTTCTACTAACAAGTTGCTCTACTAACAAGTTGCTCTACTAACTTGTTGCTCTACTAACAAATTGCTCTACTAACAGGTTGTTCTACTAACAAATTGCTCTACTAACAAGTTGCTCTACTAACTTGTTGCTCTACTAACAATTGTTGCTCTACTAACAAATTGCTCTACTAACTTGTTGCTCTACTAACAAGTTGCTCTACTAACAGGTTGTTCTACTAACAAATTGCTCTACTAACTTGTTGCTCTACTAACTTGTTGTTCTACTAACAAGTTGCTCTACTAACTTGTTGCTCTACTAACAAGTTGCTCTACTAACAGGTTGTTCTACTAACTTGTTGCTCTACTAACAAGTTGCTCTACTAACAAGTTGCTCTACTAACTTGTTGCTCTACTAACAGGTTGTTCTATTAACAAATTGCTCTACTAACAAGTTGCTCTACTAACTTGTTGCACTACTAACAAATTGCTCTACTAACAGGTTGTTCTACTAACAAATTGCTCTACTAACAAGTTGCTCTACTAACAAGTTGCTCTACTAACTTGTTGCTCTACTAACAAATTGCTTTACTAACAGGTTGTTCTACTAACAAATTGCTCTACTAACAAGTTGCTCTACTAACTTGTTGCTCTACTAACTTGTTGCTCTACTAACAAATTGCTCTACTAACTTGTTGCTCTACTAACAAGTTGCTCTACTAACAGGTTGTTCTACTAACAAATTGCTCTACTAACAGGTTGTTCTACTAACTTGTTGCTCTACTAACAGGTTGTTCTACTAACTTGTTGCTCTACTAACAGGTTGTTCTACTAACTTGTTGCTCTACTAACAATTGTTGCTCTACTAACAAGTTGCTCTACTAACTTGTTGCTCTACTAACAAGTTGCTCTACTAACAAGTTGCTCTACTAACAAATTGCTCTACTAACTTGTTGCTCTACTAACAAGTTGCTCTACTAACTTGTTGCTCTACTAACAAGTTGCTCTACTAACAAGTTGCTCTACTAACTTGTTGCTCTACTAACAGGTTGTTCTATTAACAAATTGCTCTACTAACAAGTTGCTCTACTAACTTGTTGCACTACTAACAAATTGCTCTACTAACAGGTTGTTCTACTAACAGGTTGTTCTACTAACAAGTTGCTCTACTAACAAGTTGCTCTACTAACTTGTTGCTCTACTAACAAATTGCTCTACTAACAGGTTGTTCTACTAACAAATTGCTCTACTAACAAGTTGCTCTACTAACTTGTTGCTCTACTAACAATTGTTGCTCTACTAACAAATTGCTCTACTAACTTGTTGCTCTACTAACAAGTTGCTCTACTAACAGGTTGTTCTACTAACAAATTGCTCTACTAACTTGTTGCTCTACTAACTTGTTGTTCTACTAACAAGTTGCTCTACTAACTTGTTGCTCTACTAACAAGTTGCTCTACTAACAGGTTGTTCTACTAACTTGTTGCTCTACTAACAAGTTGCTCTACTAACAAGTTGCTCTACTAACTTGTTGCTCTACTAACAGGTTGTTCTATTAACAAATTGCTCTACTAACAAGTTGCTCTACTAACTTGTTGCACTACTAACAAATTGCTCTACTAACAGGTTGTTCTACTAACAAATTGCTCTACTAACAAGTTGCTCTACTAACAAGTTGCTCTACTAACTTGTTGCTCTACTAACAAATTGCTCTACTAACAGGTTGTTCTACTAACAAATTGCTCTACTAACAAGTTGCTCTACTAACTTGTTGCTCTACTAACTTGTTGCTCTACTAACAAATTGCTCTACTAACTTGTTGCTCTACTAACAAGTTGCTCTACTAACAGGTTGTTCTACTAACAAATTGCTCTACTAACAGGTTGTTCTACTAACTTGTTGCTCTACTAACAGGTTGTTCTACTAACTTGTTGCTCTACTAACAATTGTTGCTCTACTAACAAGTTGCTCTACTAACTTGTTGCTCTACTAACAAGTTGCTCTACTAACAAGTTGCTCTACTAACAAATTGCTCTACTAACTTGTTGCTCTACTAACAAGTTGCTCTACTAACAAGTTGCTCTACTAACTTGTTGCTCTACTAACAAGTTGCTCTACAAACAAGTTGCTCTACTAACAAATTGCTCTACTAACTTGTTGCTCTACTAACTTGTTGCTCTACTAACTTGTTGCTCTACTAACTTGTTGCTCTACTAACAAGTTGCTCTACTAACAAGTTGTTCTACTAACAAGTTGCTCTACTAACAAGTTGTTCTATTAACAAGTTGCTCTACTAACTTGTTGCTCCCAGCGTTAGCTGAGTGAGTGCAAGTTCCAGCTGGCCACCGTCCGCTGATTCTTCCGTCAGTGGCACGTTGGGGGACACCTCCCCATCCTACGCTGCTCTGCCATGTTGGCTTACCTGGTGCAGGTTAGTTGGTTAATTAGTTAATTGGTTAACTAGTTAATTAGTTAATTGGTTAATTTTTCCATTGGTTAATTGATTAATTAATTAGTTGGTTAGACTATTAGTTTTATAAGTTATTGGGTGGTTAATTAAAAAGAAATAGTGGACCAATTAAAGGTTGTTAATTAATTCTTAATTAAATTAAAAAAACTAACTTCGAATATAATTCACTTAACAGTATAACATACCAGGAGCGACATTAGCAAGCGCCTTCAGATCAGATGGTTTTCCGTAGATCTCAACCTCACAGAGGGTCAGATAGTTGTAAGGTTGCGAGATCGTCAGAGAATCACCAACAGCACCACCACATTCAACTGTGAAAGCAGCCTTTCCAGCCTCGTATTTCACTTCCCCACAAAGGTTGGCACCCGCGTATACCTACATTAAGTAATGTTTAGAAATAGTTAATTTTATCAAACAGCAATATCGAGGATAACAACTTTTTCATACAATGCCTTATTAAAATTTAACAACTGATCAAGTATTAAAATTTGCTTGAAAACGGACCTTAGCACCGTTAATTCTGTCGGAACAGCAATCCAATCTGTTGTAGACAACGACTCTGTTGATAGCAGACATTTGTCCGAGCTCCACTTTCCACCAGTTACCGGAGTTGCCAGCAGAGTGAGTACATGTTCTGAAGAAAGTTGGTTATTCAGTATTAATTTATTCGAAAATAATTAATAATTGTTAATTATTCATTATATTGGATCATGATGTAAATTCTGCATATTTTTAGATTGCAAAAACAAACGGATAAACTTCCAATAAGTGAAAATATTTCTCAGCTAATATCGTTTATGAAATCTAAAGTTAGAATAACACAACTCAATATACATATATGTATATATTTTTAATTACATTTACTAGAATTACAAATTTTAAATAAATGTGTCTTACGCGGCTGCCCATATTCCATTCCTGTTACCGTCAATGGCACGTGCAGGTACTCCTCCCCACCCCACACTGTTCTGGCTGACAGACAGACCAGTTGACATCAGGTTTGCTCCTGGGGGAATTGTTGTTAAAGCTTGTTGAAAAAATTTATGACTGTTTATGACTTATTATACGACTAATTATAGGACTAATTATATGACTAAATATACGACCAATTATATGACTAATGATACGACTAATTATATGACTAATTATACGACTAATTACACGACTAATTATGCGACTAATTATACGACTAATTACACGACTAATTATGACTTACCGACGTTCTTATCATCAGGAGGTGACATATCAGTGAAGGTCATACCGTTACTTCCTCCAACATTGTACAGGAATTGGATATCACCAAGGGAGAATCCCTCTCTGTATGGGAACGAGACTCCAATGTCCTGAGGGAACAGTTGTTATAAATTTGAAGAATGAAGATGATATCAAGGTGAGGAAGAGATATATATCGATGTTAATAATATCCATCGAAATAAATACTTATGCAATATGAATATTCGTTTATTATTGACTGTTTCACTTACGTTTCCGTTAACGTAAATCTTAAACTCATTGAGGAGCAGCTCGATCTGAACCTTGAATGGTCCACCGTTCACGAATGCTGGCATAGCAGCTCTGATTTCAGTTTGCCAAGCACCGTTCAGTTTAGAGTTCAGTACAATCTGAAGAGAAGTATTTGTACAGTTTTGTGTAACGATGTAGATTGTAGAGCATTTGTGAATATTGGTAACACGACTCCTGTTCGACAGCATATTTTTCTTGTGTTTGCAGTGATATCTCAAATTTGGCACATAGAAATTCATCCAAGCATGCACAGATTATTCGTCTTAAAGCTATCTTAATATCTGGAAAGTTTCAAGAAAATTGTATAGTTGGATCTCCAGATATATGCCTTGGTATCACTGCAAACCACCGATTTGGAGATATTTCATTAAAAACCAACGTTTACTTTACAAATTGCTTGATAATGACTTGATGGAATTACGTTGCTGGACGGATTGTATGATTGTTCCGGATTTCCGGGAAAAGAAAGAGTTGCTTAAATATAACATTCAAGTACTTAAAGAATAACTAAGAAAATGTTAATCATAAATTCATCCGTCTCAAAAATTAAGTTGGTTACAGTTCACAAGTTTTTCAGTAATCCAGTTTACTATTTTACCAGTATCAAAAATAATAACAAATAAATAAAGCTGTCTACCTTGTTTTCACTTGGTGGGGGTCTGAATGAGATGTGCAGCATGAAGTTGCTATCGTCCTTGATCAGATTCACACTGAATGCTGAGGTCTTATCAGCAAAGATACCCCAAACTGAAATTAACACGAGTTAGCATGTTTGCATAATTAGCATGTTTGCATAATTAGTATGTTTGCATAATTAGCATGTTTGCATAATTAGCATGTTTGCATAATTAGCATGTTTGCATAATTAGCATGTTTGCATAATTAGCATGTTTGCATAATGTATTAAAATAACTAATTTTAAGAAACAAAACCCGGTCAATATAGCCTGTAAAAATTACGTATTTCATTCAATTTATCAAGCAGTATTGATTTGTACCGAATGTTAACAGATAAGTTTAAGCAGCATTAACTATTACTCCATTAATAAACTAATTAATCACTCCCATACCTGTAATAATATCTCCAACTTCATTAGTCTTGTCAAAGTGGAGCTTATCACCGGTACCACATGGTTTAGAGAGGCCGGGTCCAGCAACGCCTGGTGGCAGTTGGGCTGCTTTCCATTCGAAACCGTTACTTCCTCCGTACAGTATGACTAGTGGGAAACGGGAATTAAACAGGAGCCAAACCGTTTGGCCCAAACGGAAATCAAACAGGAATCAAACAGGAATCTAACAGGAATCTAACAGGAATCTAACAGGAATCTAACAGGAATCTAACAGGAATCTAACAGGAATCAAAAATTATTATGAACGCAAAGGTCACCAGTTTCCTAGATCCCCGCGATATCCGACTTACTGTGAGATGCAAGACTGATGCTCTGTCTCTGGGGGAACTTGCCGACTTCCTCGTCGTTAAACAAGATCCTGTATTCTCCCTCTAATACCTCTACTGACACTTTGAATATCTTTCCTCCGACTAGCTTAGCCTTAGGGAATGCTGGCCTGAGGGTGATTATTATTTAGTTAATTAGTTAATCAATTAAATTATTTAGTTAGGATTGTTATTGTTATATAGTGGAATTCAGCATATATTAGCGACTTTGTCTCCCACAAAAAATAGATGCTTGTGTTTGTTAAGTATAACCAATTGACCTGAAAAGAGCATTTTCCCTTTGTCGCATATGCGGAATTATCATGAATGTTCATCAGAGACATCACAATAATGCGACTCATAAATAATGTATTTATATTACATAACTAATCAAAACACATTTATTGTATATACCTGACTTCCGCCTGCCAGCCTACACCAGGTTGGTTAGAGTTGAGAACAAGCTGGTCGCCCGTTGGTCTGAAGTCGACATGAAGCAGGAACAAGTTGTTAGCTCCTTTGATGTTCAAGCTGAAATTGATGGTTAAGAATTGGAGAAATAAAAACTTCTAAATCTATCAAGTCTTAGATCTTCTAAATCTATGAACTCCTAAATCAATAAACTCCTAAATCTATAAACTCCTAAATCTATAAACTCATAAATCTATTAACTCCTAAATCTATAAACTCCTAAATCTATAAACTCATAAATCTATAAACTCCTAAATCTATAAACTCATAAATCTATAAACTCCTAAATCTATAAACTCATAAATCTATAAACTCCTAAATCTATAAACTCATAAATCTATAAACTCCTAAATCTACATATGAACTCCTAAATCTATGCTATAACTCATTACAAAACGTATAATTACTTGAATTTGCTAGTGGTGTGATCCTTGTACAGTCCGAATGCAGAAATAACATCTCCAACTTCCAGAGCTTTGTGGAGTTCGTATTCTGTTGAGACTTTAGCGCCGAAAATGTGACCACCTGAATCAAACAATCATGTGACTAGTGAGTAAAAGCGACCAGTGAGCAGTGAGAACTAATGCAATATTTTTCTGATACAATTGAAATGAATACACAACTGGTGAAGTCAGTAGTTATAATATTCAAACATCAAAGTGCTAAAATCTCGCAACAGAATAATAAAAACGATTGCCAGCCAGGAATAGGCTTCTGAAAATCTTGCTGGAGAATGACCATGATCTAACATAGAGTAAACTCCATAACAATAGTTATGACTAATTATGACTATTTGTGACTATTTATGACTAATTATATGACTAATTATGACTAATTACATGACGAATTATGACTAATTATGACTAATTATATGACTAATTACCTTCATCGTCGCTTGAGATAGCCAACCAGGAAATTTCGTTGGAGGGACTGTCCTTGAGGTCAACTCCTCTTCGCAGAGTGAACTTTTTAGAATTGGTCTCGTATGTGATACCTCCACAGTCTAGTGGAAGAAAGTGGTATTTATTTATCTACCAGAGATTTTGTATTTGTTGTATTTAATTTCAATATAACCAATTAATTGTCTAATATATTATCTAATTAACTGCAAGTGTGAACTGACCGGATCGTTTGATACATTCGCTCTGGGACCTCAGAAGACTGTCATACTTGGCATTTCCTGCGCTGTAGCCGCTCAGATATTTACCAGCGTTCTTGCTCCAAGTTCCTGGAAGTTATAATGCAGTCGTTAATAAGGAACACTTTCTTACTTATACCAGCGGTTAAGAGTAATAATCGCAAAATCAATGCGAACTATTTTATTGTCACCTTATCCAAGTAAAAACTTAACTTTGTGTTGAGGTAAAATTAATATGCAACAACTTTATTCTAGACAATAAACACTTTGAAGAATTATATTAATTCTCAGCTTTTACAGTACTGAAGGTGGACCATTCATTACTTCATTACGTAAAGTGGCTTTCTGGTCAGTACACTTTATACGCTTCCTAAGATTGGTCTAATAGTTACTAATTATTTAGATGAGATGCATGTCAGATGTCTCCTCATTGACATGTCTCCAATTAATTTAATTTGTGCCTTCTTCGGGTTGGGTATTGGTTATCCATATTATCCAAGCAGTGTATGCCATTACCCTCTTTTTTATTTCTCTTTTTTAATGAGAGGCTTGGCCAAGTTAGCCTACGAGAGGATACGAGAGATGCTCTGCCTACCCTAGGGTGTGGCAAATATGGGGAAGGTTGCTGGTGAAATCAAAGTTAATGGTGGAGGATGGTGTAAAAAGTGACATGACATGACATGAGTGATACTCCATTACCTGTTCCTACACAAGAAACTTTATACACATTGTTAGCCCAACCACCCCCTCGGCCAGTAGCAGCACACGCAGCTGACACCCCGTACTTATTATAGGTAGCCTCAGCATCCTCAGCAGTGAAGCACTCTGAGTTGTACTGGACAGCAAACACAGCATATCCTCGGTCAGTAGCATACTTCTGGCAGTCATCAACGTTTACAGAGTTGAACCTGATGCCCCCGGAGATGGCTCTAGCTGCAGCATCAGTCCAGCAACCAAGACTTTGTCTGGTGCATTGTGCTGGGAAACGGGAGTGAAATGGGAGGGAAATTTAACAGTGTCCTTGTTTATACTGGCTTGATGTTTTGAAGAAAGCTTTGAAACCGATAAAAAGATCTTTCACTCGCTCATTTTATCAACAAAAGAAAGAATCTCCATCAGAAAGTTGAATAGGGATTCAGAGGCATGGTTAAGATTGATAACTAGGCAACTGTAATTAGGCAACTGTAACTAGACAATAGGCATGGTGCAGGGCAATAAAAGGACATTAACTTACCATCGGGCACAGAAGAATCAACACATGTCAGACCTAAGACAAAAGCAGCAACAATAAACTTCATATTGAAGCCTTTAATCAGTTCAATCGGAAAATCTAAGTAATGACACAGATAGGCTCAGTCGTTTTATATTCTTATATTGGATCAATGCCTCATTAAAAATGTGTAAAAGGCTTCAGGCTTGTGATAATGCTATTATAATGGAGTACGAATTTGACTGCCCGCATAGGAAAATGTGATATACAAATTGTCGTTAGCAAAAGAACAAATCTTTAGCAAGCGGAAAATCCAGAAATTATTAATTAATAATTCAGGCTTATAGGAACAGGCCACTACGGCGTTGGTGGACGTGATAGTGGTAGTGGTATTCGACTGTGAGCATTACGCGATGGATGAAAAAATCACGGAAGCTACTTGGCTGTGTGGTCTAGTGGTTAGCACAAACATCTTCCATACAGGCGGCAGGGGTTTGAGTCCCAATACTCCTATAAGGACAAACTCGGTCAGGCCACTGCAATTTGTAGATTTATAACCTACCAAGAAGCGCGCCGAGTTTAGAACAAATATTTTACGAGTATCACCCGTTAACTCAAAGTTCAAACTGCAGTCGACCAAATTAATATTATTACGGCGGGACGTTCTTCAAAGGGGAGACAATGAGGATCACGTGAAACCTATTTAATCATGGACATTACGGTTACCAAACACCATACTCGTGATGAACATAATGAACAACAGATATAATATATATAAGCCGGAGGTAGCAATAACTTGACAATCTTTTGATATAGCGAACCTTCCTACTATATCCCTATTTGAATGTGATAGTATTTAGGAAAACCAAGTTATGTATAACACCTGATGTCATACCCAAAATGACATAGGGCTCCAAGCATGCAGCCGTCATCAAAAACCTTAACACTACATTAAAAACCGAAGAAAAAAAGAAACTTCAATGCACCTCCTACCGGACTGTTTAAGGTCTGTCCAAGTTAAAGTCCGTTGAATTTTTTCCTAAAATTATTCCACTGCTAACTCATGTCTAGGATATGATCACTTTAGCTTTTTAATTTCAGTAAATTTTAATTATGTTCATCGGAATAAACTATATCATTGGATCAATGAAAAACAAGTTATTATCAAATTTAAATATTCCAAGTATCTCATTATGACATGATCACTTTCTTGATCTTCGGCTTCCTTGTTCACTTCTTCGAAGATACTATCTGCCTCCACATCTTATAAAATGCAGGACCGAAGTGGTCTAATAAAAAATGACTTTCAAAAAGCGGGTATTACTGATATGATGGAGGTGAAATATGTAATGCACGATTACCCATCTGACGAAGATGACCTGTGATATGTTCATCAAATCTGGTCGAATATTAAGTATTTGTTGTTTTTACACAACTTTCATTATCATAGACACTAATATATGACAGACATTTGAACGTTTTTATTGCTTAACGACTGCATTTTTTGCTTATTGTATGAAATATGCTAAAACTAAAAAAACGCCAAAAAAATATAAAAAATTTGGATTTTTGATGGTTTTGAATGTCTTTGACTTTGAGTGTTCATTTTAATGTCCGTTCATTTTAATGTCCGTTCATTTAACATGTCAGGTTAAATAAGGTCCAATAAGGTGTAGATAAGAATCCCGGTGGCATAACCATGCCATAACCATTAACCATGTCATAACCTTGTCATAACTTAGTTGTGAGTGGGCTATGTTTGCATCAACAATGTGTGCAAGCAGATATTTGAATGGATTATTTGATTTTTACTGGTAAATAATTCGGAAAATCATGGGCCGGCATACTGCATAGTGCCGGGCGGGTTTGATCCGCCATTAACCTCTGAGTTACATGCTAGTTGCTCTACCAACTGAGCTACCGGTCTATGTCATAACCATTTATTCATTATCATGTCATTATCATGTCACAACTGGTCACTAGCAGTAGCCGGCTACTAGCCGGCTATTGACCGCATACTGGCTACTATTCGGTCACTAGCCGGCCACTAGCTGGCTAGTGACCGGCTAGTGACCGGTTAGTGACTGTGTTTGATGTGCCACTTATAGGCCACCTAGTAGCCGGGAGCATTTATAATAGCCGGCTCGTGACGTTTGGACTAAAGAATGGAATCTGCAGCTATCAAGTTAACAGCCATATAATGGTTCATATAATGGTTAACAATGACAGACTCCCTCCTCTTCGCGTCTACCTTGATGACGCTATTAAAGTATCACGTGATTCCCATATAAGGAGTGTTTTTAACATTGAGTAATAACATTTCATTTTCCATGCAAGACTGGAAGTATCAAGTATTTGAGATAAAAAATTGATTTTGACATGTACGATTGTAATCAGCGAACTTTCGATTTATCACGTTTTCAGACTACTAAAATTGGGGTGCAGTTCTTTAATTATAATATTATTTGAATATAAATTTGTATTTAAATTGGTCATTAGAACTACTGGCACCTTCCGGAGGACAACAACATATTAAACAGTTATACCAAGGGTCGACCGAGGGCAGGATTTGCGGCCGAGGCCGAGGAAATTTTGCTTTGATAAAACCGAGGCCGAGGTCGACCCTTGAGTTATACCCTGAGGTGCAAAACCGAATAACACGATATATAATTATCGCTGTGAATTACACAAGTTTACGCATACTTCTAATGCTATGAGCTTTACGCAGAATGTTTCGCACTAGTGTTATGTTTACGTATGCCCTACCGTCATGACACCACGTGCATACATATTACAGCACGTGCAGCACACATCAAACCGTGCTGATTCACCAGCTGCTACTAGTGACAAAGTATGTTCCATGTTATAGTCATTATCTTTAAGCATATAAATCCAGTGAATTAGTACTTGGTAAGCATGATTATGTGTTTTTCCACCGTTACTGTTAGTCTTCCTCAGAGAAATGGCCCGCTCGCATTACATGAATTAATTTCCATGTTGACTACAGTGGGACGGCGGTGCAGACTAAACACTTGCATGAGTGTAGACAGTCAGACAATCAGCTAGAAATAACTAGACATGAAGCAGCAGGAAGGTTAGACTGTAGTGTTTAAAGATGAAGTACCCCCGAAGAGCCGAATGAAGAAGGCTCACCTCGGTCTGATCCAGTGATTCCGACACAATAAGACGCTTGGTGCAGGCCCCCATCCCCCCGGGCATCATATTCTAGGAGGGTTGCCACACCCAAGAGGCAGGCTATCCTCTCGTGGGCACCTTGCCTCTCATGAAACTGGGTGCTGGACACGTGTAATGGTAAAATAAGTTCCTTAAGCTGTATACACTGTACAATGTACATGAAGGTACAGTAAAACCCTCAACTACCGTGGAGCTTGGGGGAAATCGGGGTTCGCGGTAAAAAGGGATCTTATTGATTCTTTGGAAGATAAATCAGATTACAGCTATTGTCTGCTCGCTATAACACTTCTACAGCACTGACAGTGACAGTGTTAAGACAGTATTAATATGATGCCTAAATAAGCAGACATGAAGCAGCAGGAAGGTTAGACTGTAGCGTTTAAAAATGAAATAACCCCCCCCCCCCCCCCCCCCCCCAAGTCTAATAACTATACTATGAAGTGCCCGGATTCGACCTGCCACTATCGCCCCCTCATTTTTCATAGATTATTAAGACAGTATTAATATGATGCCCAAATAAGGAGTGTCACGTGATGCCCAAATAAGGAGTGTCACTTACCAACAGTGCTAGGAGGATCAGCACACTCAGCCCCATCAGTATCGGTAGCCCACAGAGCCTTTCTATCAGCAGAGTAGTAAAGAACCACGTTCATGTCGTCCTGTACTACTAGTTCGGCGTTGTCATAGTTACCGTTAGAGTCTGATGCCCAGAGGTCCTTTCTGTCTGCGTCGTAGAGGACAAGGTTACCGTCACTCTGGATTAAATTGACTAATTAATCGATGAATTAATTAATCTGGATTAAATTGGTAACTTCGTTAAGTTATCTAATTGATTGGGTAACAATTTGGAATGATTTTATAATTATTGTACCTGGAATTTGAGTCCTCCAGCAACTCCACTGGTGTCTGACTTCCACAGAACATTCTTGTTAATAGAACAAGTCAGGACTAGGTTACCGTCAGCTTGCATTGTGAACACAGCTTTTCCGTTCTTTGAGACGATCTTCTTACCTATTAAATCGTCGTGTTAATTTGTTCAAATGTCAAGCTGCGAGAAGAAATTATCAACATTCAACATTTTATATAGTTTCACTGCATCCTAATACATGTAATATTTGCGCCTTATAAACAATCGCCAGATCATTTAAATTCTTACCAAGAGAAAGAATTGAAGCGACCTGAGATTCCCGGATACATTTATCTGCAGCACAGTCTGAAAGAGGATGTTGTCTAAGCTTTTGTGGGACAAACCTTTTAGTCTTCAATGATATCATCACTTTGACATCAAACTAAAAAGCCTACAAATATCAATCAATTAAACAGAAAAGATATAAAAAGAAGCAGATTATATTATAACAAATCATTAATCTGCTTACTCTCAACGAATTGGGCATCAGGACAGTTGTTTCCGTTAGTATCAGTCTTCCACAAGACACTTCTATCTTCATAGCTGTACAAAACAACATTGTGATCGTTCTGGACAACAAGCTCCACAGCGTCGGTGTTTCCATTAGTTTTACTGTCCCAGATGGCAGCGTCTCCAGCGTAGAGGACCATGTTGCCATCATCCTGAGGGAGGTGTTTAGATTGGGGCGTACAAGTTTACGTTATCGGACTTCATTTGAACGGACATTAATTGGACGCTAGTATAGAGGACCTAACGTTCATTCTAATATCTGTTCATAAGCTGTTCACGCAATATCCGGTAATTTAACGTCCGATAAGGTATGTCATACTTCACTATATTTCTTTTGGTTGAGCAACACTCAACAGATCTCAAAGTAGCAATCTAAATGCACCAACATGTCCACCATTTAACACAATAAATTGCAACTAGATGGCAAAAAGCTAGAAAAAGTTCAATGTACAAAGTTTCTTGGGGTGATAATAGACGAACAGCTATGTTGGGAACCACATCTTAATCATTTATCTTTAAAGCTGAACTCCAGTATTGTATCGATTAAGAGAATTTGCAAATTCATTCCCAAATCTGAATATTTGAAACTATACAATGCTCTTTTTATGTCACATCTTAGCTATTGTATAATTTGCTGGGGTGGGATCCCTAAACATATGCTGAATAAAATCTTTGCAATTCAAAAACGATGTATAAGACTGCTATTTGGTAACATTCCCAATTTTGATCATAAAGAATACTACTTAACCTGTGCACGTTCAAGAACTTATAACGAACATATGGCTAGCAAGAACTACTGTCTTGAACACACTAAACCGCTATTCACTGAGCAGAAAATTATCAACCTGGAGAATCTGCACATGTACCATACATTTATGGAACTGTTCAAAATTCTTAAATTTGATGTCCCCCAGTCGATTAAAGATCTTTTCAAGTTCTGTCCTAGAAATGAAAAACTTCGTCTGATTGTCCCATTACTGAGGTTAGATATCTCCCAACAGAACTTTTTGTACACCTCTACGAAAATTTGGGCAGTATCGAGATAGCCCGACCACGGTCCGCGGACCACGGTCCGCGGACCAGTGGTCCGCGGACCACTGTCTGCGGACCGTGGTCCGCGGACCACTGTCATATTACTGTATAATAACAGTATCCTCTGAATCAAGCAGGGTTCACATCATCTGCATCTCCTGAGTCAAGCAGGGTTCACATCATCCCCTGAGTCAAGCAGGGTTCACATTATCGCACGCGAATTCCAATCAGCGGTGGTGTCAAGGCTTATTAAACGATTAAGCAACCTTACGAGATCAGTTCACATCATGCAATATATAAAGAATAACTATTATCAGACTGCATCAATCATTTCTATCATCAACTCCTTCTTGAACAACTACAACTATGGTCTCAGAGAAAACGAAACGGATGAACTCAGCCCTACCCTGCGACCCTATCTGCAAACCTATCTCACCTCTCGACAAGTGGACTCAAGCTGGTAAAACCCTCATCGTCTCCAGAGCCAACCCAAGCTTCTGCGTTTTCTGCAACAAGAGGCATGCTGGTATATCATGCGCTGCTCATGACCCTGTAGCATCTTCTGATGCCGGAGGTCTTGCTAACTCCTCTGCTCATGCTCCTCGTGTCCGCTCCAAATGTAACAACTGCGTTGTTATCAATGTCCACCGAACGACTTATATACCACATTTTAATCGTAATCATTTATTTCATTGAGCAATCAATATTATTCGTAACTAATTATATCCGAGAGACCACATTTGAATCGTAATCAATAGTTTGATCCAGTAATTTACTACGCTACAATTAATTATGCTAGTCGTAACTAATTGCATCCAAGATACCATACATACCATTCATATGATCTGGTAACCAATCAACTATTCACAAACACCTGTTGCTTGATTCAGGGGATACTGTTATTATACAGTAATATGATCTGGTAGACAGTGGTCCGCGGACCACGGTCCGCAGACAGTGGTCCGCGGACCACTGGTCCGCGGACCGTGGTCCGCGGACCGTGGTCGGGCTATCTCGATACTGCCAAAATTTGGAATGATCTCATCCCCTATGTATTCGAAATATGTGATGCTAATGAAGATGGGATAATAATCCCGGGTTCTTCCAAAAATTCAGACTTATCAGCCTCGTCAGGTATTATTAAATCTAACCTTAAAAAGCACTTGCTATCCCTCCAAAATCGAGGTGACCCTAATATATGGTAACTAATCTATATTATATCTCAAATTCTACATCCGGTACGGCTCTGCACACATGATATCTCTCTCTGCCATGAAACATGGCTAACCTTTCAAACTATGATTTAAAACATAAACCTAAACTAAAACTCAACTGGGCTCTCCTATGTCACCAAACTAGACCAATAAGCAATTTTAGCTTAAATAATTATATTTTTCTATATTTGTATAATAAGTACAGGGTGGGCCAAAAGTCAGTGTGCAAACGTTGGCCTTAATAGCTCAGTCACTGATTGCCCAATTGAAATACTTCCTTCTGGTATGACTTAGTACCACCACTGGTTCGAGGAATTTGTCAACTCGAAAAATATTCGCGTTCATTTTTTTCAAATGGAGGTTCATTTTCACATTTATTTGATAGTTTGGATAGTCGGATCAAGCTAAATATTATTGAATTGTGTTTGGCCATTCGAATTACGTTTGTCCTGAAAGAATTAGAACTGTAGCTTCTCAGATGACCGAGATATGAAGCATAACGAGTTTATTCATTACGTGTGATCAGGTGATTGGTTTACCTAATCACGTGATAAGGTGACCCCGTTAACTACCCCGTTAAACATTATGGGAATTGTTAAGGGTGCCCAATTAAGGTGTCGTGTCACGGTGTCACATAATCACCCAGTCAATTTTGTTAACGAGATACACAAAATGCTTGATAACTTCGTCATTTCTAATCCGTTTTGCCTCATGTTTTCAGATCATATGCAACATTTGATAATCTACCGTCTCTGAAAAAATTAGGCGTTCAGCATGTTCTGAGAAAACAATATAGGTGTTTTAATATTGAATGGGCGTGGTCTAAAATATTCGAATTTTCAAATTTTGACGACGGAATCCTCGAACCAGTAAGTACAGTATGTCATTTGCAAAGCAACAGCTCTCAAATTTAAAACACGGCGGAGGTATAAGACCCAACGTTTGCACACTGACTTTTGGCCCACCCTGTATATTGACGTAGTGGATGGTTGAGGGGGTTTTAAGCACAGGTCACTCTCAAATCCTAAAGATAAGCAGTGGCCTTCGGCACTTGAAACCTCTTCAAACCTCCCCTGATTTATTTATTATTGATATTGTTTGATTGTGCCGTAAAAATAAATATTTGTTTTATTAAATATTTGTTTTATTAACTACCCTTCCAACATGGCATTATCGCACAATAAAACACTTCTTATTTGGGTATCACGTGATATTTTAACATGACATTATCACGTGATACCCATATAAGGAGTGTTACGACATGATATGATTATCACATAATGAAACTCACTTGAAGCTTGAGTCCGGAGTCGACTCCCTTTCCGTTAGACTCACTGTTCCACAACACTGCTCCTCCGACCACACAGTATAGGACCAGGTTACCGTCATCCTGCATAACTAGCTTAGCTCGACCGTTCTTCGAAACCAGCTGACTTCCTGCAGTTTTTTATTACTCGCTTAGTTTTTATCAGTGTATATAGATACACTGTAGATCTACTTCATTATCCTTGTTTGTTGTTAGAAACACTTTTAGGGTGCCTTACGGAGGGGAAAGGATGCTTAACATGCTTAACATGCCACACAACTATCAGTCTTATCACAAAGTGAAAGAGTGTACTTGATATGAGAGGAGGTGGCACCAACTATTAACTAATATATTACCAAACTAATTAGATAACCGAATAAATAATTACCAGCTGCAAGAAGAGCTCCAATTCCCACTTCCCTGACACAACTATCAGTTTCATCACAGGGGGAGTATTTAACAGGAGGTGGTGGGGCCACCATGGGGCATCTGAAAATGTTCATAGCCGTGTTCGTTCCCACTACCTGAAAAGAAGAGATTTGATGTTATCCACATCGTTAGTTTAAATTACCGTTGTTAACGTCGTCAATCAACGTTGTTAACGTCGTCAATTAACGTTATTATCATTATTAAATTTGAGTAAAATCTGGATGCAGCAAATTTGGTCTAAAAATTAAGCCAGATTTTTGGAAAATTTTTACTCGGGCACAGTTTTATTCAACTTTTTAAAAATGTTCTTATTAGTATCTTATGGTAGACTATAACTATTTAGAGGGGGGGGGGGGGTCAGCTATAAAAACATCGCGTGATCCCCATATATGGAGCGTAAAGTACCTCATCATCCAGAAGGTCGATGTTCATTAGCTTTCCATTGACTTTGTTCCATCCAGTTCCAGTAGGAGTATCTGCACTCATACCAGATCGGTAGTAGATATCGTTATTAGCATTCACACCGACCACTATGTTATTTCCCGATGAGATCCATTTCAGTTTTCCTGGTACGTGAGTCCACTGGTAGAAGATAAAATCATGAGTCGAACCAGTTACAAATTATGAATATTCTAAATTTTCTCAGCTGGAACAAGGATGTATCTATATTTTATAAAATCATACAAAAGATTTATTAATGTTTTCAATGTCCAGTGCGAATAATAGATAAATTAACACCAGTTCTAATTAGCTAATTAGCTAATTAACTTACACCAGTTCCAGCAGTTCCAGAATCACCATATGTTCCGACTCTGTAGTAAATATTGTTTGCGCTGTTTACAACCCATACTCCAGAATTTCCCACACTGACTTGAATAGCTGCTCCACCGATCTGCTCCCATCTGATATGTGTTGTTAATTAACTAAATAACTAACCAATAAACTGTCTTATTAACTAACTAATTAATTAACTAATTGACTAAATAATTAACTAATTAATATCTGCTCCATCGATTTTTGCCAACCAAATCAGTTTTTAACAACTAACTAATTAACTAACTTATTAAATACATAATTAACTAATTAACTGAATAACTAAATAATTAACTAGTTAGTCAACTAATTAAACCTGGTTCCCAGCCATCTGTAGATGTTTCCTCCTCGGTTAACTCCCCAGACGTTATCGTTTTCACTCACATCCACCTGTAACATTATAGTGATTATGTTGCATAATTAATCAATCATTATGTTAATTATGCTATTTAATTTACTAATCCTTATGTTAATTAATTGATTAGTAAATTAATCATTATGTTAATTATGTTGGTTTTACAAAAACAACATCACAGCCTACAGACAAAAACCTTAATCTGCTGAACGTTTTAGTTATTAAAACTAAAATTTTGTTCACCAACGTTTGTTTACTGAGCAGAATCATAACGGTAAGTTTATATACATTTATCAATAAACTAATTAGTAATTAACTAATAAATTAGCTAAGTATAAGATAATTAACTAACATTTGTAAGGCGGCCACCGATATTCTCCCACTGGTTTCCTCCCTTATATCTGTAAATCATGTCGTTTCTATTGACACCCCAAACTGAAGCTCCTGACGAGACCTGGACTAAACCTCCGGCTATTTTAGTCCAGCTAGTTCCTGTGATGTATCAATAATTAGTTTATCAATTAATTATATATAATATGTATATTAATAATGTATTACATTGATTACTCAAATATTTATAATGTATTCCTTGTCACGTTAATTAGTAAAATGTTAACATTATTAAATAATTAACTGACTAGCTAATTGCTTAGTTAAATAATGTATTCCTTACCATCTCCATTGAGTCTATAGATACCATTAACTCTGTTTACACCCCATACACCAGATTTTCCCTTGCTTATTTTAGTAAGGCCTCCAGGGATGAGTTTCCAGGCTGCTGATACGGCTAGCTTTGGTGCTGGGATATTAATCAGGGGTCAAAATATAGTTTTGGTGATGAAATAACTTAAACAATGCATATCAAGAAAGTCCTAACCTAAAAAATGCAAAACAGTCCCTAACTATACTAGTTAGGGACTGTAGAATAAAAATCTTAATATAAAATCAAGGAAGTCCCCGACTAAAACATAAAAATAAAAACTAACGAGCAGCTGCAGGCATGACTTTACGGCAGTAAACAGTTGTATCAGCTCCAGAGGCGGTCCATATAATCCTTTTATTGAGGGACATGCTCCGCCAGGCCTGTTAAGAAAACAATTATTTTAACAAAACAATCATTTATTTTTACGGCACAATCAAACAAATAATGTCAATAATAGATGAATCAGTGGAGGCTTGAGAAGGTTTTATGTGCTTATATTTGGCTTTTAAAGTGACCTGTTGAGCTGTTTTGTACGGTGGGTGTCCGTTGTAGTAAGCTGCGGGTTTCCAGTTGTCCCCCTCCACAAAATCACCTGTAGACCAGCCGTCTTCAGCAGCGTTGGAGCAACTCCAGGAGTCGTCAGAGACAGCAACAACCTGGGGTGAGAGCGGTATTAAATCTCTCTCCGAAGAATGGGAAGTATTAGGATCCTGTTGTGTTTCCGAGTCAGGGCACAGGTGTGCTAAACACTTGGTGAATGGTGATCGCTAGTTATTTGCTATTTGAAGAAATATTGAATGTTGTTTGTGTTTATTGTAATGATTAGTTTAATTCAACGTACTATGGTGCGAACTGGGTAGAGTTGATTGATATTTTAACAACTTAATGAGTTAGCTAAGGTGCTTAAATTGTATAACGATTAATAATAATTATTATAACCTTCTTGGACCCATCAAGGATCTGAGCCATGATACCGTAAGGACCGCCAGTATTCCTGCACTGAACTCCTACTACTTTGGTATCTCCAGAGATACGGACACTGGCGAGCTGGTTCCAGGCCCCAGTTCCTGCAACATCCTGCTGTTCTCCGTCAACAAATATGGTGGAGACATCGTCACAGATCACGTCCAGGGTGAGGTCTGAATTAATTGGTTAAATGCATTTTTCACGGTTACATAACTGCATAGTTATTAGTTGAATAAAACTTACATCTTATTACCTCCATTACGCACACATCATTAAACTATTAAACTATTAAAACACAACCCTGTTAAATAAAGTATCAAAACTACCGAAATTGCAAAACAGAATTAAAACCGTAAGATGCTACATGTTGTGGCAGTAAAAAATAGATAAAGTACCAAAACTATAGAATTTTCAAAACAAAACTGATTTACCTGTTGGTTTTGGAAGATCCTTGCGGCAGTAAACTGTCGTATCAGCAGCAGAAGCCGTCCAGATAACTTTCTTATCCTGAAGCACAAATTGTTATTTTTAATCGTAATCATGTGTGTTTTTATTCGTTAAATATATACTCGTTATTTTTTTACTAGTTAAATTTTTACTCGTTATATTTTTACTCGTTATTTTTTACTAATCATATTTGGACTCGTTATATTCTATCCGCCTAACCATCCAACTCACATTAGACATTCCCCTCCAAGCGTCCTTATTAATAAGATAAGGAGGATGCCCATAATAATAAGCAGCAGGCTTCCAGCTATCATCCTCTGAAAAAATTAGACATTAGAAATTAGAAAGGTCTTTACAATTTAACATATGTCAGATCAAAACTGAAGTTTTAAAAGAAAATTATTCAACCAAATTCTTCAATCATACCAAAAATAAGCACCGAATATGGAGACATAACGAATCACAAATTTAATCACAAACTAAATGACATTTTACCTGTAAAACTACCGGCTGCCCAGCCATCCTGAGCAGCATTAGAGCAACTCCACGAGTTGTCCGACACAACAAACGTCTCTCCAACTTCATTCTGTACTGTAGCCATGATACCGTAGGGTCCGCCTGGAATTTAATAGAAATTAAATAGGAATTAAACAGGAATTAAACAGGAATTAAACAGGAATTGAACAGGAATTAAACAGGAATTAAACAGGAATTAAACATTGGACATAAAATTACCAAGCAGAACACTGTAAACGGACTCGTTTTGGCTATTTATATACATCAATTCAATACAAAAATTAAAACGATTAGAACTGAAAATATGCCAGGGAAAACTATAAATCGAAAAATAAAATTTTAAGATTTAACCGCGTCACGAATTCACGAAATTGAAACCTGTGTTGCGGCATTTGATTCCAATGGTAGTGGTAGTTGCTGGCACGTAAAACTTGGAGAGCTGGTTCCAGGCTCCGGTTCCGGGGACAACTTTCTCTACACCATCAATGAAGATGTTGGCGATGTCATCACAGATAACCTTCACGAGGTATTGTCCTGAAATTTATAGTTTTAAACTTAAGTTGCGATATTGTGAGTCTGTTATATGTATTGGTTGTTATTAATTAATTAATTCATTAATTATTGTATTATTCAATCACAAGGAAATGTTTTGCTCCATTCTATAAAGTATAACCACTGTTAGTCTCATGTTCTTCTCAGTCTTCAAATAGTTGCAAAAATCTATCATATTATTATATTTGTTCTGTGAATACGTCAGTCCAACTAAAAGTACAAAAGTCACTATATCGTTTATGTTATGTTTATATTATGTTACTCACGATGTTACTTCCGCGTGTGATTGTTAATGGAAGTACAATGTATAATCTTATGTTTAATGAGATAAGATGAGAAGTTAAGCTGTGTATGTGGACAATACAACTACCATTATGGTAAGTGGTGACCACTCATGTTGATATTAATTAATTAATTAATTAAATAATATGAAGCTGCAAAAATTAAGCTAACTCACCACATTTTGGTGCGTCACAGTTGACCCACCTTGGACTTGTACCCTCATCATTATAGCACCATAGACCAGTGTGACTTTGGGAAATATCGGTTAGTTACTTTTTAGTTTATTACGTCTCTTTAGAGAAAATGAGGTGTCCTTTTTTGTGGAAATGTTAATCCTTCTAACTTAGCTTTATATATAATACGGAAATAATACGAAAGGGGCAAGGTTCCCCATTGAGATAAAAGGTGAACATAAGGGCCACAGACCAAAATATGATAAATGGAGTGAAAAAATAATCTGCTATAGTCACTTACTCAGAAGGGTTACGGCAGTAGTTTTCATCAAGACCCGCATCAGGGTATCTGAAAATATTCATGTGTTGAAATTTAGACCTAGGACGCAAAACATTTGAATTTCAACATGGTGAGAAATACTATTAATCCATGTTTACTGACTAGAGATTGATAAACGTGACTAAACATTTACAATCTGAATCACAACCTCAACTTGATAATTCTAGCTCGAATCCGACCCTATTCATAAATATTACACTAATCAACATCATATTACCCTAGCCCAAAGACCACGTTTAGAATTCCGACATTTTTTGACCATATATATATATATGGTCAAGAAATGTCGAAATTCTAAATATAATAGTCAGACTTACTTTTCAGGAGTGTATGTATGTGCATTAGGTGACTGAGATGCCCATTTCTGGCATCGGTATCCATTTGCGCCGACGGCTACTTTGCCTCTGTAGTTGACACTTTTAGCATCTCCCTCTTCAGTACAATCTGAAATTTGAATTAATTAAATTTAATAAATTAACTGAATCGAGTAGTAATTCTTTTCTTTGACGAAATATAAAACTTAACATCATTTAAGATTGGAAACGTTGCGGAGCATTTTAAAAGTCAGTGAACTATAGTACAGTGGAACAATTAAATACTGATTATCTATAAACCATACTTCTTCAAAGTATAATTTTATGAGAACGCTGGTATAGTTAGCTTGGGTTCTTTAAGATTACCAATTACAGAGTCTGTATATATTAGGCTACGGTTTATTGAACAACCGATTATATGTAATTGTAAACAGTTTATTACAGAAGCCAAAGATACAATTACAAAAAGAAATCTGGATAATAATTGGTTACAAATTAGCTAACCTTGTCCGAGGGCGATGGCCCCAAGAACAGCAAATGCAACGAAAAATCTCATTTTACTAGTGGAACTTGCACTCGAAAAGAAATCACGACATTTATAGAAAATCTAAGAAATCGTAGACATCATCGGGAAATGTCTTGTATTGTAGTCTGTAGTCCGTTTTCTATCCGAATCTATTTCGAATTTATTTTCATTAGCAATAATACTGTGCTCACTGTAAACATTAGCCTAGCCCCTAATGACGTTTGAAGCATGGTATTATAATGGTCCTGTCACTGTGTTCTCCAATGATTACTTATACGAATAATGTATAATATTAATAATATATATTATTAGCTATTATAATACGCATTGTTAATTATGTGTGATGTGAATAATAATCTGCGTCTCTCGTTCAGACGGCATGTTCAGACGGCATGTTCAGACGGCACGTTCAGACGGCACGTTCAGACGGCATGTTCAGACGGCACGTTCAGACGGCATGTTCAGACGGCACGTTCAGACGGCATGTTCAGACGGCATGTTCAGACGGCATGTTCAGACGGCATGTTCAGACGGCACGTTCAAACGGCATGTTCAGACAGCATGTGATGTGCTCGACTATGGACTAACCATAGCCCTCCCCGGCTGCAGTATACCATCTTAGGAGGCGAGGAGTATTAGGGATCTCGCAGACAACATTAAATAAATTCCTTCTGTAAGTGTAACGTCCTCAATAATTGTACAGTATCGGACGTTATTTGATCGGATATTTCGTGAACTGACATAATTTTGAACGGACATTGAAATGAACGCTCAAAGGCATTCGTTTAATATATTTAATTTAACTATACCTTGTCGGAGTTTATTGGAATGGACATTAAAATTAACGCTAGGGCCTTTGATTGTAGACAGTAGAAACCCATGGGTAGGCGAAGTATGTAATGCTTCCCTGCCTACGTAGTACCATTATCAATTTTTTTTTATTAGTTTTAAACTAATTACAACACTACAAATCTATTACATTTATTAGGCATGGCTAAGACGATGGGTCCACTCGTGGACAGAATGTCGCTGGAGTAAAGTCAGCCGGTGTCCCGGGTTGAGACGGGGGTAGTGAGGCAGTGTAGCGGTGTACGGCAGTCTTTTATTCTCTGTCCCAGCTTGGCTGGGACATCTCTGAAATCTTAACAAGGTCTCTGATCACTGATAGTTGTCCTGCCGACACTGCTGTACTCCTGATCTGCCCCTTGATCACCTGGCGTCCTACTTCGACAAACAATGCAAGAATTACCCAAAGTGTTCGTCGATCTTCTCAAAACAGCCACTCTAGCTGAAAAACGTGCAATGTTGGAAGCCCTAACCCTCGACGTTGCTTCTGAATCTGCTGCAGAATCTACTGCCTCGTCTGATGACATTGTATCCCTTGTTGAACATGTTAACGACCTTAACTTGGACAAAACCCTTTGTGATGACCTCCGAAAAGAGCTTGACTCTCTTAACTTAAAACAGAGGGGTCGTCCAGTCACTACTCAGTGGCTTAGTCCGACCACTCATTCTTATAACTATGGTCATGTTATGAACAAACCAATTCCTATAAACGATTACCCCAATTTTTGCAAGCTCATGGAAGTGGTTAAC
Source organism: Bolinopsis microptera (assembly GCF_026151205.1). Lineage (NCBI taxonomy): Eukaryota > Metazoa > Ctenophora > Tentaculata > Lobata > Bolinopsidae > Bolinopsis > Bolinopsis microptera. Next base: position 7,539,305 of record NC_087084.1, on the reverse strand, counting down.
AATCACCCTTCAACATCTGGTGATATGGACTCCTGCCTGATAACTCGTTATGCATCGAGCAAGTCTACTCTCCGACTCCATCGTGATAACGAGCCACTCATATCTCAGACTAGCTCAATTTGTACTGTTTCACTAGGTGCACCACGAGAACTTTCAATCGTTCTTGATAGTAATAAAAACAGCGATAGTCCTGATCATGTGCTACCAGCCACTGATAAAACCATGAACATTATGAAACCTGGTGCTCAATCTAAAATGAGACATGCAGTTTATTCTGGTAATGTTGTCGGTGAAAATGAACAAGTACGTTTTAGTCTCTCGTTCCGTAAGATTAAACCTCCTGAAGAGGATCAAGTGGATTTATCCCAAGTCAATGAACAAGTCACGAAAAAGCAGAAGATTGTTCTTGTTGCTGGGGACTCTTTTGCTGCTAGATTAGATGAAAAATTGTTAGGAAAGAATAAGCAAGTAGTTAAGAACATCGCCGTTGGAGGCAGTAAACTTGATAAGGTCAAGAGAGATATCGAGAAATTCGTGAAAGATAACCCTAATTTAGAAGTTGTTAAATTATTTGTGTCTGTTGGTACTAATGATATACGGTACTGTGATAATGGAATAGCACATCTTAAAAGTGCGGTATCTAGTTTAATGAGTTCCATAAAGTTGATACTTCCAACTGCAAAAGTATGGTTTCAATCTATTCCTCCAATTAATCCTAATGGTTGTAAATTTACTGAGAGAAATGTTATTCGAATGAACAATCTGATTTACAATATGTGCTCCCGGTATAGGCATTATTTCTTAGATATCTTTCCTGCTTTCTTGGATGCTAGGGGCTGCATCAACACGAGACTTTTCCCGCATTTTGACACTAAGAAACAGCGTTTTGATATTCACCCAAATAATAAAGGCATGGGTGTTCTTGCAAGATTCTACATATTTATTATTCATTCAAAATGGTTCAATCCTCTTGGTTTCTAAACCGCAATTCAATTAAAAATTTGATACCTACTGTGCTGCGGTAATGGAGTCAATTCAGGGTTGAACAATTTTGAAATATGTTTTCATTAACACAAATGATTTTTAATTGCCAGGGTGCAACCCAATGGTTCACACTGGTAGGCTGTATGCATATTTTAAATTACATTTGAATTAAATTTTTGACAATGATCGATCTAACACTTTACAGGATGCGAATCGGCTGCTTTTGTAATTCTAGAGCACCAAAGAATTCCTGTCAAGTGGATAGTTCTGCTTGGGGTAGGGGGGTTAGGTTTGGATCGGATATCAGGACTAGGATATTTGAAGATGCACTTATCTTCAATTCTAGACCATCTAACATTGGTATCTATGTTCTGCACTTGTTCATCATGTTTTGTCTAATTGGTATGATTTTAACAAGCTCGAAAGAGTCCAATGAGATTGATAGGTTTATTCATCCCAGTAGATTCTACTTTAATACCAGTAAGGCCTTCCCACTTGTGTCTCATATTAATTGTGCATACCTGTATATCTTTGGTTTTGCAATTAAGAACTTCATCTTTACTCAGTACCAAAGACTCAGTCGGAGATACCGAGTTGAAAGGCTGACTGCCGCTAATATAATGTTTGGTGCAGTAACTAGCACATCTAGGCAAGTTCTGAGTATGTCGATTTTACTTCTATTGACCTTAAACTTCTTGCTTATTGCAATATCAAACCCTAGTATGCTTAATCCCGGCCCTAATCACATATCAGTCTATTATCAGAATGTTCAAGGCTTGATACCGTTTTCTCAACTTAACAGTAAGCAACCTCATCTTGATAAATCCAAAATATATGAACTTAATGCACATATTGAAGATTCACATCCTGACGTTATTCTGCTTACAGAGACTTGGCTTAAAAACTCTGTAATGGATAGAGAGGTCATTCAAAGCTCTAACTATGAAGTATTTAGAAATGATCGCTCAAAAGTATCACATCCACCTGATAATAACAATCCGAAAAAATATAGGAAAAATGGTGGAGGAGTCTTGATAGCAATCAGATCTGATATTCAAGCTGAAATCAAAATACTGTCTGTACGTAAGGGGTCCGAAATGGCCGCTATTGAAATAAACATAGGTGAAAGTAAATACATTTTTTGTGTGGTTTACAGAGTCGGAACTTTAGGAACAGTAAACCATGAAAGTATTGCCAGTACAATCAAGTCTTTCTACTCAAGCAAACGCCCTAAAAAACTTCTCATCGTTGGTGATTTTAATCTCAATGGAGTAGATTGGTTTTCTGAGGACGGAATTGTTACACCTTCTAGTTTAATTGAAGAGGACTTCATTACAACATTCCATAACTTTGATCTAGATCAATGTATAAGTAGTCCTACACATGTTAAGGGTAACATACTAGACCTTCTTTTGAGTAATTGTAAAAATTTAGTAAGAGATCTTACGGTATTGAAGGGTCACGGTGCTTGCAAATCTGACCATTATCCAATAGCTTTTAAAGTTGCTACAAAAATCACTTATTCTAAATGTCCTAAAAGAAAGATTCTCAACTTTAAGAAGGCAAACTGGACGGCCATTAACGAAGACTTGAATTCTATTGACTGGAATGCTATGTTTTTAAAGCTAGGAGATCCTGAATATTGTTGGCTTGCCTTAAAGTCTGTAATATCGAAAAGTATCTCAAAGCATATCCCTACTATTACTTTAAAGTTAGCATATAGAAATCCCTGGTTTGATTCAGAGGCCCATGAGGCATACTTGAAGAAAAAAAGAGCTCATGAAAAGTGGAAACTAACCGGCCAACAAAAGGATTATTTTAAGTTTTGCTCACTAAGAACACAGTTCAAAAATCTATCTGATCAGAAGATGAACGATAATCTATATAACGATGATGACCCTGCATTGATCTCAAAGAAATCCTGGTCGCATGTAAAATCCTCTTCAAAGAATTCAAGAATACCGGATAGGATGTACCTTAGAGAAACATACAGAGAATCTCCATTAGACAAAGCAAATATGTTCAATCAGTATTTCTCAGAACAATTTTCTGACGAATCTAAGTATGATATTGATATTGATTGGAGAAGTGATACTGAATTCGACTTAACTTTCTGTGCAGAGAATATAAAACATCTCTTAAGGAACATTAATTCTAACAAAGCTTGCGGCCCTGACGGTATCCATGGTAAGATACTGAAGAACTGTGCTGGTAGTCTCGCTTGCCCACTTTCAATTTTATTTGAGATATCATATAACTCCGGTATTATTCCAACTGAATGGAAGCTGGCTCACGTAGTTCCGGTTCACAAGAAGGGTAGTAAGGAGGACATTGAGAATTATCGGCCGATTTCCCTAACTAGTCTTATAATGAAAACATTTGAACGCCTTATTAAACAGGAACTCTTGAATAAAACAATGCATCTTCTTGATGATAGACAGCATGGATTTCTTGGAGACAGATCTTGTACCACAAATATGATTAACTTTATTGACAGTGTCACGCTATCCCTCAATGACTGTTCGACTATGAGTGTAGACATCATTTACTTTGATTTTGCTAAGGCCTTCGATTCTGTAAATCATGATCTTATTCTTAAGAAACTTAAACTCGTCTTTAATATTGAAGGAAGGCTACTCAAATTCCTAACCAACTATCTTAGTGAACGGGAACAATGTGTTTTAGTTGATGGTAGACATTCAGAGATCAAACCTGTTTTGTCTGGAGTTCCTCAAGGCTCCGTCCTAGGTCCCATTCTATTTGTCTTATTCATAAACGATCTTCCCATGAGATTAAGTTCAGGCACAAATTTGGTACTTTATGCTGATGACACGAAAATATGGAGTCCTATTAAATCATACAACGATTATTGCACACTTCAGAATAACATAAATGAACTTAATTCTTGGAGCATAGAAAATAAGATGCGATTCCATCCATCAAAGTGTAAAGTCCTCTCTATTCCTGGAAAGAAATTCAGCAGTAGGATATTACCTATTCCATTTATCAGATTTCAATATTTGCTCGGTAATACTCCCTTAGATTACACCAGTACGGAAACAGATCTTGGAGTCGTTATAAATCAGGGCTTTCGTTTTGAAGAACACATAACTAAAATATTTTCCAAAGCTAACCAAAAATTTGGGCTGCTGAAACGCACTTGCTCATTTGTCCATGATGTGAGACGAAGAAGAAATTTATACCTTGCACTTGTTAGAAGTCAATTTGAACACTGTTCCCAAATCTGGCGTCCATTTAATAAAACACAACTAGATAAGATGGATGCTTTTCAAAAAAGGTGTATTAAGTGGATTTTTGATGAGGAATTCACAAGCTATCAGTCCTTTGAAAACTATACTTACAAATGTCATCAATTGAAAATCCTTCCTCTCAGCAAGAGGTTTGAATTGAATGACCTGACCTTGTTTCACAAAATAGTCAATGGTGTATGCACACAAGAGCTTCCTAATTACTTACAACTATACAAAGGAAGCACACGCTTAAGATCATGTCACCATGACAGCCTAAGTTATGTAACGACTCTTGTTCAAACACAGTGTAATAGCAGTCTCCTTAAGAAATCATTCTTTTATCGGACACATCTGCTCTAGAATAAACTTCCTCTCGAAATAAGAGACCATAGCTGTCCTGATATCTTCAAGGCCAAACTTAAGGATCACCTATGGTCGGAAATGCTACCCACAGATCCAAACGATAGTCACGCTGAATTCTACCTGTCTGATAATGATTAGATGCATCTCATTTCTCCCAATGCCAATTCTCTAATCTAAAATAACCGATCCAAACTATTTAAGGGGTTAGGGGTGGGTTGGGTTGTGGGTTGGGTTTTTAAAAGTATTGTATGATATAATCTATTTCATTAAAAAGTTAACAAATTATTAACATTATGATATTTTATGCACGCTGTATTTTATTATTGCACAATCATCTCTATTACTATATATCTTACATTTATATGTGTTGATTGTATGAAATGTTTTGTCAGGGACCATACTTTGTAGGTGTAATTTTTGCACGAACTACGTTCTGGTTTCCCGTCATTATAGTACATAGAAATCACTTTTTGACCGTGTTATTTTCATGCAATTACATTGATGTATGTACTATTTTGAAAAGATTTTCAATAAAATAAAAAAAAAATTTTAGCATATAATTTTTCAATCGACTTTTAATACATACCATAAGTAAAAATAGCAGTAAGCAGTAAAACGGTTTTTTCGGTATATTCCAGACACAACTCTTACAGCGTACATTTTTTAAATCGGTGGTAAGTGATTTAATTGATGATTTTGTACCACAAATGTGACATTATAAATATAATGCTTTCTCCCTCTCTCCCGCTCCTCATCGCCCCCTCCCCCATTGCAGCATTACAGTTTTGCTGTATAATTATATTAGGTTATTTGGCAGTGGATAATCCGCAAGATTGCCTGTTATTATAGGGGGAGGGGGGGGGCACTCAGAATTAAATTTCGGTCAGTTTGGACTAACTGAGTTCATACTTTTGCACCAAATTACGACAACGTAATATGTGTTCTCGAATATACTAGGCGGGTTACACTAGTGTTGATATAATTGAATCAGATAATAGAAATTTAAATTGTCCAACATAATTATTCATAAACTGGACAATAATAAGTTTGTAATGAAATGCTTTTGGGAAGAGATCTGAACACTTTATTTGAACGGACAATTAAATAAACACTCATTAGGACTTCAAAAGTCAAATTACAATGGTAATGTCTGACCCAATATGTATTATATAAAGTAACTTTATATTACCCAAAAGTCAAAAAGTATATTATATAGATATATACAAGAGAATGAGAATAAAATTGAAACCACTATAATAAACAAAGAAATAATCCCCGCAAATCTTCAGAATGAGATTTATCATTTTATAAAATAAATGGACTCTTCTAAAAGTATTCTGAGTCTTACATTAGGCAATATTGTTATTGTTAGGAGGATGCTTTAGGCTTTTAGCTTTTTAGGGAATCTTCGTTCATGAGCTTCGGTAATTGGAACCTTCAGTGACGGAAATCTTCATAAAGAGGGCAAGTGCGCAATACATGAAGCTCATCTTCGATGATTAGATCAGGGAAAGGAAGCTCTAGAAAGCTAGAAGAAGGTCGAGTGCCTCCACATCTGTAGTAGAACAGTGTTTGCATACCCTAGTTTATGGCGGTTCATGCTGTGACCCGTGTCTTCCTGTTTCAATGTTGTATTGATCCGAGCTTGTTCTGAGTTCCGCAAGTCTCTTAGTCTGCTGTGGCCGTAGGTTGATCGACAGATATGTTTCGCAACCGAAGCTTGCCTTAATGAGGATGTAGAATCCCAATTCTCTGTTCAGTTTTCGCTCTAATTGTTCCATTGTTGAACAAAAACGGTTTTGATCATAGCCTCGCTGATTTACAGAGGGATTGAAAGATCGCTTCCTCCTGATAATTGTTTCACTGTGTTTTTGGTGGATTCGTATAGTTTTCGTATCTTACAGGGATTAAAGTATGAAAACTCGCGCAAAAATTCAACTTTTCAGATAATAATCTGGATAAAAATGAATGTGGATTCTGGTGTAAGGTTACCTGGGGACCTCAGGCTATCATGTTTATAAACAGAGATAAAATAGAGATTAGGCGGAATGACAGGCTGAGCGCGGCCCAGTAAGTGTAAAGATAAATAAAATTTGGTTTGATACGTGACAGCGAACCCTATGTCATGGCGGGTGATTCGGAATCAGCGTCCGAAAATACATCCGTTGAAGTCGGTTACAACTATCGGGGGGCCTTTTAGAACAATCTTGAAGATCGACCATGTAGACTTAGAGTGATTTAGCACGCTCGAGCGATTTTGGGATTTGATTGGCTTTTCGCTATCACGTCAGGAAATGTATTTTGGATATTTCTAACTCAGTTTCACTAGAGTGGGCCAAAATTTACTACCCACACGCAACATTCTAATAACTCACGTAATTCGTGTAAAAAATTGAAAGCCGTATCTCAAAAAATATATAAATATTTTATTATTTTTGAATTGTATTAATATTATCTCCGTACTTTAGCTTATGATAAAACATATTGGCAGAAACTACAATGAAGTTCTGACATTTAGTAATTTGTTTTAGGGAAAGATTAGACTTGCGCATTATTTTTTAACTATTCCTTGTCTAGAGCTTTTATTTAATTTTAATAATCTCAAAGCATTTTCATTTTATGAAAAAATAGGGAAAAGACACTAATGTAGATCGTGAGTATACGGAATGTACCATATGACCTGTCGAAAACAGGTCTTAAGAAGACCCGACACAATTCAGATTTCACTGTTGTCAACACTTTCAGCCTCATATCATGCGATTGAAACTAATTCATGAGTGGAATTTTTTGTAAATATTCGGTACTTGGATAATCAGCGTGTCATTTTAGAAATACTAAGAGGCATTTGCATGCTGACAGGTATAATAACTGTAGCAGGTAGCCATGTGCATGATCACTCTGATCACTCTGATCACTGTCACGTGCCGACATAAGGTAATACAGTGGGGTGCCACACATATTAAATGTCTCCTATAGTACATACGAGACATAGAAACGCCATCTTAGGACGCGAGGAGAGTTACAACGAAATCTGATAATAAGGTCAATATGGCTCATACCCAATCAATGATGATTGGGTTGTGGGTATGAGCCAGTTCCTAGCCAGTCTGCGTCATTGATTGCTCTTCTATTTATACCAAGCAGATATTTGAATGACGTAGGTGCACCCGCTCCAGTTGCTGTTTTGCCATGTGAGTAACTGCATGATGTTTGTTGAAGCAAGAGACGATCTTGTTGACGGTGGGTAGCACCGCTGAGCCGGGGACGTATTTGACAGCGTAAAGTAGAATTTGCTTTACAAGGGTGTTAAATAATTTGTAAAGGCAGGATGCATCGATGAATCTCCAGTCCATAGTTCCTCTCAGGCTGAAGTAAACTCCAAGTCCTTTACGGTAGAGAGAGTCAGTCGCTTGCCAAAATGTCCCTGTGCTGCTTATATAATGAGATAATAATTCCAAGATAGCTGGAGACCAGCTCGATTTGTTTGTCGCGGATGGAAGGACAGATACAAGTTAAGTCTTACGGCAATTTCAAGTGTTTTCCGTATATAAAGCATAATCTATCAATATTATTATTATGAAGTGAACTGATTAGAGCTTATACTTATAGTTATAGTGAATGAAAATCTAGCGTCCGCTATAAGTATAACGAAAAAACAGGCGCAATTCTTGTTCAAATTGTCTCGAACAAAAAAATTTACGTTATAGGTAGCGGGACACCAAAGTTGATAAAATCGTGAAAATAATATTATCAATAGCAGTTTTCAGTGATTTTAGCAATTTCCAATCAAGTTGGACGTGTCCCTGTGGAACCTAAGTGATCCATGATATCACGTCAGGCTCAACCCTCTCATAACAATTACTAACATCCTACACTATACACTTCGATTTCATTGGCAACTTCCCCTTATAGAGCTGCCATGCTCCAGAGGCAGGCAGAGCATCCTCATGCTATCCTCTCGTGGGCCAGTCAGGCCCAACTTCTCTTTTTTTTAAAGGCGTCGTGCTGTCGTGCACTTGCTGTCGATCAAACCTTGAGTAGAACTTGGGTTTTGGATTCTGGGTCTGTTTAGAGATATCGAGCTTTCTTTAGCTAAATCATTTATGAATTCTGTAATCTGCCTATTCAGTGCTTCAACTGCCTCATTGGTCAGCTGGGAGATTCTTTGAATAAACTCGGGTTGTTAAAAGTATTTTTTGAAGTTGGCTATCAATAATCTTTCAGTTTCGAGAATTGTTATCGTCAAATGTGTTGAATTTAAACTCATATCAACTTATCAAGTGAATATTGCATTAGTACAATTTGATTTTATTTTCAGTGTTCATTTAACTATTTTTTAGCATTCACCGTTGTATTTATCGAGGATCTGTAGTTTACTATAGACTTATAGAGGATCTATAATTTACGATAGATTTAATATGCATGAAAACAATTCATAAAATCTAATTGTACGCTTGATTAAACTATCATAAATATTGAAACATGACAAAAAAATCCTCTCCCAACTTATTTTAAATCAAAGTGCTACGTTTATAATTCTAATCACAGTTTCATTGTAGAAGAAAATTAGAAATTAGAAATTAGAAATTGTCCTATCCAAAGAGGAGCTTATTGTCCGGTATATCCCTAATTCCAGCCCAACTTCTTTATCCTTTTAGCTTTTACCCCAGCAAGACCCTTCACGATAATGCCATTTCCATTTTGCAGTCCTCGCATGTATGCTTCTTGTTTTTCTTGTTTGTCCTTTTGCAATTGTTCCTCAATTTCCATCCCAATTTCGGGATCGAATGCTTGTCTACAAGTCCAATCATTGGCTAAACAATCAGTTAACGATATGCAGTTCTTTCTTTCATCGTCATCGAGTACCCTCCCTGTCTTCATGTTTGTACAGCAGCAGAATGCACGCTCTTGGTTTTTTGATTCAGCATATCGATATACGTTCTGGCCGTTATTGTCTGTTAATATATACGTCTTTCTAACTGATTTCAATGGAAGGAACTTGTTGCCATGGATTTGTGGTTGAAAGAAATTAAAGTATTTATCAGTAAGACAGTCTGGTAAGAAAGTGTGCTTGTTGTTGCCAAAAACTCCAAGTCCCCTAGAGAAGTTTCCATTTTCCGGATTAATTTTTTTTGTTCCTGCCAAAGTAACAGCAGTAAAGTTCGCTTTGCTTCTGTGCTGTATCCATGTTCGAACTTTTTGGCATTGCATCTCCATGTTTTTTGGCCATGCATTACATTGCCCGAAGGCCAAACGACTAAAGACCGCTCTGCCAGTTGCCGTGAATTCAAATCGTGTTGCAGCGAAAGTAGAGTATCTGAAATTAATAATGTTAATGTTATTTCTTTGATTTTAAAAATTCATACTTTAATAAGCCTAAAAAACCCTTTTGTGGACGACCGTATTAGTTAAGAACAATCCCCTTTAAAATCTAAACTGTTTTTCAGATCCCTAGCTCAATTTTGCAGGGCGTCTAGACTTCGGTAAAATCGATGGCAAAAACATGTTAAAGTTTAAGGAGCATCGGGATTCCTTGTTTTACGACAGATTGTCGTGATATGCATAGATATATTTTATTAATCAATAATAATATTCTCAAGATGTGTGTGTGTTTTCTGTGTGTGCGTGTGTAATTTCCAAGCAGCTTAATCAAGAAAACGGTAAGAGTTACGGGGCTGATTTTGTTCGGTAAAGTGCCGACAAAACTCTGACGAAGTTAAATTATAAAGGTTTTTTAAATTGGTCGGTGGTAAGTGGCTTAATTGATGGTTTTGTACCAAAAATGTGACATAAAATGGCTCACTTTTTCTCCCTCCTCGCTCTCTTCCATAATTCCATCACTATATATTATGTACCTAGCGTTGGTAATTAGATTAGCTCCGCTAATTATAGGAGGCACTGTTTCCGGTCTGTTTGAACTGTAGAGACTAGAGAGAGAGTTCATATTTTTATACAACAATTTTTATGCGTGTAATACTATAAGCTTATTACTTTATTAGGAGGGGGAGGAGGGCGGAGGGAGCCACTCGTTGAATTGCGGTCTGTTTGTTTACTTTCATACGACAATGTAATGCATGTTTTCAAATATAAGGCGGGCGTGGTGCGGAGTTAATAAGGGTTAATTTCTAAACGATTTAAATAAAAATGGAAAGCGGTTCAAGACGAGAGTGATGAGGTGTAATATTCGGTGTTCGGACCTTATGATCATGGAATGTGGTGCCTAATAATGACTTAATTATCCACGAGAAAGAACTGATTATGAAATTATTGTTTAAGATACTATTGGATACGTGAGGCCACTTCGAATAGAATTGCTCACCTAATGCAGGTTTTGACTCAGCGGGTAATTACTCCTACCCTTTTTAACTACGGCAATGAAATCCCGGCCGAAGGCCGGTTTACACTAGTAGTATAAATACTTTCAACGCTATAGTAAGTATGTAATAAGCGCCATGATCGCTAGCACAGAATTTATTGTCTCCGAGTTTGATAAATTTGATACCAATAGTTGCCTTTAAGTATGAATATTGAATAATGCAAATTCACCGTGCAGCACGATAAGGTCAGGTTACAAATACAAATGTGTAAAAATAAAGAAAAATGGGTAATTTCTTGCTTAAATTTAAAATGCCTTTAAATCCTATAATATCAAATATTTTAAAACAATTTTTACAGGATCATAATTAGCTTGATCAATACTACCTTCCTTTATACTGGACTTTGCTTGGACCATGTGTTGAGTCCATGGCGGCGCCCGGCCAATAGGCAGGTCACAAATTGTTTTGCCTGACTTGTATAACTGCGTCATACTCATAGCCATAGTACTCAAACGAACAGCCATCCCCCTGTTCGCTATAAGGGCCGTTTAAAATTCATATACAAGAGGGGAAACCGGCCTTGTGTTCAGGATAACATATTTCGAAAATAACTGTCCTTTAAATCTTAAAATGTTAGTATCAAAAGTTTCGTCTGATCGCTTAGTTGATAATGATTACGACTCATAACAATCATTTCAAAATAACTGAAACTGTGGAAGTTATAGACCAAAATCTAAAAATTTGACCGAAAAAAGCATCCATCGAACAACTACAAGCGCCGTTTAGCATTTTTAGCTAATATTGCTTCATGATGGAATTATCTTTTAGACAAATTTTTGTACACAATTTATCGAACCCGGAGGAAAATATTCTGTGCCCACTAATGGCGCTTATTACATAAACTAAATTTGACCAAAGCCCACAATTAGGTAGAGTTGACTGCTGCCAGTGTTTCTCTTTCCCAAACAAAAGGAAATGATATTAATTTGAATGACTGTCTACAAATGCAAAATGATACCGAGAATGAAATCGGTCGCTCGCTTTTACCATTCATTTACAATTGTGGTAGATTAAGAAGAACTGCCCAAAAGCAGCTGTATTCGGCAATAAAGATTCAATAGACATCACCCTTACATCGGTTCTAGCCAAGCAGTGATTCCCAAACTTGTTTCAAGTGGTCCTAGGACCAACACAAATTCTTTCCGAACAGTTTTGAACCATTCTGAGCACTTTCAGGAGAATATTCATTTTCGTTCATTTCCTTTTATTCCATGAGCCTGGGTCATTCTGTACGACTTTCGATGGCTCCTATGCCTAACTTATAACTATAGCCATCATTTACAATTGTTTTTGGCACATGCGTTTTTGTCCTACTTTTGTCCCACCTGGTTCCAATATTGACTACTAATTTCTAAAAACCCGCAAGTCGAAAGCTTTATTCAATGGAATGTAAAAAATCATGTATGAAATATGAACTTTTTTTACAGTCGATTTGGTCAACGTCTAGATGCCCTGCAAGATTTCAGATCTCTAACTCAATTTTAACATCGTTTTTAAGGCACCAGAATAAATGTGTGAATATGTCAATTTTGTAGTTTTTTAATCGAATTTCGTATAACAGTGCTGGCGCGTATTTAACGCAAATTTCTTAAAAACCTTTACATAACTATTTTTTATTCCTGTCATCTTTGACAATGAATTAGAATGTTTTGAATTTAAAATATGCCTGCTGAACTACTTTCGGTGAGTCTTATAATGCCTGGAAAACAGTTAAGGGGGTATAACACAGGAGGGGCAAAGTGCAAAGAAACTGCTGCTAACTGCTGCTAACTGCTGCTCACTGCTGCTAACTGCTGCTCACTGCTGCTAACTGCTGCTCACTGCTGCTCACTGGTGCTAACTGCTGCTCACTGCTGCTCACTGCTCACTGAGCAGCAGTGAGCAGCAGCGAGCAGTAGTGAGCAGCAGTTATTAGCAGTGAGCAGCAGTTTCTTTGCACTTTGCCCCTCCTGTGATAATAGAAGTATAGGGGGGTAAATTATAGTATAGTGAGTATAATGGCGGCGGTCGTGCTTGCCACCACTGACATGAGATACATGATATTAATATACTTCACGACAATCTGTTGTAAAACAGGGGTTCCAGAAAACTAATTTCCCGATATACTCCTGAAACTTGAAACTTTTTTCACAGTCGATTTTGGTCAACATCTACACGCCCTGCAAAATTTCAGATCTCTAACTCAATTTTAACATGATTTTTAAGGCACCTGAATATGGCGATTTTGGGTTATGTAAATGTACCAAATTTTGTACAACAGTTCTGGCGCGTATTTTCCGCAAATTTCTTAAAAAACCTCCACATGACTAATTTTTATTTTTGTCATTTTTGACATTCAATTAGAATTTTTTTGAACTTAAAATATGCCTGCTAAACTACTTTTGGTGAGACTTTGCCTGAAAAACAGTAAAGGGGTATAACTGGGGTCCGGACTCTAGGGCGTAAGACTCTAGGGCGTAAGACTCTAGGGTCTTAGGGTTAGGGTTAGGGTTAGGGTTAGGGTTTGGGTTTGGGTCAGGGTTAGGGTTAGGGTTAGGATAAGGGTTAGGGTTAGGGTTAGGGTGATGGTTAGGGTTAGGGCGCCGCCCTAAAGTCTCACGCCCTAGAGTCTTACTCTTACTCTTACGCCCTAGAGTCCTGGACCCGGTATAACTGTAAAATACATTGAGTCTAGTTAGACACGCCGCACGAAGTAATCTATTTGAGATAGAATTCGCGCAGCGGATTCTATTTGATAAAAAGCTACAAGTGCGCGCTAGCGCACGAGTTGACTTTCTCAGGTGTAAACCTGAGCGGGAGCGAGTGTTTACACTTAAATAAATATTGAGGGCGGAGTGTCTATGTATTACAGATGAGTCCGGGATTTTGAGTGAGAGTGTATAATCGCTATTGATCCTTATTTAGTTGCTTAATTTCGAGTAACTCGTTCAGGTTGAACATAATTTATTAGTATCTATCCTGATGTCAAATCGAGGATCAACACTATATAGTTATACTGCTAGCGGGAAGGGGCTGTGACCAACTGTTTGGCATAGCGGAGGTATTCAGATGGAAAACTTGTTTCACCCAGTTTCCAAGCAGGGATATAGCCGCACGTTGGCAGGTCATGTGACGTACGCACTTGTCACATGACGCGAAAACTAGTTGTTCAGTGGTCGCGCGCAAGTCACGTGCAAAACACTGCCTGACACACTCACTCATGCACCGCGCGTTGAGGGAATTCCCATAAAAGCACAGTATCTCGATTAACGGAATGATATTTAGATTAACGGAACGGATTAAATTTAATTAGACACGCTTGACAAGTTGAAAATGTGCTATCGAGGGATTCTGCGTGGGTGTCTATTGCTCTATTTGATAATATCCCGGCTCTTCCCGCGAATTGTCACTCAAAAACCCGGACGAATCTATAATAGTATAGGGCCGGGTAAATAGTTTAGTGAGTATAATTGCAACGGTCATGTTTGCCACTGTGATATTCGAATAATCGCAGAATAAAATGGGTTGAGCTACTAACTTTGAATCCACTTTGACTGCCGGACGCTTTGATTTCTCTGTAACTTGTGCTCCGAGGTCTATCTTGCGTCCCTCATATTTATCCGGCCCCGTATCATATCTATCGTGGACGGCTTGGTTAAATAAAACCTTAATCTGAAAATAGTACTCATTTAGTCATTAATCTGCTATGGTGGCTCAGACTCATCACCGTTTTTAAATTAATTTGCGGAAAATCAATAACAAATCAATTTCTGCTTAAATACCTACTTTAAAGCTTTAAGTTTAACTTTAATAATAATATAAAATTAGAATTTTATGGCTCAGATCCGCTACCGTTTTAAAATTGATTTGGAATAAAATACAAATACAAAGTAAATGAAAATCGATACAAATTTATTTTCAATTCGTTAGTTATCTCACTCACTAATTATGGTTTGTTAATAACATAGTCAACGTGCTGTAGTCTAGTTGTACTGTGTCATGTGGACGACCTTCCTTACCGACCCAACGGACCGGACTGTCAGCCGACACAGTGATGACGAGTTTGAGTTCAGATCACATTCTAGTAACTAGTAAGAACGTATTCTCAACACTCCATCGGGCCGACAGGTAGCGGCACCGCTACCGTAAGTTCTAAAGAGAGCTACCTGGCAAAACCACAGAGCACAGGTACACACTTAGTTAGTAAAAATCCAAAAAGGTGGTCAAAATTTGCCCTTCTTTGCTTAAAGTTTAAATAATTTTCTGCAGTTGTATTAAATCAATCCAAAAATAGTCACATCGTGTTTGCCTAAATTTTTCCTTTCCGAGAAGTACCCGCTTCATATACTTTATCGAAGTTTGAATATTGTCACTCCGCAAAAGCATTTTAGTACAGGGAAATCCGTCTGAAACAAAAATTTCGCCGCGGTTAAACCACGCACGATCAATTTTTACCTGGGGACCCCAGGCTATTCTGTTCATTAACATATAAAATAGAGATTAGGCGGCGCGGAATGACAGGCTGAGCGCGGCCCAGTAAGATCAATTTTCCCTACTTGTATTTTGTACCATTAATTCTTTCGAGTGAAAAGTGTGACTAGGGAAAAAATAATAAATGAGTGGGATTCGCGCATGGTAAAATTTATAAAAATTGACGATTTATTTGACCAATGTACTATGTAGCGCCGCGCGCATCAACAATAAATAAATCCAGAAAATTGCGGAAAATAACTTTGCGAAGGAGGAACTTCACTGTAATTAATTAACACATGGCTAGCGTCGCGCGCAGCATAACAGACCCTTCCAATACACACAATTATAGGGGAGTGGTCTATATTGCGAAGGAGCAGACTTTTGTCGACATCGTAGGACCGTCGGGCCACCTCATATATCCACTTTTTACCACCTTAAGATACTATTGGACACGTGAGGGCACTCCGAATAGAATTGCTCACCTAATGCGGGTTTTGACTCAGCGGGTAATTACTCCTACCCTTTTTAACTGCGGCAGTGAAAACCGCTCCTCTATTGTTGTTTTCAGCGTCTGATCCAAAACCAAATCCTGGGGTAACACGAGACATTGTAGCCTGTGAGCGTGTCAAATCCTGGGGTTACACGAGACGTGGTAGCCTGTGAACGTGTCAAATCTTGGGATTATACGAGACGTGGTAGCCTGTGAGCGTGTAGACCGCTCCTCTATCGATATTTTTGAGTGTCCGATCCAAAACCAAAGGGGTACTCCTAGGAGTTGCAAGTAGCAGGCCATGACCTCCCCTGGAAGTCCCTGTCTCTCCGTTGTTAACCCGGCGGGGTTGCACCAGGAGCGGTGGTAACAGAACTTCAAGACTCTCGGAGTCTGTTGTCGATATCTATGTTTAATGTATTTATGGTATATAATTTAGGAGTCTCTCTCTCCAGCAGCAGGAGTTGGGAAAACGCAGCAGGAGTTGGGGAAACGCGTTGTGAAAGCCATTGTAGGGAAGGCTTACTGTCGACGCCGACCAATCAAAAGAAGCCTAATTCACAAGGTTGTTCAGCATTTAGTAAAGTTGTAATACTGGTAAATGCCATTTACCCTTTGCAAGAAAAGCGATGGGCAAATTGTTTTCTCGAATATTTGCTGTATACGTAATAGCACAGCCACAAGGAAAACGTTGCAATGCTGGTGTAGTTAATATGTAGTAATATTATTAAAAAACTAGTCGAAAAGTCAAAACATATCAATAGATAACAATAATTAGGGGGCATCTGATATTAAGGAAAATAGCTCACCGTTTTCTTTGAAAAAAATTCAACGTCGTGCTGCAGCGGTTGTGCGTTGAATATCCAATTAGCTAAACGGCGATTATCATTCTTGAGGATCAAGTCGAAATCTTCACCAGCTTTGCAGGAGGTAAGGTTTTTTTGTATGTTACCATGAAGAAGAACTCGCTTCTGCTTCGTTTTTCTGTCGAGAACCCTGGACAGTTTTACTTATAAAGTTATACAGACTAGGTCTAGAGATGACTAGGGACGGACAGGGACGGACAGGGACGGACAGGTACGGACAGGAACAGATAGGGGCGGACAGGGACGGACATGGACGGACAGGGACGGACAGGGACGGACAGCTGGTACGGACAGGGACGTACAGGGGCGGACAGGGACGGACAGGGACGGACAGATACGGACAGGTACGGACAGGGACGGATAGGGGCGGACAGGGGCGGACATGGACGGACATGAACGGACAGGGGCGGACAGGGGCGGACTGGTACGGACAGGTACGGACAGGTACGGACAGGTACGGACATGGACGGACATGGATGGACATGAACGGACAGGGTCGGACAGGGACGGACAGGGATGGACAGGGACGGACATAAACGGACACTGGACAGGGTCGGACATGGACAGACATGAACGGACATGAACGGACAGGGTCGGACATGAATGGACATGGACGGACAGAGACGGACATGAACGGACAGGTTCGGACAGTGACGGACGTGAACGGACAGGGTCGGACATGAATGGACAGAGATGGACAGGGACGGACATAAACGGACACTGGACAGGGTCGGACATGGACAGATATGAACGGACATGAACGGACAGGGTCGGACATGAATGGACATGGACGGACAGAGACGGACATGAACGGACAGGTTCGGACAGTGACGGACATGAACGGACAGGGTCGGACATGAATGGACATAGATGGACAGGGACGGACAGGGACGGATAGGGACGGACAGGGACGGACAGGGGCGGACAGAGACGGACAGGGACGGACAGGGGCGGGCAGGGGCGGACAGGTACGGACAGGTACGGCCAAAACGATCAGTGACAAGGACGGAGGGAAGCATCTTCAATAAAAACTCACCAGTTTCTCCAAGTTCCACTATCACAGTTGATCACGGTTTTGTAAATAAGCTCTTTGCCACGATACAGTCCCGCTGAAAGGTTAATCATTACTCGAGCATTATAATTTCACTGTCTGATTCGTTTTCCCGATACCACAAATACTCTAAGATAATTTACTTTTGTGTTCGTTTTCTTATACAGCAAAACCCTATAAATTAAATGCACCTGTAAATCAGCTGCAAACCACAATTCACTATTTACTGCGGCCGGTATTTTCTTTTTCCCAAACTGTGTCTATTTGAAAATTGAGGTTTGGCCAGATATTTTGGTGTCGTTTCGATTTTTAGTATGAGTTGACATCAAAATAATAGGATATAATTGATTAATTCATGATCATTTACCTGAAATAGTGGTATCCTCTCCATTTGATTCGCCGATAAATTTTCCAAAAATGTAAAAGTTCCTATTCCAAAACACTTTAGTTATTTCGTCTTTGTTATTTATTTTTATTACGTCTTCGCTCCAGTAGCCAGCCTCGTTAGAATGTGGTATACGGTAGTCGTAGCCCTAAAAATAAATGTTGGATATCAATCAATCCTTTTATATTTGCTATTTATCGGACATTATTTGACCGGAAATTACGTGAACAAACATAATTTTGTACGGACATTAAGGGTTTCGACCTTAAGTTATAAGTTATAAAAAGTTGGTTTCATTAAAATATTGATATTTGACCAATTTACGGGACAAAATCAATCAAATATGGTGAGTATGCCCAAATATAGCTGTATGGTTTTTGGCTCATAACTCAGTAATTTTTTGTCTAATCTTGATGAAAATTTATATACGAGTTCAGGGACAACCAGCTAGAAGTACAGTACCTAAAATTTGGGTTTTAATCATGTTAACGTGATTTGGCATGATTGGGCATAATTGCGACCAAAAATGGGCCTTCCGCTTCGTTTTAACACTGAATATGCTGATGATGTCGACTTCAATGATGAAGACAACTTGGCAACGTATGTTGACAACGCGGCGGTTCGTCTTCGACAAATGTAGTCAAAACGTTTACAATACAAATTGTATTTCGTTTTACCGTGATAAATGATATTTATCAATATCATTTATGATCGCTCAAGAGAGCGAAAAACAAAAAAATAAAATATTATGAATTATCACCTGGCGATCTTTGGCGTCGAGATCAAAATCATCTATACACCCCACGCTGTAAGTTGAGCATGTCAAAAACAGTGAAAACACCACAACTAGTGACCGGATCATCTTCAGCTCTTCAAGAGCAAAGAATTTCAATATCAGCTAGTAGAGTTTCCAAAGGAAATCGTGTTGAATTGAGGGACTGAAATAAACAATAAATGAACATCCGCAAAATTCTACTTACCATAGCTCTTTTTTGGTGTCAAAATTATTCTAAAAGTAATTTTTCTTCATTCGAATAGAGCTATAGATCGAATCGGAATTGCGCAATAATCAATATAATTATAAAATAATAGTGAAGCTTTAAAATCAGCTTGATAAAGGTTAAAAAACCAAACTAACATAGATCACAACTCTTTAGTTTAGAATAAATACAATTCTATTAGCAGTCTTAATCTGGAATTACCTGTTTTTGGAGACAACAGATAATAACCAGTAGTACCAAGGTAATTAAACACTAAGAAAATGTTCGACTCATACAAAATGGTGAATAAATATCAAATAGCGTGTAATATTTTTAAAATTGCATTTGTTGTCGGACTCCTTGATGAAAGCAGTCCACATCGTTCTATGATAACAATGGATAAATAAAATTGCGTTTGCTTACTCGGTAACAATTGAATAATAGCATTAAATTAACCACAAAATAACCATCCCGTGTGCACTAATGGTACTGGTAACAAAGTAGTTGTACTATATTAATATGACCACCGCCGCCCGAACATAGATTCATGCGACACGCCATGCTCGATTAGTATTACCTGGGGACCCAGGCTATAATGTTCATAAACATAGATTAGAGATTCAGCGGAATGACAAGCTGAGCGCCGCCCAGTAAGATTAGTTCAATTTTGTCAAACCATGTATTTAAAATTTTAATTTAGTAACTAGGACCTGCAAAGTTGTTGAACTTGAAGTTGACAGAAGAAGTGAATCTAAATTTCTTAACGATATTAATTTTAAATGGCTCAGGCAAAACAACGACAATTCTCAGTGCTCCATCACCATGAGACTTAGCATTTCCATTTTCCACTACTGTACTAATTTATTTCTAATTATTTTACGGAAGGTTCCTGTCCTTGTTATTATGTCAACTCCATTGAGTCCATGACTTAGTGTTAAAATACTTCCCCGAGGAGTTATTGACAAAAAACTGTTTTGGTCACGTGACGGTAAAACACCAATCCTATAACTTTGTATGGTATTGGTAAGGGTTAGGATTGTGTGACATATTTAAACATATTATATTCACGGCGTGATGCTGCCTTTATGCTTTATGGGACGCAAATTTTTGCTATTCATTTTAAGTTAAGGGCGGCACCGCCCCAAACTTAAAATGGATAAAACACAACCCTAACAAGAATTGTCTAAAAAGAACCAAGATTTGTATGTGCAAAATTGTTATTTCATTTGCATGGTAACAATTAAGTTTCGAATGAAATAACTTGTGATTTATCTAATTGCTTACACAGGACGCACCACCATGATTACGTAGCGCTACTAGCATACTAGCATTTACGTACTACCAGCGCAGTGCTGTTAAACTAATCATGACCTCACATTTTAAGGGTTCAGTTAGCCATCAAATGTTAATTAGGATCATTTTTTACTCTGATCATGTGTTAGTTCAATATTCACATTTCGATTGTTTAAAGAAATAGACTCATTGATAGGTCTGACATCATGTGCTTTACGTTGTATTATTATATACAGCTAGTAGTAGTAACCATGTTAACGTGACAATTTGATGATGTGACAATAAATTATAAGAGATCTTTTATCCTCAAAGTACTGCACGATGTTTCATGAATACAACAATAAAAGTTTACAGCTACTCACCCAGGGACAATCAGTAATACTAATAGTATAAATTATAACTTTCAATTAAACTATTTATTTAGGGGGGGGGGGGGGGGGGGGGGGGGCCAACCGCCAAACGGTGACAGCGGGGCAGCCACGCCATATTTGGTCCAAATTAGGCCCAATTTAGCCAATTACCCTGAACATACCCAAAACCCAGGTTTATGGTGCTCTACTTGTAGCTAGTGGTCTCCTGAATTCGTATATGAAATTTCATCAAGATTGTACAAAAATGACTGAGTAATGAGCCAAAAACCATATGCCCATATTTGGGCATAAGCACCAAGTTTGGTAGATTTCGTTCCATAAATTGGTCAAATATCAATATTTTTCAATGAAACTTACTTTTTATAACAGGTAAGCCTAAACTACATATTCTCTGTAATTTTGAAAACTAACTGAGTTGTTAAAATTTTAATGAGATCAATTCCGCGAATATCGCAAACCAAGATACGGGCAATTTAGTTCATTTTTTGTGGTCTTTTCGCCTTAGTATCCACATTTAAACAGATATAAAGCTTCTACGAAGAAGAAGAGGTCAGCCTACATCTAAGCGAATCTGACTTTATGATATTCTTATTATAACTTTATAAATAACTAGAAAGCCCGTGGTCACAGGGAGGAAGCTATTAGTAATACTAATAGTATTCTTTGGTAGTCAGTTTTTATAGCATCAACAAATATCCATCACAACCGTTCAAGATACAGCCAATTAAAAGGTAGCTAGCACTAAACACAACGTAATTACCACAAAACCGATCAAAATGCCCCTCTCAAATCCTTGCACGTGCAAGTGCACTTTTAAGACCGTTACCATGGTTACTACGCAAGTTCATATTTCATATAATTTGCACGTGGGCGGTCGTACAGACAGCAGAAATAATTCTTTGAATTATAGTATAGATAATTAGTATTCTCAATTTTGTACGATATTCTGCATATCCTATTTTTAAATAAAATACTAATAAAGCTATTCAGAGGGTAGGTTTTCTGGATAATACTTTGCACACAATTTCGAAACACTTAATCATATATATACTATATTACTTGATTGTCCATGTCGAAGCATGCAAATTTTATAATTTGTTTATTTATCTTTTATTTTTAATTTTACATGTTGGGACTTTACTTTTTGTGAAGTTTGTCATTTTATTCAAAACGTCATTTATAAAATAATGTTCAATGAAACCAGGTGTATAGTCTTTGAATGGCTGTTCTAAGGTTAAATAATACAAAAATCAAAGTACAACAACTTTATTTATATTTTCATTATCAATACCATTCATAATCATAAGAAAAAAATTTAGATTTGAAAAGTCTCCAAAGATTAAACAGTTAGTAATCAACAACAACTGCGATGTTTTTTCTTCTATTTTCTCAGATTTAACATCTGTAAGTATATGAGGTTTTCTTCTTGTCCTTCTTTGCCTTCTCAATCGATTCCTTCATCTCACACTTCAGTACACCATCCTTATCGGCGCACGTCAGCGTTTTACACTTACCGTAAGCAGCACACGCTGCCTTAGCTGCATCCAGATCCCCCACAATATATCCCAAACTTCCGCTGTCCTTATAACTGGTATTCTTCTCAGTTTTCCAGCAGTCTGGTTTGTGAGCGTCCACGTCCAGATCATCTCCTCTACAGTGGATAGCACCGTGTCTCCAAGCTGCTTCCCCACTGTCGAACACAACATCTCCGCCAGGAATGAGACTGAACAAGTCCTTGTAGGCCACCATCACTGCTCCAGCTTCCCACATCTCATCTGGAATCTTCTCACAGAAAGTTCCTTCAGCGTAAAGCTTTGTCACCTGATCATCGCTCAGCTTTGATCGGAACATGTTCAGGTTGTACAGACTCCCTGCAAAAGCCTTGTTTGCATCGTAACCTCCTCCAACTGAGTCCTGCTCCTGTCCCACATTCATCACACCACCAGCATTTTGTGTCTTTCCCGTGGCTAGAGCACCTTCTTTTACTTTCGCCCCGTCCACGTAGATCGCAGCACCACTGTCTGAAGCCCATGTAAAACACAGGTGATACCAAGTCTGCTGGTCTAGTAAAATGTCTGTCAGGATTTTCTCTCCGCTTACCCAGAAGCCAAGGGTGGCCTGTTCACCTAGGATGATGGAATTATCCAGACCTGAAACTGCGTAACTCAGGAAGTACCTAGACTGGTCTCCGTATGTCTTGAAGAACCAGGTGCAGATGGAGAACTCTGCGAAATCGTCTGCTTCGAAGTTGGGAGTGAACTGCAAGAAGTTTTTCGTGCTAGCTTTCGACTGTGGAGGGAACCTCATGATTTGCCCTTCACTTGGATCCTCAAGGTCAATGCAGAGCCCATCAACAACGGCCAAATTTCCTGTCATATCCTGGCCCAGAATATCAGCATAAGAGATGATGGGGTCCTCCTCAGTGGAGCCGAATCCACAAAGACCTGTCTCGTAAAGGAATGACACTTCAGTGGAGTTGAGAGCGTAATTCCACACGTTGATGTTGTAAAGTCTGCCAACGTACGCTTGGCTAGCGTCGAAGCCTCCTCCTACAGAATCCTGCTCCTGTCCGATAACCAAGTTACCTGCTGCACTCACGCTAGCGCCCTTTTTAAAGTTCTCTTGCGTTGCTGCTGCTTCTCCGTTGACACTGATGACGGCTACTCCACTTTCTGAATCCCAGGCTGCACAGACGTGCACCCACTGGTTCTCTAAACTCCCCACGTTAGCTCCAAAGTTGCTTCCAGCAAAGTAGAAGACGTAGACACCCTTTTCCCTCTCTCCCAAGAGAATCTCGTTGGTTGATCCTGAGACCGCGTAGCTGAACCAGCATCTTTTATCATCGGAGTAACTCTTCTGCTGCCAGGCACACACGGTCAATCCAGTCATAGCAGGTAGATCAGTCTTGTAGCTGATGTAGTTGGCAATGGAGGCTGAGGGGAAGTTGAGAAGCTTGTTGTGTCCAACCCCATCACCGGTCACCAGTCCCACCACTGCTAGTAAAGTTGTCAATGCAAACATCATCCTGCTGATATCAAAATGAGTGAGCTGTGTTACTGTGTTATTTAGAATGCTGCTAGGTAGTGTGAGGTATGATATACAAGAAATAGATCATTTCTCTAGTAAACAAAATCAGAAGTCAGCAACTACAGTAAATACAGAATAGTTCTCTCAATGTAAACAAAAGACGTGGCAAACGTAACGTGGCTCCCTGCCGCTCCCGTTCCAATCACAGTACCAGGAGCGCAGTTACCCGTAAATAAACATGAAACAAATCGCCGCAGGAGGGTGAAATCAGGGTAAGTGACTAAAGGACAGAGGGCGCCAAGGAATGTAAAGCGATCCAATGCAGGGTACAACGTCTCACCCCCTAAAGAATTGGAATAATTTAACTTGAAAAATATTATGACAAACAACTCTTAAGTGGCCTAACAAACTTTAAGAAGAATCTTAAAACAGGAGAACTCTATAAAACTAATCATCATCCAAAGTATTCATCGTCCGAATAACCGACATTTTAAAAACCTCATGCGATAATAAAGTCCTCAATAATAACAATTCATAATAAAGTTCATATAAGGACACGTTCATTGAAGTTTGAGGATATTGGTAAATTTCTAAAATAGCATTTAGTGGCTTAATTTTAGCATCAATCAATCTAGCGTATTCATAAGTTCTGAACATTAGCCACGTGACCCATACTCCTATATGCACTGCTCAGAAATAAAATTTATTGCTTTTAGGCACTATAATGTAAAAAATGTCACATTTTTGTGACATGGTTTACCATAGCTGCTCAATTAGCATTTTTTGGTCTAAAATATAGTAGATAAGGTCAATCTAACAATTATGATACAACGTAGGCCTAAAGGGCAGTGATCGAACGGCTTTAAAACAATATTTCGTAAACTTTGTCACACTCAGAAAACGAGACCTCTTTTATAATTTCTGTCACATTATATGGAATTTGAAATTCTGGGTGAATTTCCGAAATCATTTATATCTGATTTTGGTTTGGAAGGCGGGAAAACTCTATATAAGGACGATACACGGATACAGTTGATTCAAGTATAGGGCTGTTGATGTAAACATCGTCATGATACGACATCGTAAATAGGTTAAATTTGAAAAAACTATGATTATTATAGAATGAAATAGTCTGTGATTAACATATTACGTGCATTATAAAATGGGCATGTGTTTTTATATTTCCTGTATCTCTGTATTAATCATTTCAGGCTATAATTAGAACTGTTCACGTGAAAAAAATTGTATCTTAATTTTACAATGACGTATGTGACGAAATTTACATTTCTTGACCCTTTTTTGAAGAACCATACCTCGGTTAGAATTCAATGTTCTTCCAGGAATTATTGGTTGGTTATTGCTCAGCAAATTAGAACTCAAGTTTAGCAATGCTGAGTTTAATTTTACTAAGTTACTGAAATGTGACGAAATTCACTTTTCCTGCCCCAACAGTATAATTTCAATGTGACGAAAAATTGGCATCATGGGTTTCAACATTTCTTGTATAAATCCATTCCAACTATAATAAGGACTGTTGATATGAAAGAAAATCTATCTAAATTTTAAAATGACATATGTGACGGAATTGACATTTCTTGCCCCTATTTTGAAGAACTATACCTATTTATTAAAAATAACAGAATCTAATTTTGTTCACGATAATTATCGCAAATCAAAGAAGGGAGCGGATGCCTTAAATGGATACAGTCTGGGCGAGAGTCATCAATAGATAACCATTCGTTGAAATATCATCCCAGAGTCTTAAACAAAGAACTTAAACTTAAAGAGAACTAAATGTTAGTGAACTGGAAGTGGAGCAGCTATACAAGGACAGCTGTGCTCATCATAATTGGTCTCAACATTCCTCCTTATCTGCTTACTTGTATCAAGATATATATCTGTAGTCTCGTAGTATTCAAACTGTGCTACACTTCAGTCTGTTACTATGATCTATGATAAATTTAAATTTGTAAATGTCCAAGTAAAAGAAGGCTGTTCTAAATAAGAATTCCACTGTAGTTTGCTTGCATCAAGAATCAAGATACTTTGGCCTTACTAGCTTGCATCAAGATGTAACTTATAGTATGGTAGGTAAACTGTGCTACACTTCAGTATGTTACTATGATCTGTAATAAATTTGAATTAAATTAATTCATTTGGGTTTTTATATTTCCTGTATCTCTGTATTAATCATTTCAGCCTATCATTAGGACTGTTCACGTGAAAGAAATTGTATCTTAATTTTACAATGACGTATCTGACGAAATTTACATTTCTTGACCCTATTTTGAAGAACCATACCTCGGTTAGAATTCAATGTTCTTCCAGGAATTATTGGTTGGTTATTGTTCAGCAAATTAGAACTCAAGTTTAACAATGCTGAGTTTAATTTTACTAAGTTACTGAAATGTGACGAAATTTACTTTTCCTGCCCCAACAGTATAATTTCAATGTGATGAAAAATTGGCATGGGTTCCTATATTTCCTGTATAAATCCATTCCACCTATAATAAGGACTGTTGATATGAAATCTATCTAACTAATGCAATGGCTGATGTGACGAAATTTATATTTCTTGCCCCTATTTTGAAGAATCATACCTCGATAAGGATATAATGTTACTTTATTATCATACCTATGTCGATAAACTAGACTAATTATTTTGCCAACAAAAAGCAAATAAAGTTATAATATTTTTTTGTGACGAAATTTACAAATTTTGGCCATGTTCACTGAACATGGCCAAAATTTGTAAATTTCGTCACAAAAAAATATTGTTCAGGTGTTGAAATTTTTCCAATGTTAACATATCACTGCCATAGTATAATAATTTATACATGACCGGTGTGTGGTTGAAATATTGTTAACTTATCCATAGTAGTACGTAATATAGGGTGTTTAAGTTGGTATACTAATATTTACTCAATTTCACACATGTTGAGATATCATACAAATGTATGTGACAAAGTTAACCTATTTCTGCCTTCTGTATTTGTATTTGCCTATAACAATGAAATATGTGAACAATTCCGAACACATTTAGCTCACAAATAATGCTAGACTATTCGGCATTTCTTGTCAGGATGTCATAAACATCCCTCATATAAATTTCTTAAATTTGTGACGGAGTTTACATGGTGCTACCATTTAACGAAAAAAGTCGCTAAATATGTAGATAATAGTCATATGCAACTATCCTATGAATTGGAAATTCGAAAATTTGGTCAAACACGGCAACAAGGGGTCCATATAAACTCTGTCACGGTTTTATAGTGTGACAAAGTTTACAACTCACTGCCGGCAGCATTTAAGCGATATCTTATCGTCTGATAAAGACATCGTTATGCGACAAAGCTTATCTAGACGAGGAAATGATTATCCTAGGCAGAGAGGGTTTATATAATGTCATAGTGTGACACATTTTACATCTTCGTGCCATTCAGTAGGGTCACTAATATTTACCAATATCCTCAAACTTCAATGAACGTGTCCATAACTCTGAACGTTCGATAAACAGTCCACGATCTGACTCTAGACTCTTGTAGACTCGTAGGTGCTAGTCTCCTTGTCGTAGCCAGAGGTTGTAGTGTGTAGATGATGATCCTTCTTCCTTTCTCCAAAACTGAGTTTTTAGAAAAACTCATTCGTCTTGATGCAGTAGGTACGCAGAGTGCCTAATGAGGTATCAGACTGTCAGTGATATAATCTGATGATCATTTCAAACTGACTGTAACTGATTACAAGCTGTAACTGACTGTAACTGATTACAAATGAAGCAATACTGCATGAATACCCTGCATATTCACCGTAATCCACAGTGACTTACGTCATTCTGAAATATGTGTCCAAAGTACTTCATGAGACGTGTACTAAGATGTGCATCAACTTGCACGGTTAAACCAATCAATGATATGGTTATAGCTGGGGCTTGTAGTTTAACGACTTACTTCCCCAGCGCAAGGTCGGCACATACTAACGCTCTATCCGTAGCTCTTCGTACCCCTAAATAGCTGTAGGAAGTTCGGTGCATTTCTGGCTCGGGTAGGATTTCTTCTGGGAGGTGCTGCTGTTGTATCCGCAGTTAGCTCCACGAATAGATTGAAGAATGGATTGTAGTTTGCACATTTTTCTGTGATGAATATTCCCTTCGTTTCCGTTTAACGATTGGTCCAGACAGCATGTGCTTCATAACCAGCTTGTGGATTGTAGTTAAGTAGTTACTGAAGACAAATAACGTGCTGGAGAAACGCAAACATTTTCATGTGGCCAAATATATGAATATTTAGTTACTTATAAGCTTATATACGGTCGGAAAACTAATTCTCACAATAAAGGAGCTGGTAACTAAATGCTAAAGTAGCTTCAATTATTAGTTACATTAAACAGACGGCACGTTTTTTTGTAGACGAATCCTGCCGATAAATGACGAGACGTGGTGGTCTGATTACTAATGGACACCGTACTCTGAGTTCTGACTCTGAACTGCACCGTTCAAAATGGAGTACGAGATGGAATTGGAATTCAAGCCAATGTTCAAATTCCATAACCAAATAATGCCCGTTTTATGGAATCCACGCCCAGAATCCGGACCTATTAATAATTCTTTACGCTGATACTTTGTCTCTCGCTGATACTTCTCGATGATACATTGTCTCTCTTGTCTCTCTTAAGACTTAGTTATGATCTACATTTAACATTCCAGATTTTTCTAAATGAGCCACAGGCAGTTGAAACCAACTTAATCAACGTATTCTTGGACGATATTTGAGAATCACCCCACATGAGTCATGACAAAACGCTTCTCTGACAAGTTTTAGTTACCAGCAAGAAACTGTTTCGTTCACGTGATAGACCATATAATGAAGTTAAATTTCTTGTTAGAGTTAGTTTGGGCATTTGCTTGGGTTAGGGAGTCGGTTATAACGTTAGGATAGGCGTCTGAGTACAGCACTTATAGGGTTTTGGTCTGTAGGTTGTAGAATCCGAATATATTATTTTGAAGTCCAATATATGACTCCATAGTCTATACCACTGATCTATGAGAAAGAACTGGAATAATGATTTTTTTGTACATCCAATGCGTGTAGGAGGACAAGGTTTTTATTATTTGCTACAAGTGGTTCTGAAAGTGTACATGTTTAACTGTTGTTTAACTGCTGCAGTCTTTTCCAAATTTGTAATTATTAAATACACCAAATTTCAAAAGTTTGATCGGAAAATGATCCAAAGACTGCATATGTGCCGAACCGCAATGCCGACAAGAATTTTCAAAGTATCATCATGAATCTGAGGGGAGAAAACCTGATAGTCACTCAATATCGTTAAACTTATATTTTTATCCAACCGGAACCGGTATAAATGAAACGATAAGTTTCATTTAACAATTCTTTATTCATAGCAAGTGGTTGATTAAAATGAGATAGGGTCGGTTTCCCAATGATCTTAGAAAAAGAATCAGCTTCTCTGTGATCTTAAAAAGATAATTAATTTAAAAAATGAAGTTTTAATCTAGTGGTCAAGTTTTTATAATTTAATTAACACCATTTCAGAATATGATTATGACGTAGAAATGTCGATACGTTATTCAGCTATTTATTTCCATCGGTCTTCACTGAATCTATTCAGAAACAATCATTAAATTTGAATGAAAGAAGCATCAAATCATGAAACTCAATAACACTACACGATTTAATCAGTTTTTATAATTTTCATTTCTATTATTTCAGGATTGCCATCATTGGCTTTAATGGTGTTTTGGTTCTCTTTCGAATCTATATTTTGTGAACAAATTCCTACCACTTTTTCGTAACATCTTCCCGAAAGAACGGAAAAGAAATCATTATAAAGTACAGGGTTGATGACAGAGTTGATTGGAAGGAAGACTATAGAAATGAGGGCATAATAGCGAGTTGCGTCGATAACACCCCACGAGTGTAGGCCAGAAGCTATGGTAACCGGTAGCCAGCAGAAAAAGTCTGTCCCAATAATAAGTGATATTTTGCGCTGTAATCTTCTGTTTCTTTTCCTGATCTCATGTCCTGCTTTCTCCTGAGTGAGCACTTTGGAAGTGGCACGGGCCCGGATATTAATGAAGATGTAACATACTGAGATTATTGCAAAGCAAATCATGTTCATTGATATGACAACCCATGCATAAATTCTCTGGGGGTCATCTGATTTTACAAAGAATTTGAAAAGACAAACCCCTTCATTGCCGTAGAAATTCAATCTCTTTCGACCAAGTGCATCTTCTCCATAATATTTGGTAAACATACCATCAACTAGATCATTTATCCTCCTCCATTTCAGATTTTTCTCCTTTATTTTTCCATAGTACTCCTGTAGGGTATCAAGATGGAGTCCTTTCCCAGGAGCTCCGATAAAAAGTTTTATTGAAGGTTTATAAGTCATTCCATTGACGAAGAAGTCTTCAAATTGAGGCACCAAAGGAACTACGGCTATTGCAGTAGACATCAGAAAAATAACCATTGTAATTAAACAAATGTTCCGAATAGCCGACCTGGAAACTTCACCGCTGATCCGTGCCCCATGTTTTACTTCCACCAGCCTGGTTATGCCAAGAGTTGCCATGGATAGGAGAGACATTTCGTAACCAAATGTGCTGATGACACCAAGTATGTCACAATGCACACTTGATAGCCAATTCAGCTGTTCAAAGCAGTAGCTACTCCCATAGATTACCGTATCCGTAACCGCAATATGAAATAGATACACTCCAATAAAGAGATCGCCCACATTAATGAGAATTATCAGAATTTTATTGTTGAGAGCCGCCTTTGACATTTCTTTATTCAAGCCTGTTAAAGTTCGTAAAACCGAAATCATGTTCAGAGTAATTGCTGCCACGGATATACACCAACATGTGATCTTGAGAAACGGGCTCTGTATGATTTCTTTGCCACAGTCAGAGTTACACTCGTCCGAGAAGTCAAGACAGTCAATTTCTCCATCACACTTTTCAGTTATTGGGATCAGCTGATCTTTAGATTCACACAAAAACACATTGGTACAGTATTGTTCGTCAGAACCATCTCCACAATCATCTACCACATTGCAAACCTTGTCATAGTTCAAGCAAACGTTATTGTCACAACGGAAAAAATCATGTTTGTAATCATTTCCTGATTTGATTACAAATGTAAGAAAGTTATTTTCAGCGACTGTATATATTCTTTTGGAATATTGCTGAGGGCAAGAATCGTACTGTATCCTGTTTTTTAAAGGGCAAATCGAATTTTCACAAAACCCTGCGCAACTCAGTATCAGGTAAAGTTCTCCGAAAGTATAGTCACAGTTAATCATTTTATCAGGGTGAACAATAGACAAAATGGTTTGGACTCCGAAAACGTCAAAACCCGAAAGGTTGACTTCACTGCTAACACATTGGATTGCTAGTTCATCCATACTCTCAAGACCAGGCAAACAATACAGCAAAATTTTAATTGCTCCAGATGATGTTTTAACAGTTATTGCTTTCTCAAATGTTTGACTGATCATATGCGATATCTCACACATTCTCTTTTCGTTACCACAGGTATCAATTCCGTCACAGAGATCTTTGAACTCTATGAATGTTGCTTGATCATTTTTACAGAGAAAAACCTCCTTGCACGGTTCATCGGCTGAAACCACATATCGTTTAGTCGCATCAATACCACAAGTTTGCCACTCATCCTCCTCATCCATTCCGTCTAAACAATCCTCCACACCATCTCTCACCCATTTTAAAGGTATTTCCAGTGCATGCTCGTGCTTATAGGCTCTGTTACATACCTTCTCCGACATGGAGAAACAGATAACCAATTTCTCGTCAGCCGCATCAGGACAATCCTCAATGCCATCACACAGTCGGTGTTTATGTACCTCACAGGTGAGAGATACTCTTTCACAGACCTGGTCTATTCCGTTGTCGCATAGTGAAGGAACTTTTGGTTCACCATGGCACACAAAGAATTTAGATACGGTTGACTTATGACCTTTGATATTGCAGATCAATCTTGAACGGTTTGGGTCCGTACAGTTGGTTTGATCCAGGAAGTTATCGCAAAACGTATCAATATATACTGTATTTGAGAACTTGTCGACTGTAAACGGAGCGCTGCACCTCGTATTATTTAAAATGGGAACAAACCAAGAAGTCGGCCCCTCGATAGAGTACAAATCAAAGTGCTTCAAACATTTCTCTCGTATGTTCAAAGAGTCAGGGTCTGGACAGTTCATTTCATCATCATCATAATTGTTGCATAGATAAGCTGGATACCCATTGCATACTTCACTCGGTTTGATGTATTTGAGTACTTGCTCCCAGCCAATGCAGTACATACCGTACAGATAACCGCCACAGAAAGCCTCGTCCTCACACATGTAGTGAGCATCACACCGGCCATTACATACCGTGTTCTTGCCAACTTTCAGGCCGCTTCTTAACTGAACTATATTCCCAGCTGTTTCGGTTTTAGCAGCACAGAAGTTTTTTGTTAAATTGAAATTAGCACATGAGCTCTGTGTATGAACAGAATTATATTTAAATTCATAACATATCGTGTATTCTGAAGCCGTTACGGCGGGAACAGTGCCACCAAAAAAAGAGGTACGACTTTTATCAGTTTCACAAACGTACTTGTCACAAAGTGCAGCAGTGGTAGTCGGGATCTGCAGTGAGTCTCTAATGCCACAGTATTGGTAGAACTTAGGGTCGTTGTCACAGATTGAGCTGAATGCTGTGAACTCTTTGACACTCCTTACTGGATCAGATATGTATATTGCGTCAGAATGTGAACATTGAAATACAGTGTACCCTAAATCTTCCGTGCAAACTCTTTTCAGGAAGTTATTTCTCTCCACAATTGGACAGGCACCCTTAAAAGGACCGCAAAACAACTGATTGGTGCGCTCAAGGTTCCCCGTCATAGGGGTTAAAGGTTTCAATCTCAGTTGGTACGAGGAGTAAGCAGTGTCATTATGATCCACAGAACAGGACACGTCTTCCATTATGAAACGATGATATTGATCAGTCATCAATTTCATGTCATTACTTGGATTATAATACTCAAAACAGCTGTATGCAAACGAGTACCCCATCGTTTGGCAAATGTAGTCCAAGAGACAGTCTTGATCAAGTCCTGGAATAACATCAAATAAGACGGGTCCCGAGTATTTGCCAACCTGAACGAACAATAAACCAAATCCATTCGTTGCTTGTGCTCCCTCGCCGTTAAGAAGGTAGAATGTTTCCTCGCCTGGATAAATGTTTTTTTGTGAAATCTTCAGCGACAGAAAACATTTTTTTAAAACCATTGGCCATTACAAAACCTTTCATTTTTATACGTCACTCTTACCATTTCGAGTAACAAAATAAAGCAATTTAGATAGAAATCAACAAACAAGATAGATAATGCATATTATCTATCTTGTCTATTTAAACTAATTACAACACTACAAATCTATTACATTGATTGAGAATTATGTAATGTAACGTGATGGAAATATATTTTAAACGGGCATATCCTGTCCAAACCCAGGATGCACTACATGAAGAATTCGTTGTAAGTTTGTTTGAAAAGCGTTAATATATACTTACATTTATAGAAAGGATGTAGACTTGAATACAGCACTAGCAGAAACCAATACATGACCTAGTAAATTTCAATAACTCGCTTTTTTAAATCTCTCTTAAATATTGCAGAGCAGACGCATGCAAGTATAGACGCGTGTCCACTTAAATATTCCCATTGTAAGATTGTTGTTTGGGCCAAGTGTGATGGAGTAGTTAACTTACATTTGAAGAAAGGATGTAGACCAAGCACGTAGCCAGGTGGGGCTAAGATGGTAAGTTCGTACGGTACGTACCTTTAAATTGGCTGTACGGTACGTACTTAATAAAGTACGCTGAAAGGTACAAATCCAGTTGATAGCAATGGAAACAAAAACTAGACGGTACGTGCGACAGAGAAGTAGGGTAAAACCCTACACTGATGCGGAATCAGAACCTATGAAGCTTATTAATCCGTCAATATACTGGAAATATTTTGGAGGAGAACTTTTTCTGCTTAAACAGTTGGCCCAAATAGTATTCAGTGTTTTAAGTTCTTCGTCAATTTGTGAGACCAATTTTAGAGATTACGAGTATATTATGGACAAGCGTAGGTTGCGACCTGAGCTAGCTGAAAAGCTGGTGTTCGTATACTGCAACAAAAGGATGAAGCTTTGAGTTTAACGATAATTACAAGTAGTAGTAGTGTAGTACCGGTTAAAAGCGATCCGGTACACAAATTTTCCTCTTAAATCTTTTATTGTTTTAACCACTGTGTTTATTTTCGACTTCTATCTCAAAAATTATGATGATAATTCATAATACTAATCAAAAATTGCAAGTAATTCACTGAAGTTGATTCTAAAAATTTGAAAAAATTGTACCTTACAGTGCCTGTACGGTACGTACCTTTAAAAGTAGCTGTACCGTACGTACTTAAAGCCCTGTACCGTACGTACTTGCCATCTAAGTGTGGGGGGCCGCAGCCCCCCCCCCCGGAAAAAATTGAACCCCAGAGGAGAAATAAGCCTCATAGTCCCCATGGTCACCTGGTAACTGGGCTGTGTTTATGACTGTAGGCTGTACTGTTTAAACGGCAGGCAATTGACTTCAAAATCGTCCAAATCTTCAAAATTGTCAAAATCTTAAGACTATGCATGAGGCCTGAGTAAGTCGTCAATTTTGATTGGAGAATGCAGATTCATGTTGTGAAGTTACCAAATTTACGTAAGTACTTGATTCTTTTCAGTCCCAGCTTATTGCTGTCCTACAAATTTCTTTAATGCCAAATGTCGTCTAAAACACCCTATTTCTCAAAATTTTTCCGGGTGGCTGCGCCCCCTAGCCACCCGCACAGGGGCTCCGTCCCTGGACCCTGCTAGCTGGGGGCCGCGCTCCCAGACCCCTGCCGGAGCAGATGGGTTGGACGCGTCAACTCGTTTCGCTCGCCGAGGGGCCCCCTGCTAGTTTGGAGAAAGGATGTATAGACTTGAAGCAGCACTAGCAGAAACCAATACCTAGTAAATTTCAATACCTTACAAGACATTTTTGTGGCGGACCAATTTGCGACGACCGAAATTTTGGCGGTCCGAAAATATGGCGAAATTGAACAAAAACCGTCACATTTCGGACGTCACAGAAAATAAGGGTATTTTTCATCATTTTGTTTTCTGACACAAAGGAAATTCAAAATTTTCTAAAAATCGGTAAAATCATGTTGAAACAAAATGAAACTTATAAATCGATTTCTTCATCTTCCTCTAAGGGGTCCGGCTCGACTCTTTCAGTTTCACTTATTGAGTTTGGTATTAAATTGTTTATCTTGACTTAGTTTCTTATAAAACGTTGATGTTAGCACATAAATGTAATTTATTGTAAATTTAAAAGGTATTACTTGACATTAAATTCATCATGGAATATTGTGTTTATTTGTCCCACCATCATATCACTAACTTTTCAAGAACAAAATGAATCGATGAAGCCACACTTATTGGAATAAGCTAAAAATAATGCGACGGATTCTATTACGACGACCGCAATTTTGGCGGTCCGAAAATATGGCGAAATTTCGGAAAAACCGTCGCATTTCGTACGTTATGAAAATTCTTGTAAGGTAACTCGCTCTGACTTATAAGATAGAGAAGGAAAGATATTCATAAATATTGAGCAGACGCATGCAAGATTGACGTGTGTCCACTTAAATATTCCCATTGTAAGATTGTTGTTTGTGCCAAGTTTGCAGGAGTACGTGTTTATCCGTGCCATTTTACTGACACCACGGCATCAACTTTAAGTTTTAACGCGACTTTCCGCAAATTGCTGTACAAGATATACAACTGAAACTTTTTTGACTGGGTCAAATACTTTAATGGCCTCCAAATCAGAATGAAAAAATAATAAATTGGCCAAGGAATAGGAATATTAGTGCCCACAATTTGGACTCCCAAGTGGTGTCAAAAACGCGAATTAAATAGGTAATAATCATTTTAGTCTCTCGAGTCTTGACACCACTTTAGGGTTAGACGGGTTCCTGCTAGTTTGGAGAAAGGATGTTCATGTATAGACTTGAAACAGCACTAGCAGAAACCAATACTCTTTAGAGAAGTTTGTGAGCCCGTACGTCACTCAGATCAGCAGAAAATACTGTGAGGAGGAGTTCATCTTGGATACCCCAGACATTATTTCTCAGATCAACAGCTACAACAAGGAGACGCTAAAAGGCGCTTCTAGAAACTTGCAGCTCTTTACTCTAGACGTGGCAGCATTATATCCTAGCATCAGGCCTGAACTAGCGCTTACTGCTCTTCAGGATGCCCTCAATAGTGATACCAACTTCCCACAAGAGCTAAAAGCGGCTTTGCATGAGTTCACTGACCTGATTTTCCGGGAGTCCTTTGTCACTTATCAGGGAGATGGATACATTAACAAGGAGGGTATCCCGACGGGAAATTGCATCTCAAGACAAGTGGCAGATGTGACGATGCATTGGCTATTGTTTAAACAGATCAAAGGAAAGATGAAAAACTTGAGTTTGGTAGACCTCTGGAGGAGATTTATTGATGATGTACTTGGGGTGTAGTTAGGAACAGTCCGACAGTTCAACCTATTCGTGGTGCAACTGAACAAACTGGCAGAACCATTTGGAATCAGATTTGCTGACCAACAAATCGGTAAAACTGTTAATTTCCTTGACATCACTCTAACCTTGGATACTTACAACCAGATCCAATATAGACTCTACAGGAAGGAGACAGATGCTAGGAATTACTTGCGAACGGATAGCTTTCATCCTCACCATGTATTCAAATCTGTGGCGTTTTCCCAGATGATACGAATCATAGAAAGGAACTCGCAAGACTCAACCTGTGTAGTAGACTTGATGGAGCTGAAAGCAGATTTATCTAAAAGCGGACATAACAGCGTTAAGTTAGAGGAGATCGAGCCGAGAGCAGTTGTCAGAGTACTGGAGAACACCCACGGAGCCAACAGGTCTAAGGATAGTGAGAACGCGGATAACTTAGTCTTTTCAGTACAACACTCTTCGGACAACATTCAGCTGAAGAAGTTGATTCACGAACTTGGACCGGACATCAGGAGGATATGTGGACATTATATACGTGTGATATTTGCCACACGAAAACATCCTTCAATCGGGAACAGGGTAGTGAAGAATCGACAACTTGGAAATAAGGCTGAATGTCCCCAAAAAACATCACAGAAGTGCTCAGCGGTCAGCCCCTGGATGCAAGACTTGCCCGGTATTGTTCGATTTTGACTCTAAGATCATGGTAAACGGCATGGAGCTTAATCTAGACGAATCCCTCACGTGCAAAGATAAGCACATTATTTACGTTGCACAATGCCAGCAGTGTAGAGCTATTGAGGGATCTGAGGACACTTACTTTGGGCAGACGTTGACTCCATTCCACATTAGGCTCAATGGGCACCGGAACAAGTTCAACATTGACGACCGTGCCCTCTACGAGCACTCAGCTTTATCAATGCATTGTTACGATGTACACAAGGACACTTTCAGTTTTGACTGTTTCAAATTCGGGATTGTGAAAAAGACTAAACCTTCCCTATTAGATTGGGAAGAGGCTAGATTTTGTGCAAAGTTTAGGACCAATGTTTGGGGTTTAAACAGGATGGAAATACAAAGATAGTTTTTTGAGGTTTTTACCAATATCTGTAATTTATTAATTTTACCAATTTTGTGCCAATTTTGCGTCATTTTTCTTTATAAATTTTATCTACCATGCTGACAGTGAAACAATTTGATCGTATTCCAATTTCTGATCGACTTTCATGATATTCTCTAATCATGACCTTTTTATAAATTTTTGAATCTCTTTGACTGAGTATTATGATTGACTTTATCTGACTAATTTATTTCTTTTTTGTAGGCTCTAGCGATGTATTAAACGAAGTTTCCAAGCCAAATTTGTGTGTTTCCCTTCGTGTCCAAAATCAATCATACATGACTTATACTAGTAAATTTCAATAACTCGCTTTCTAAATCTCTCTTAAATATTGAGCAGACGCATGCAAGATTGACGTGTGTCCACTTAAATATTCCCATTGTAAGATTGCTGTTTGTGCCAAGTGTGAAGGAGTACATGTTTATCCGTGCCATTTTACTGACACCACGGCATCAACTTGAACGCTTTAATGGCCTCCAAATCAGAATGAAAAAATAAAAAATTGGCCAAGCAATAGGAATATTAGTGCCCACAACTTGGACTCCCAAGTGGTGTCAAAAACGCGAATTAAATAGGTAATAATCATTTTAGTCTCTCGAGTCTTGACACCACTTTAGGGTTAAACGGGTTCCTGCTAGTTTTGAGAAAGGATGTATAGACTTGAAACAGCACTAGCAGAAACCAATACATGACCTAGTAGTAAGCTTTGACTAATTAAGATAGAGAAGGAAAGATATTCATAAATATTGAGCAGACGCATGCAAGATTGACGGGTGTCCACAATTATATATTCCCATTGTCCCATATTCCCAAACTGTTCGTCA
Source organism: Bolinopsis microptera (assembly GCF_026151205.1). Classification (NCBI taxonomy): domain Eukaryota; kingdom Metazoa; phylum Ctenophora; class Tentaculata; order Lobata; family Bolinopsidae; genus Bolinopsis; species Bolinopsis microptera. The sequence goes on along the minus strand of NC_087084.1, from coordinate 7,500,836 downwards.
TCGAGCTTTGAGTCGTCTCAATAGTTTTCGACCCAAGACCCTGCTGGGGGCCGCGCTCACAGACCCCTGCCGGAGCAGATGGGTTGGACGCGTCCACTCGCTTCGCTCGCCGCGCCGAGGCCCCCCCCCCCCCCCAAAGAAAACTCCTGGCTACGTGCGTGATGTATACTTAAAGTTAAAACAGCATTAGCAGAAACCAATACATGACCTAGTAAATTTCAATAACTCGCTTTCTAAATCTCTCTTAAATATTGAGCAGACGCATGCAAGATTGACGTGTGTCCACTTAAATATTCCCATTGTAAGATTGTTGTTTGTGCCAAGTGTGAAGGAGTACATGTTTATCCGTGCCATTTTACTGCTCCTCGATGGTAGTATATGGTTGCAGAAAGAACAATTTTGGTTCTAGTCAAAGCATCACATATCCATCACCGTGCTCCATTTTGCTAGAACTGGTGCGCTACTAAAAGGGAAAAGGATTAAATGTTCCTTTGTTATTTTTTTTATGATACCTTTTTTTGTTCCAACTCCTCCGTCTCCATTTTTTCACGATTGAAAAGCACAACAGCTTCATAAACGAGACGAAATGTTTCACCAAATGTGGAAAAACTAAAACTTTAACTTTTGCTTCCACCCCAATTAAACCTACAAACAACCCATACTTCAATATATTGGCGTGATTGATGAAACATAACATGTGCTGGCAAATCATTCATTCCCCATGTCATTTTGGAACAATCATTAATACAAAATTTGTGGTAACTTACCGTTTTACAAATCAGAAATCGACCTAGAAATTAAATTTGGTGATGGAAATGAATTTATGAGAAGAGTTGATTTACTAATTGAGATACTTTAATTACCAAAAAGTGAAATAGGCCGCCTGAGACCTGAGTTTAATAAATCAATATCTTGATCTTCACTTCTGAAGAAGTCATAGTACAAAATACGTAAAAATTCAAGGTATCGAATAAATTTAATGAGCATAATGATAAATACCCGCTGATTATCTTATCATAACCGTTTATACACGGTTATTTTAAAACATTTTACATTTTATGCTATTGTGTAAAATTGGTATTTTTTCGTAGATTCCAGAAATTTCCACGGTTCACTTCTTCGAGTGAACAAGTTTTTCTTAGGCACGTGGTTCTGGCATATTATGGTTATCGGACAGAATGAGGTTTAAATCACTTTACATCTTTAGATCTATCGAGTAGTGGCAACATTTTGCAGCCCAGTGGCGTTTTGTGGGCGACTTAGAGGTGGCGGCATGTTGCCAGCATTGTGGTATCCTTTGTATAAATTCTTCACTATCTCTATGTTCGTAGAAATATTTCCTTTACCCTCATGAGCTGTTGTCCGTATAGATTGTTTTAACAATTGATAAATGTTCTCATGGTTCCAAATCTTATGATTCAACAAATTAACTCCTAAAGTCCTAACTAACGCTTATGCCTAACTAACCTTATGCATAACACATTATACATTATTTTATTTCCTCATCTTTTTTTTTGTTGTTCATCTTCTCGCACAATTAAGTCATTACATTACATCGTCATTAAGTCACCGTCATGTGAATGTTTGCAGCTTTCCATACATTGATTGGGGTGTCTAGTGGTCAAGTTTATGTCTAGTGGTCAAGTTTTATGTGTGCGGTGTTACAGGTGCAGTGAGTATGAGTGTGACTCTTATTCCATGAGGTCCACATGTCCAATCAGCGATTTGGTAACACCTGATTTATTTTCTCTCCCTAACAATATCATCTCAAGTTACATTTAACAAGAGAACAGAGAGTTCATTGTAGCTGTTCGCAGCGGTACGTGTATTTCCCTGGTGATTCTAAACTCTTATTCCAACGTTATCACTTATCAGTCGCCATAACTAACCTGATTAATATAACTTATCAACATCCATGGATTTTGAGCAGCCTCCAGGCCTCCTTGATTGAATTATTTTGACGTTAGATCTTTAAAAGTTTACATGAGCCTCTCACCATATTTCTATATCATACGTCTTGACGTATAATAACAGAATTATTTAATAAAACAATTATTTACTTTTACGGCACAATCAAACAATATCAATAATATATAATTCGATTTGTTTTGCAAGTGTCGATAAGATGCACAATTCCCTTGCCAGCAGGAGAGAGATAACATAGCCCGTTGCATGCCCTCCAAAATTTGATTAATGACCGGCGAGAAAATCTGCCCTTTAATTTCTACAATCATTCTTTCCAAATAACATATTTCTTTATCACAATTTATAAAACGTTTTTATTTTATGTCTTAGATGAATAACACATCACAGCTTTATTTGCAATAGTCGTTTTCATTGTACTTCTATTTATAGTCGTTGTTCATTTCAATAAAATTTAGACACGTGTCTATTAGTACTACTACTTAAATAGCCAAAACATAGAAAAGACCAATTCTCTGAAAATTGGCCAAAAAGTAATTACGAAGTATGACGACCCCTAACATTTTTATGGGGCACTTTGATCACAGCTCCCTACGAAGAAGAATATTTTTATTATTGTTTATTATTCATAAATATTCTTTCCAGACCATGTTACGGTTCGCCCTGCTCGGAGCTGTCTTGATATGTGCAAGTCTTGTTGTGGGCAGGTGATTTTTTAGTGTAGATAAATTATTTTATAGTGTAAACGATCAATCATAATATTTATTAATGTTATTTGATTGTTGGGGACGAAGTTATCAGAGTCTCCCACTCACAAGAGCGAAAAAATGTTTATTTCTTCATAGTGTTTAAACATAATATGATTAATACGATGTAAATTTATGTAATATCCTACTGAAGTATTGAGATTGTAGGCTCATGCTACCCAATCGTGGATTTACCACTAGGTCCCCACTTGAAGAAGTGGGCTGTTCATAAAACATGCTAATTCCATGCTAATCCCATGCTAATTACATGCTAATTACATGCTAATTACATGCTAATTACATGCTAATTACATGCTAATTACATGCTAATTACATGCTAATTACATGCTAATTACATGCTAATTACATGCTAATTACCACTACTACTAGGTCCCCACCTGAAGAATTTGGCTGTAGATATAACATGATGGTCCTGAAACGTGGACAGAAGGTGTACAATGGATGTGAGACATGCAAATGCCAGAAGAACGGTAAGTAGATGATAATATAGGCTCTTGTTAATATCAATTAAATATTAATTACTTGCTAATTACGTGCTAATAACATGCTTATCACATGCTAAAGTGCTAATTAAATGCTAATTGTATGCTAATTACATGCTTATTGCATGCTAATTTGATATAGGCTCATGCTAATTACATTTTTTTTATGTTAGCTTTACAGCTTTCCTTAGGTGCTTCAGTATATAATATATATATATATATACAAATGCTCGCAGCTAATTGAGTAATTGTTCCATTTATCCAAATGTGTCAAAATCATAGCTACATGTTCTCAACTGAAACCACAAAAAACCTCTAATTTTCCTCAGGAGAAATGAAATGTAGTGAGGGAACTATCTGTTGCCAATACCTTGACAAAAAAGGAAAGACTAAACGAGCTGCCCCTGGTGACTCCTACAATGACGGGTGTAACCAATGCACTTGTGGAGAAGAGGGCGGTATGGGAGCTTGCACCCGGATGGCATGTCCTGATAAATGTGCCTACAAGAACTGGGATTTGATCTCGGGGTATGCTAAAAAGGGAAAGGTTAATGCTTACGACGAGGAGGAAGACTGTCCCAAGCAGTGCAAGTGTAAGTGAAGAACGGGCAGGCAACTCTTAAGTGCAGTAAAGAACCTTGTGTTTATTTCTAAACCATGAAGTGTAAAACGCCTTGTGTTTATTTCTAAACCAAGTGTAAAGCACCTTGTGCTTATTTCTAAACCAAGTGTAAAACACCCTGTGTTTATTTCTAAATATTGTAGCGATAAACAATTTTAATCGTATTGACGAAAAATATCTCTCCTGTAAAGAATGAACAATATTTTTTTAACTAATAAAGAATGAAGAATTTGAAAATGTGTAACGTGGCACAGTTAGAAATATGTTGATAACTTTTTTTAAATATGTAATATGATTTGTATGGTTAAAATTGTATTTTTGATTTACTATAATCTTATAATATAACATGATAAACTTTCAGTTGACTTATACAAATTAAATCTTTCGATATGATTTTTTTGCACTCACCATTTTAGTTAGAAGTTTAATTCTGTAGACGAGTAAATTAAACGACTCTAAAATGTCAATAAATGTATTACAAAATTTCATTTCCAGTTTGGACAGTCTGTCAGTCTTTGAATAAATTAGTATTAGTACCAGTACCAGTACTTAAAAAGTTATTAACAAAAATAAAATGGACGTATAAATCAAAAGTGTTCGTTGTTGAGCGCAAATCCGATTCCCACTCTGATTGTATCCATATAACTGTGCTTCGAAGCATTACCTCGAGTGTGCCGCAATCCCCAAAGCGATATTTGGTTCGTGCCCGGATGTTGCCCCAACCGTGCCCCAACCGTGTATCGACTGATAACCGAATATCTAACAGGGTACATTCTTCACGTGTGTCATGGGTCAAGAGATAGGATTCAATTTTTTTGTGAGAGAAACGGAGGAAGAGAGAAAAGGAAAGATCAAGAGGTGTTTTCTTTCTGATGCTGGTTAAAGACTAAAGAGCACGATATATAGTAATTTACCTCTGCAGCTTAAAAATTGTGTCTAAACTCGAAAGTAGGATACGTTGAACCAAATATAGTACAAGTAAATTTATATATATAATTATTGTAAGTTTGAAGAAGAAAAACAGTTTGATAATTCGGCAGAAAGATTTGCCAGTTTCGATATAAACTATACAACGATCTGATATGTTCTACAAAAACTACGCAATAAGTATAAAATTAAATTAATCGAACACTTCTGAAACTTATGGTTATAAAGTAGACGATACAAATACTTAATTTGACAAAGACATAATTCTAAGTAATAATAACAGTGTCTAAAAAATTATTTTAGAATCTAATTCCATAAAAATGTGTAGCCTGATGAAAAATCAAATATAACCCCAACAACAACAACAAACTAATTAACAGAAATCAACAGCTTAATTTAAATTAAATTCTAAATAAAACACCCTTAGCATCAGTCACAATGTTAAAACAACCTCATCCTCTCGTCCTTACACGATTAAACAATCGTCAAATTAATCAATTAAATTTAATTAATTAATTAGATATTTCCATTTTCCTCGGACTTAGCAGGGAATGCTGTATCATAAGTATGATCATCAGTGTCCTTATCACTAGCAGCGGCTGCATTCTCATACACGTTTTCCGTGTCCGGAGTAGCGGCGGCAGTGGTGGCGCCCTTATCTTTAGCTGGAGCGGTGGCGGCGGTGGTGGCGGTGGAGGAGCTGGAGGCCACCTTGGTCTTCAGTCCGAAGGTGGTTAGCCAGTGGTTGGTGACCTGTTCGTTCAGGACTACGTAGAAGAGGAACACGCAGATTCCCTGAAATTTGTGGTTGTTATTCAAGTTGTTAAAATTAAAGAATTATTTATTATTGTCAATTAAGCAATTAGGAGGATATAGGAAGTTAAACTTAAAAATGAATAACCTGAGATGAATTAAGGAGGATGAAGATGTACTGGAGCGTTATCTGAGTGCTAGGTTCTGGAATCGTCATGAATACGCCGATCAGCCAACCAGTGCCGAGTAATGCCATTACTCCCACTGCTGCCTTTATTTGTCTCTGGAATTAAACGGGAATTAAACGGGAATTGAATGGGAATGAATGAATTGGGGCAGTATTAAATGTTCTGAAACTATAACTTGTAGAGTTTAACCCAGCTTGCTATGATGAAAATTGTCATTATTAAAACAGCTATCTAAAAAAAGTTATTGTTACTCACCAAAAGTAGCTCGCTCTCAGTAGCAGTCGCACTTTTAGATTGCTTGATGACCCTCAGCACCAAGATGAAGAAGACAACGTTAAGAAGGAGCGCCAGCATCAGAGGCAGAAAGAAGAAGACCCAGAAGGGAATACCTCCGGGTTTTAGAAAACACCTGAAACAACACGTGTTAAAGTTAGTCACGTGTTAAAGTTAGTCACGTGTTAAGTTAGTCACGTGTTAAGTTAGTCACGTGTTAAGTTAGTCACGTGTTAAGTTAGTCACGTGTCAAAGTAAGACACGTGTTAAGTTAGTCACGTGTCAAGTAGGTCACGTGTTAAATTTAGTCACGTGTTAAAGTTAGTCACGTGTCAAGTAGGTCATGTGTTAAAGTTAGTCACGCGTTAAAAGGTTAAAGTTAGTCAAGTGTTAAGTTAGTCACGTGTTAAAGTTAGTCACGTGTAAAAGTAAGACACGTGTTAAGTTAGTCACGTGTCAAGTAGGTCACGTGTTAAAGTTAGTCACGTGTTAAAGTTAGTCACGTGTTAAAGTTAGTCACGTGTTAAAGTTAGTCACGTGTTAAAGTTAGTCACGTGTTAAGTTAGTCACGTGTTCAAGTTAGTCACGTGTTAAAGTTAGTCACGTGTTGAAGCTAGTCACGTGTTAACGTTAGTCACGTGTTAAAGTTAGTCACGTGTTAAGTTAGTCACGTGTTAAAGTTAGTCACGTGTTAACGTTAGTCACGTGTTAAAGTTAGTCACGTGTGAAAGTTAGTCACGTGACAGGAATTATCAACGTGTTATCAGGACGTTTCTGTAAAAACCTGTCGTACAAGTTTCATCAGAACTCTGTATAGTATAACTATACTTGTATAGTATAAATTACCTTTTTAAACACTATACTGTTGTGTTCAAATATTGCTATATGATTCTACTTACATGCTCTCAGCAAGAAAGTCTGACTTTACAACTGAGTAATCCCCAATAGTTACTGTCTTTGTGAAGGCGAAATATCCAATTATTGGAAAGATGATCGGCACACCTGCAACGAGTAACGGGTAAAATGTTATAATCCAAATATTTTTGTTACCATCTTGTGTCACGTGTATACCTCTCTATGATTGGCTAATTTATTTCACGTGACCAGAATACAGTTCTCTGATTGGCTAATTTATGTCACGTGACAACAACAACACCTCCCTATGATTGGCTACTCACCCCAGCAGAGCAAGTTGAACTTGAGCATGTATTTGGAGATGTGAGAACCGAACACCTGGACCAGAGACAGGTACATGAGGATCCCCTCCACCACCATCCACAGGAACACCACCAGCCAGAGGTAGTGTTGGATAGCCGCGTACACTATGCACCCCGCACTGCCCTGGAGAGTGAGACGTGGTGATTAATGTAATTACCATGGTTACAACATATTGTTACCATGGTTACAACATATTGTTACCATGGTTACAACATATTGTCACCATGGTTACAACATATTGTTACCATGGTTAGAGAAGTGATGATTGTAACTTGTAAGTTTTAAGAATAAATATGAATAATGTAGTTTGATAATTCATATAATCATGAATCAAAATAATTCAACGGGTAAAAAAAGTTTTGTTTGCAATTATTTGAACTATTTTTAAAATAAAAGTTTTTTGTTAAAAAGTTTGAAAATTTTCATCTTAATTCATTTTTTTAATTTTTACATTTTTAATTGTTTAACTCACCGGTTTGATGGCTCCGCTGTCATCAGACTTTACCAAGGCATTCTGTAGAAGAAAGAGAAAACTAGCCAGGAGCAAGGAGAATGAGAAGCAAATGTTGATCTTTGTTGACCTCTGTTAATAAGGATACTGTTAGTTAATTATGTAATTAATTAATTCATAATTCAAGATATTCCAAATCTGGGTAAAAACTCCAGTTTGAATCGGAACACCCACCTGTTAAAAAACAATCAGTAACTAATCAATTAAATTAATTAATTAATTGATTAATTAAATCACCTGTTTTCTGATTGGGGCGGCAGAGGCCAGACAGACTATGGTAAGTGAGAGACAAATCATGGACAAAGAGAGGATTATCGTGGACATCAGGGTCTGGGACTTTATAAAACCCGGGTCTATCGGGTACGGAGACTGAAATTAGGATGGTTAGCTTTTTGGGGGAAACCGTAAATTATATATTGTCTCAAACATTTTTCACTCAGTATTCAGTTCCACTGTAACTTCAATTAAAATTAACTCTAGTTTATAACTCTCTTACCATCAACACAGCAAAGCTAGTGTTGTGCTGACAAATACACAGCACCTTGCTATCTCCCTCGTTCTTATCATACACCGTCTCACAGTCCGCTACCCAAGTCTCCGTGTGGGTGTTAAAGGAGTGGCACGTGTTCTTCAGCTGGGCTTTCCGTCCGTCCGGGAATGTTTTGATGCTGGTGTTCCTGCCTCCCTGTGTGTGAGATGTTTGTTATGAATTGTAGAATTTGGAAAACGTTCAGATTACTTTTAAACTTTTTAAGTTATCTGAAAGTTTTTAAAAATCTACACTTTAGTTTTCCAAAATATATATTATATAGTAAGATAGTACATATAAACTACTTGTAGTATTACAGTAATAGTGCATGAACTGACCACATTAGCAAGAGGCTTCATGTAAAGTCCCAGCTTATAAGGCTTATCTTTATCCCCCACCGCGGACACCTCCACCACCAGAGAATTAACCAGTTTAGCCTTGTTCTCATCATCAGTATCTAGCGTAAAGTCATCTTTCATCTGATCTGGGTCGGGTGTGGAGTCGGTGTTGGGGAAGAGGTTGGATTCTTGGAATATTAGGACTGCTACGTCCTTTGCTAGGTCCCCTTCGTCTTCAGCTGACACCTGGATAATTATATGTAAATGTATGACACAACCTGACAACCAATAAATACCTCAAAAATATCAAGTTTAATAATAACTTAGATAAATGATTAATTATATAACAGTTAATTAAATAACAATTAATTGAATAACTAACCATTAGTAAAGGTTCTTCACCACTTGTTTCCACCTTTAAATTGCTCAGGCCCTTCAGTTCACTTTTGGGTAAAGAGAACTTGGTAGTTCCACCACCCTCTGAAACCTTTGCTCCTCCTGTCACCTGGTGAAATTGGGAATTAGAATACAGCTCTCTTATTGGTTAGTTTGTGTCGCGTGACTTACGTAAATATTACACATGTTTTACGTATTTCTCACATAATTATAACTCATATTTTCGCATATTTTCTACTAACGTATTACAAATATTACGCATATTTCGTACATACCTTCATTACAGCGATATGAGTGGAAGTGGCCAGGCTATTAGCGTCTTTTGTGTTACTCGTCACCTTTGTCAGACTTTCAACAACTCTGAAGAATTGACTATAAGACATTTACTTTAAAACAGTATAACTTTGCAGAGTATCCCATCGCACGAACATAATTTCAATCTAAAAAATTTGGAGTCTTTTGTTTGATCAGGTATTCTTTCTTTACAAGGCTTAAGTTTTATGTCAGTGGATAGTTAGGAAATAGTGAACACATGAACGTATCAATGAAACTATTGCTGGAATGAAGTCAAAATGCCTGTTTTACATAAATCTTACAAATTTCTTGTATAATTATAACGCATATTTTACATATTTTACATAATTATTACGCATATTTAGCATATTTTCTACATACCTGTTCAAGACATTGGACCTCTGGTTGTTGTCGGTGGTCAGATCTCCCTCCACGATGTTGGAGACTCCCCCGATCAAGTTACTCAGTACCTCGTCGTTTACCTGTTAGAAGTGAGGTAGAGTGTGCAGTACCAATCATATTAATGCTTTTCAAACAAAGTTACAACGAATTCTTCTTTATAAGTTTTCAGAAACTACTTAAAAACGCGATTTCTAACACGTGGCAGTGATTTAATGGATTTTAATCGGTTAATACTGGATGCTGATTGGTTAATGAAAATCACGAGTCAGAAACCAATGAGGCTCACCTCCCACCAGAAACAGATTTACAGGGTTATTCAAAAATAATGTTGGGATTTTAAGAATTAATAAAAAATCAAGTATATGAAGCTGACCTCGTCTTGTGCCTGATCTGATATAGAGTCTATGATCTCAGCAGCCTGTTCTAGGTCACCCAGTCCGTTGGAGTTGAGACTGTCTTCTGACAATTTTTTGAATGCTGCCGACAATTCTTTGTTTTTGTCTCCCTGAAAAATATTGAGTTGATAATAAAATTGAGTTATACTTCAACTGAAGAGAATTGTCCGGAGAAGCTTTCCAAACATATGAGTTACTCATTTTGCAAGATTTATAAAATTCTAAAGAATTGCACCTGCTTGTTTAGTTCCGCATACGCATTCGTCACCCTTGTTTTACTACAGTTATAAAACGGCGTAAATCCCAACTTCCCACCCTCCAGCTCCACGCAAGTGAACACAGCCTTCAGATCGCATACGACTGCAGGGTCAGGATTCGTGCAGTCGAACTCGCAATTAAACGCCTTCTCCTCACCTAGTAAAAGGAATAAATTCAAACAATATACACATAATATAACAATAACCCTATATAAAAATTCTATATAAAAATTCAATAAACATCTTAGAAAATTTCATTTCTTCTCACCTAGTTGAGCATGTCCGAGGTCGTAGGTTCCGTAAGCGGAGATGGTGTCGGAGGTGGTGACACACGCCTCCCCCGTATCCACTGAAACAAGTGGGGGTTAGCAACAGTTGTCAGGGGGTTGTCGAGGCAGTTGTCGTGGAAACGGTTGTCAGGGGGTTAGAGTAAGCTTCAAGAACTGAACTTGTCGTATTATGGTATTGATTTCTGAACCTGACTACCAAATTGCACAAACTCCAACTTAAATAAATAGATGAATATAATAAATGCATATATATATAATTATATATACAATCAAATATAAATCACTGATCAGTCAAAATGAAACTCTTACAGAAGATACTCTAAATCCTTACTGAGGCATTTGTTGAACTCGTCCACGGGTAGTTTTTTATCATTTTCTTTCATATCTTCATTTGCTATCATATCCTGGTAAGTCTGTCCTAGACAGTCAGTGCAGGTCTCAGAGCCAGCTGATGAGTGCTTGTGTTTTTCACATCCTTTGCAGACTGGTGCTCCAACTGTGGAGGAGAGGGTTTTTAGGTAATATGTGTTATAATTATGTGAGTAATATGTGCAATATGAGTAATTTGAGTAATAATAATATGTGCAATATGTGCAATATGTGAGCAAACTTCTGCACAAACTGTGGTAGATAGAGTTTAATATTTAACATTGAATCTCACAATTGTGGTGCTTTAACCGGAGGTTTACAGCAATATATTGCTAATCCCAAACTTGGGTCAGATAACCTAAAAACACACTTAAACATACCAACTACCAATCGTGCCTAGTTACCATGGTTACATCTTCATCCTAAAATACACTTACCACTAGAATACTGGTTAACAAGACAGTCGGTACAAGTCTCATCAGCAGTTAACCCCTCCCTGAACTTCCCTCCTGGACACGACCTGCACACTACAGTTGAGCAGGTTAATAACTGGGTTGGAGTAGTTGGGTTTTCAGCACTGCAGCCCGCTGTCTCGAATTCCTTTCCCTGGGATTAGTAAACAGGAATTAAACAGGAATTAAACATGAAATGACCAAGGAGAACACTAACGAACTCGTTTTGGTAATACAGCAATTCATAAAGACTATCAGAACTCTAAAAACCGAGAGTATATTGGTATATTGGTATATTAATATATTGGTTGGCTTTCCAAATTTTTTTTCGCAGTAAGTTTTTAATTTATTAGTTTATTGGTTAAGTTTCGAGTTTTAGTCTATATAGATTAACTAATTAACTAATTAACTTACAGCAGGACAATCCATGCAGCCGTTCTTGTCGCCGTTAGCTACTTGATAGTTGAGGCATACTTGACAGCCCGGCTCGGTCTTGTGATCAAATTTAACAGTGTAGAAGATGTTTTTGGATGAGTTGTCACAGGGAGTGCATGTTGTTTTACCCCGTTCGTGGTTTCTTTCTCCTGTAGGAGCAAACAATTTACCTTAAATATGCAATATAGGCGAATATTTTGCGTTTTTCTATTATTTTTAGTGTCAAAGCTTTACATGATGAATTCTCTCAAAGTTATAGGAAAAAGGCTAATTTGAATAATGTGTTTGTAACGATCACGCTGAAATTAACCACCAAATAATTACAATCACATTTTTTAATTAGTTAAATAATTACAATCACCTTTTCCCACACTAATCCATTTTAAAACTCACCATCATTGCACACTTGGCAGTCCTGCCCAGATTCTGAATGTTTTCCTGTTCCAGGGTTATAGTATCCTTTTTCACACGGGAACTTATCTGGAAAAGTACTGATATTAAACATCTATTATATTATTATAAGATAATACAGATGAAAACGTAATTTTATATAATTCCAAACTAGTTAAGCTGATACAGCGATGTAAAAATCCCAAAGATTATCAATAAACTATAATAACGAAGCCTTGACAAAAAATGGATACAATAAATCAGTTTATGAAGAAAAAAACAGTAAATACTTCAATTAATAGAACCAATAAGGAGTAAATATTTACCCCACGCGTTTCCACCGATGACGATCTCAGCAAGTTTCGAGGGGTTCGCACTACCTTTAACGTACACTTTATTAGCTGCTGTGTTGGGGGGACAGGAGTAGTCTCTTGAACCTGTGGAATCTGGCAGTTTCGCCTCGCAAGGGATTCTCTCAGCAGGCTGGTTGGATTGTGCGGATGTACTGGCACCGGTTGGGAACTCAACTTCTACCTGAGGTTAAAAGGATGGTTCATTTCTCGGTTAGTGCTGGTACCGGTTGGGAACTCAACTTCTACCTGAGGTTAAAAGAATGTTTCATTTCTCGGTTAGTGCAGGTACCGATTATAAAGTTATCTAAGATTATCAGGGTATTTGACGCCCATTCAGTAAGTGACAACCAAGGCATTAAAACAAACAAAAAACAATAGCTCAGCTAGGAAAAATAGCGTTTTTAGGATTCCTTACCGTCCATCCGTCCATGTCGGCCGTGTCATCCTTAGCGTACAATATGACCTTGTAAACCCCCCACCTAACTACCGCGATAGAGTCATCTTTTGTCGCGAGCGTGATTATGAACTCACTTGCTGACACTAAAAGGGATATTGTATAACTCATGTAATCTAAATCTTTCTAATTTCTAATTCTATTCATGCAATTCTCTGTTTTTTATCAGTCTCATTATTTTAAAGGAATTAGGTTGCCCATGCTTATTAGGTGTGCTTTGTGGTCGGATAAGGATTATCAAACGGTTACTCAATTTGTAATCAACATCTTGGTTTGAATTAAGATTCAGGTACATGTTTGTTATTAGAATAGTAACCTTCTTCAGCTAGACTTAGGTCGTTTAGTTTGGTATAAATGGTAACGCCACTTTGGTCCACGATACTGGTTCCAGTGCCGCCTTCAAGTCCATTCTTCGGAGAAAGGTTCTCAAATCCCTCCAAATCTGGGTAGGTCGGTCAAATTTTGATGACAGAAACCTACACCTTATAATAAACACGGAAATTGAACCTCAAAATTTATTTTTATTCTATACAGCCAGGGTAGTAGTTTCTAGATCTCCCTGTCCCGTTACCATGGCCTGGTAACAGTGTAGTTACCATGGAGATAGTGTGAATTCCACTATCTCCCTGTCCCACTGCCCCTGTTCCAACCCACTACCCGAATTGCCTATTAAAAGGATACGACACCACTCTCACTCCTCTGTAGTCTTCTTTTTGCAGCGGACTGGGAAATGAGAGTTAGAGTAAAATATATGTTATCAACTCACGCTAACATGAGCTGATATATGGGAACTAATTTACTAATAAACACGGAAATTGAACCTCAAAATTTATTTTCATTCTATACAGCCAGGGTAGAGTAAAATATATGTTATCAACTTCGATAACATAAGCTGATATATGGGAACTAATTTATAAATCTAGTTCGGATCCGAGTAGGAGATTATTCTCGCACAAGATTATTCTCAATTTTCTTGTTTTGTTCCACAACTTAGTCTCGAATACTATATTCCTCCCTTTTCCCTTTCCTTTCCCCTTCCCTCATTAGTTTTTTTCAAAGGATACATTTAGTTTCTGCTGTTCTTCGTCTGGACATTTATTTCTCTCTAAGGAGAAGTATTAGTGTTATCAACAAAGTGAGCACACGGATAAAATTGAGATTGACTAATTAAATTAAAGTTCAGTCCTAAAACATGGCACTGTGTTGTCTACCTGCTGTCAACCTGCGCATCACACTGCTGCACGATTGTACAACTGGGCACGGACAAATTTGTTTAACTATGTCAAACCATATAAAAAATCATTCAATATCAAAAATCTTAAACAAAATTTAAAAATTAATAGGAGAAAAAATTAGTTGGTTACTTGGAACAACATCTCTTCGAATAGAAGCACCGCAAACGAACTGGCTAAGAGAGAACTGAGCATCAGCAGAGCGAGCTACAGATTATATAGCACCTGCTCCTAATCTTAATACGTATGATGCAACTCTAATAGTACAGCTCTCGTTATCTCAGCCTCCCGCCCTGGGTACAGCAGCTGGGCGGTGGAGATAGTGGAAGAGGCGTAGCCCCGCCTCTTGCACGAAGGAGCGGCGCGGCGCTGGGGGTTGTGTAAGAGGCTGAGTGGTGGTTATGAACGCCTCCTGTGATTATCACAGGGTATCCTGCGAAGGCTTAGCGAGAGCTTCAAGTAAGTGAGTAGGCTGTGGAAGAGGGGGAAGTTACCAAAAGGAAAAGGGTCGGTGCCGCATCTATTTATAGAATCCTTTATCTTGAAAGCAGCTCACTGGTTACCCAAGGGAAAAGCTAGAGCTTTTGCGTTTTACGGCTAACGTATATAACGGGATAAGAGGATAATCCCACTGTTGTTAGCCGTGCTGAGAGTCCACACTGCTCTCCCTCATTGTGTGGACTAGGGACCCGGACCTACACTAGCTTCTATACCCTGGGTTATACGTGCAGGGCCTGGATCAGGCTTCTTAATGTTGTTGTTTAAATGCATGAGCAATGAGCATTGAGCATTGAGCATGAGATGGCGCCTTGAATCCACGGGCTGCACAGCTGTACGTGGGTAATGACAATATTATTCCGACAGCTTTACAATCTGCAGATGGTCGAAATGTTTGTCATTACTCGCTTGTAATCTCTATTACAAATCTGCGGTAGATCTCTACTACAATGGCTCCCTCACTGGCAGGGAGGGAGGGAGACAGGGGGACCATTGAAATATGGTCATTATCCACCGTACCAAAAAATTGTCAAATATTAGCAGAAAATACAGTAATTTCTATATTAATATCAGTAAAGCTGTGATATGCATAAAAAACAAATCATCACCTCAATCTTCATCTCTGTGACAGTTAAGCAGTTAAGTTGAACAAAAATACGATCGTATTCTGATGTTGTGGACAAACGGTGAGAAAATCCACTAACTTTACAGTTGAGCAGCTGACGTGGATTGCGGAGAAGTGTGCCGGGAATGGTTGGGGATGATAAACACCCGGACTAATTTACAATGAGCTAGAAAATGGAAAACAACACGCCTGAAGATCTGTCGCAACGTGCTACTTGAGCTGGCAGGTGTCTGCCTAAACTCTTTATAACAAAAAGGGACCACGCTAAGAAAATTGTCAGCACTAATTTAAATGACCAATAGTAAGTGAGCTATAAATGAGACTTAATATTAATAAAGCACACTGACTTGCACTACTATTATAACGCTGTTGCATCATGTAACATGTTGGAAGAGTAAAGTTTAAGATCTATCAAATGGTTGGTTTTGCTTTTTAGTTAAGGACTGTCTGAAGATACGAATGTGCACTGTAGGTTGTAGAGTTGTGTAATGCTGAACTATAGATTGTTAGAACTTTCACTTCAACTTATCTACAGCTACTTACACTTCCACTTCCACTTTCAATGCATATTTGCTTAAAAAAACGAAATGACTTCGTTTGACTCAGACTTGACTTTATGCGTGAGTTAACAAAATGTCCATGACTAAAATTAAATCAGTAACGATAATCTACTATTATTAATAGCAGTTTTCAAGTTGGTACCAACTTGAAAATTATTGATCAAACTCCTTATCTGATGAAGATTTAAAAGAAACTACCGGAGTGACTTAAAGTATTATTTCATATGCTGTCTCGTTTCGTTTACTTTTCCAAACCTAGCTGGCAATTAAGCGTATCATTTTGACTCATATCACTTCTTATACCATCCTCCACCATTCACTCTGATTTCACCGGCGACCTTCCCCAGGGTTGCCACACCCCAGAGGTAGGCAGAGCATCTCAATGCTATCCTCTCGTGGGCTATCTTGGCCCAGCCTCTCTTTAAGCGGTGATGGCACTGATGCGGGCTGTCCAGCGACTTGGCTACAAGGAGCAGTACGAGCGAGTTACGACGGATCCCACTACTGGTCAGAAAACCTACACTCCTACCCGGATCTGGATACGCAGACTGTTGATCCTCGCCTACATTCCTACAGCGGATGTCCCAGACGCCTTCTTCAGTATCCTGGACCAGATGCCACCGACCTTGGACATCGACGACCTCCTCGCCTACTTCCAGACGACATGGATCCAGGGACTCACCACCTCCTCTGGTACTGGACGAGCCAAGTTCCGACCACTCTCCTGGAACGCTTACGATCGGACCCACTTCCACACGAACAGAACGAATAACTTCGTGGAGACCTGGAACAAGAAGTTCTCCGCTATCCTTGGACACTCCAACCCCACCATCTACAACTTCATCACAGCACTTCAGATGGAGCAGAGTTCAACAGATGGGAATCACGCAGCCTACCTGGTCGGAGAGAACCCACCGAAGAGGAAGAAAGCTCACAGCGACTGGCGACAAGGACAGGAGGATTCACCGCATCGTGCAGAACTACCACTCTTACGAAGATGATGCCTTGATTTACCTGGATCTTCTCAGAAGTGTTATGTGAACTATTGATTGCTCTAACTTCTTGATAATGATTTGTGGGATTCAGATATTATTGCTATTGAGTTATACTTATATAAACTTTTTGATTTTCAACAACTCAATATTTTTTCCCGATCCATGACTCAAAGTGCCGGAGGCACAAAAGAGTCAAGGACAAGGGTTAGCGAACGAGGTTTTTTTTTGTATATGGTAGCTTTGCGACCGTACCTGCGAGCGACCGTACCTGCCTACACACACTGTAATCGCCCACGTGACTACCTGCGCAAAGTTATTTTGCGGAATAATCCAAATTAGCTAATTGTTGGCGCGCGGCGCTGAACTGACCAAGTACATTGTTAATTTCACCATGTACATATCCCACTAGGCACTAATTGATAGCATACTATTATTATTTTGAGTTACTTATACTATTTTGCACACATCCGTGTCGGGTGTCAGGTTGCATAAACAATAAGCATATGGTTTTTAAAAATATACACGATTTTCAAATTCAATATGGAATTATATTAACTTGGTGGCGCTCGGCCTGTCACTTCGCCATATCTGCATACTTATAAACAGTAAAAACTGGGGTCCCCAGGTTGTATAGAAAATGATAAAATACGCCATCACGGATCGGGAAATTGAGCGGCCATGCACAAAAAAAAAGCGGCCGCATTTCTTGTTGATTTACATTGTCTGCCTAGCCCTGAATAAAAAAAATGAACTACTAAACTAACAAGAATTATACAAAATGATAAAGAGAAAAGAAAAAATAAAACTTATAATACGAATCTAGAACAAAACTTAAAAACAAGTTGAATGTGCAAGTTCTGTCTTAGGTACAATTTCTAGTAGTAGTAGTAGTGCCGCAGTACTGTCCAAAGTAATGGGTGTCATGTGATCCGCCGTTCCGTCCAACCTTTTTGGAAAGTACCGCCGTACCGGCCTGCGCTGTACCGTCCTCCGCCGGACTGTACACCGCCGCAGTGACTTCCGCCACAGTGACCGGTTCCCGTACGAAGCTAAGCCGCACGCATTTCCTTGCTCCCAGACCGATAACAAGCAAAATACATATCATAAATTCTAATATATTGGATTTGGAAACACTGCGCAGAATGGATGTCTTAAATCATAATTTTGTCGTCACTTATAATCTATTGACTTCAAAGTTAAATTTTAATTAAGTATGTATAGATAGGTGGTCTGCATGGTGGTAGGCAGGTATACTGAGTTAGTGTTACCAAGTATAAATATAATTACTGTATACTGTGTATAGAGAGGCATATTATAACGAGCAAATAGTGTTAGAAAGCAAGCGTGTAGACTGTAGATCCTAATATCTGCCGGCCGCACGATAACCCTGGTTATCTGGGGTCCCTAGTGTGTAGATCCTAATATCTGCCGGCCGCACGATAACCCTGGTTATCTGGGGTCCCTAGTGTGTAGATCCTAATATCTGCCCGCACGATAACCCTGGTTATCTGGGGTCCCTAGTGTGTAGATCCTAATATCTGCCCGCACGATAACCCTGGTTATCTGGGGTCCCTAGCGTGTAGATCCTAATATCTACCCGCACGATAACCCTGGTTATCTGGGGTCCCTAGCGTGTAGATCCTAATATCTCCCCGCACGATAACCCTGGTTATCTGGGGTCCCTAGCGTGTAGATCCTAATATCTGCCCGCACGATAACCCTGGTTATCTGGGGTCCCTAGCGTGTAGATCCTAATATCTGCCCGCACGATAACCCTGGTTATCTGGGGTCCCTAGTGTGTAGATCCTAATATCTGCCCGCACGATAACCCTGGTTATCTGGGGTCCCTAGTGTGTAGATCCTAATATCTGCCCGCACGATAACCCTGGTTATCTGGGGTCCCTAGCGTGTAGATCCTAATATCTACCCGCACGATAACCCTGGTTATCTGGGGTACCTAGCGTGTAGATCCTAATATCTCCCCGCACGATAACCCTGGTTAACTGGGGTACCTAGCGTGTAGATCCTAATATCTGCCCGCACGATAACCCTGGTTATCTGGGGTCCCTAGCGTGTAGATCCTAATATCTGCCCGCACGATAACCCTGGTTATCTGGGGTCCCTAGTGTGTAGATCCTAATATCTGCCCGCACGATAACCCTGGTTATCTGGGGTCCCTAGTGTGTAGATCCTAATATCTGCCCGCACGATAACCCTGGTTATCTGGGGTACCTAGCGTGTAGATCCTAATATCTACCCGCACGATAACCCTGGTTAACTGGGGTACCTAGCGTGTAGATCCTAATATCTGCCGGCCGCACGATAACCCTGGTTATCTGGGGTCCCTAGCGTGTAGATCCTAATATCTGCCCGCACGATAACCCTGGTTATCTGGGGTACCTAGCGTGTAGATCCTAATATCTGCCCGCACGATAACCCTGGTTATCTGGGGTCCCTAGTGTGTAGATCCTAATATCTGCCCGCACGATAACCCTGGTTATCTGGGGTCCCTAGTGTGTAGCTCCTAATATCTGCCCGCACGATAACCCTGGTTATCTGGGGTACCTAGCGTGTAGATCCTAATATCTACCCGCACGATAACCCTGGTTAACTGGGGTACCTAGCGTGTAGATCCTAATATCTGCCCGCACGATAACCCTGGTTATCTGGGGTCCCTAGCGTGTAGATCCTAATATCTGCCCGCACGATAACCCTGGTTATCTGGGGTCCCTAGTGTGTAGATCCTAATATCTGCCTGCACGATAACCCTGGTTATCTGGAGGCCCTAGCGTGTAGATCCTAATATCTGCCTGCACGATAACCCTGGTTATCTGGGGTACCTAGTGTGTAGATCCTAATATCTGCCCGCGCGATAACCCTGGTTATCTGGGGTCCCTAGTGTGTAGATCCCAATATCTGCCCGCACGATAATCCTGGTTATCTGGGGTCCCTAGCGTGTAGATCCTAATATCTGCCTGCACGATAACCTTGGTTATCTGGGGTCCCTAGTGTGTAGATCCCAATATATGCCCGCACGATAACCCTGGTTATCTGGAGGCCCTAGCGTGTAGATCCTAATATCTGCCTGCACGATAACCCTGGTTATCTGGGGTACCTAGTGTGTAGATCCTAATATCTGCCCGCACGATAACCCTGGTTATCTGGGGTCCCTAGCGTATTTTAAGCAGAATAAGGCCTTCTTCTACGATATATAACTAACTATTAATAAATCATAACCCTCTACCTAACAGATAACAACTAGCCCGGTTCATAAAACAAAAATATTATCCAATAATTACGGCGATAGGCTTATCTGTTGTTCCTTAGGCCAAATAACTACCAAAAAAATTTTGAAGCTTCAACTCCAACCGGAAACACCCCCACATGCCACGCCCATTTTTTTCATCAATTTTTAACAGGTAAAAATCTTCATATCATCAATTTAGGCATGAAGGAGTGCTTTAAGTGCTCCAACAGTTTGGGGTCTAATAGTAATGGTAGAAAAAGGTTAACTTTAGTCAAAGTCTCAAGTCTCCACGGCGCTTGGTTTAGGCGCACCGGATCTCGCGTCTCGCGCCTCCGCCGCGAGATTTGTTGCGCCAAAACTAAAGGTCGTAGAGACATGAGACTTCGACTAAAGTTAACCTTTTTCTACCATTACTATTTGAGTATCACAGTTTCAGAGCTCTAAACACATTCCTTCATCCTTAAAACAACAATCATATGGATTTTGCCTGTAAAAGTGGAACTGATCCTTTAAAATCAGCAGGCTGTCTAATCTTCGTTGCCAGAGGAATATTTTCGTCAAACTAGGATTTAAATGAGGTTCTTATTTCTTCATAACTCGTCACTGATAGGATCAGCATCGATGAGGTCCAATAATTCCTTCATAGCTCGTCACTGACAGGGTAACCGATTACTTTTAATAAGGTCTGATGATTTCTTCGAGACTAACGAGGATACGTCAAGACAAAGTATATATTTGGTTTGCTAATAGATTAAATACGACAGTTTATGTTTAAGAATAAAATAAAATCAATATCAAACAACATTTACACATAAAATCTAATAAAGCTTCCTAAGATCGTCCTTGGTCTCCAGTCCAAATCTCTTCCTGTGTGACTCCACCGCTTGGACCAGTTCCTGAAAGGACTCCTCGTCTCTTGTCATGTGTGAGTTGAGTCTTGTTGCTAAGGCAAGTGCCTGTTCTGATGAGTCATTCAGAGGAGTGAGTTTTTGAAGTAAACTACGTGACTTGCTGTAAGAAGGTGTAGATATCCAATCCTCAGCATCCAAGAAGGTGTGTGGAACTTCAAGTAGGCTGAAGATCAAGGTTGAACGAGGACCGACGAAATCAATCAGGGAAGATTCCTTAGCGAGGGCTGGAAGCGTTGGTTTTCTGATTTCAGGCAGGACTGATGGAAGTTGACCAATCTTCTTTGCGATCAGGTTCCTCGTCTCCAAAGATAGGGATTCGTCAAACACAGCCAGAGGGACGAGATCCTCAGTTAGGTACCAGGTGTGTCTGTTGATAACCTGCGCTGTGGAACTGGATACTTTCTTGTTCACCTTCGAGAACTTCTGGATTCTCCTGTGCAGCTTTAGGTCGTTGCTGATTTCAGGCAGGACTGATGGAAGTTGACCAATCTTCTTTGCGATCAGGTTCCTCGTCTCCAAAGATAGGGATTCGTCAAACACAGCCAGAGGGACGAGATCCTCAGTTAGGTACCAGGTGTGTCTGTTGATAACCTGCGCTGTGGAACTGGATACTTTCTGCTCCAATCACAAGCTCCATGATGTGATGACGGCAGGCGAGCCACAGGAGTTGACGGGAAAGGAGTTGCTGAAGAAGGACACAGCTCCCATTTCGTATCCCTGTATTGGAGGATGTGGTATCGAAACCACAAGCTATGATCTTATCCGTCAACTCCCACTCGTCCAGGACTGCTTTGACCGTCTCTGCCTCCACCTTCCCAGTTGAGGATTCAGTCTTAGTGATGCTGAGGATCTTGTTCTCCGGATGCTGAATCAGGACAACAGCTAGTCTGTTCACCTTCCCAAAACCGTACAAGTTTGGTAGGAGCTTCCCGTCGAAGTTTATCTGACCGACGTCACAGGTATAGTTCTCCTTGATCGTAGCAGCAACCTCCTTCCTCGCAGTAGCCCGATGTCGTCTTGCTGTAGATTTACTGAGAGATATTTTGTTAATGTCCCCACCCCCGTGATTAGAAATTGCTGCAAACATACCTGTCATCTGAGAGTTGGAGAGATTTAGCCGGTCAGCAACAGGGCCCAGCTTCTTTAAGCAGTCCTTGGAGATGTCGACTGTAGTCCCAGATGGGCGAGAGCAGAGGCGTTTAGGCGTGTACTCCTCCGTAGAGGATATCGAGTTCTTCGAGTCACCGTCGGGAGAGGGTTCCAGGGTGAGCGAAGAGGAAGGTTGAGGTGTAGTAGCTGTAAGGGAAAACTTGAGAGATTTCTCCGCTCGTGCTAGTTTCTTTTCCACTGCTACTTTAGTTTGTAAATCCCTTGTGGAAGAGATCGTGTTCTGCCAATGGTTAAGAAGGAAATCACGGTCTTCCTCTGTGATGAGATTGGATGACCTTAGGGAGGGATTTGTGATGTCGAATAAGCTGTCCAACGTCGATAGGAAAGCGGCTTCCTTCTTCTTATGGGCTTCGGTTCCTCGTCGAGATGTAGGAATCTTCATGATTTGCTTGTAGTCGAAATGAAGTTCTATCATACGTTTGGTAATAGTAGATCGACAGTTCAAGATATCTCCGTATCCAGCGTACTCCCAAAGCTCCACCAGTTCGGTCTTTACAATCTGGACAGCTTCAGTTAAGCTCAAGCTGCCGTGATTCTGCTCCAGCTCGAACATGATCCTCCGAGTAACTGCGCCATATGTTGGGAGTTTAGAGAACGACAGCTTCTCAAGCAGGGTTGAAAGAAGGGGAAGTTCTCTTCGTGGTAGTTTTCGTTTAGGCATGTTGAATGTTGATTGTAGAGATTGATAATTAGATAGTTATTGATAATTATCATTCGGCTATATAGTACAATTAACTGTGCTGTCAGCTATAATCAACAACAGAGTTGACACCATGTTGGTTCAAAAATCAACATGTTGCCAACTGTTGAGGGTGGCACCTGTTGTGGGTGGCACCTGTTATGGTCCTGACACCCACCTGTAAATCATGTGATCGAGGATGGTCTATATCGTCTATGCTAACTTGAAGGGAATCCCACTAATGAAATATCCAGCAGATAATTATTAAATATATCTTAACAGGTAAAATCTATAAAATTGTTGATTAAAGCATGAAGTAATGTGTTTGAGACATTGTTGATGTGCTTTCCTAATAGTAATGGTAGAAAAAGGTTAACTTTAGTCGAAGTCTCATGTCTCTACGACCTTTAGTTTTGGCGCAACAAATCTCGCGGCGGAGGCGCGAGACGCGAGATCCGGTGCGCCTAAACCAAGCGCCGTGGAGACTTGAGACTTTGACTAAAGTTAACCTTTTTCTACCATTACTATTAGACCCCAAACTGTTGGAGCACTAAAAGCACTCCTTCATGCCTAAATTGATGATATGAAGATTTTTACCTGTTAAAAATTGATGAAAAAAATGGGCGTGGCATGTGGGGGTGTTTCCGGTTGGAGTTGAAGCTTCAAAATTTTTTTGGTAGTTATTTGGCCTAAGGAACAACAGATAAGCCTATCGCCGTAATTATTGGATAATATTTTTGTTTTATGAACCGGGCTAATAACAACACTGTACGTTTACAGAGTGCAGTTTGTAATACTTGATCCATTACAATCCTCGGTAATTAAGTAATTAAGTAATTACCTGACCCCTAATTGTCAGACGATAACCACATGACCTACTCAACAATACGCTCAGGCAGGTGATTTTCTAAATATAGATTTAATAGTAAGCCTCACAATGCTAGCTGGAACTATAATAGGTAATTATAGTTAGTTGGTCATTAGTATAACTCTATTAGTCTACTAAGCTACTAAGGTACTAGACGCTGAAATCAACATTTTTCCATTCACCCTTTTGTAAAAAGGCAATAGTGAAAGGTTACGAATGGACGTTTTTGCAGAAAAACGTGGATTTTGGAGATAGTGGTAGGCGGGTCTGAATATGGTGTCAGTTCGTTAATTACCATGTGATAACTAGTGCGCAGTGAAGCGCGAGTGTATTGCTTGCGGAGATGTAATGTATATAGCTAGCATGTCAATGAATGCGCGGCGCGATCAGAGAATTTTAATGTATACTATGTAATGTATAGCATTACGTAATAAGCCCAATTTGTACGTGGCATGCGTAATATAGTGTACTGATGTGTATCAATATTATTATTATGAAGTGATCTGATTGGAGCTTATATTTATAGTTATTGTAATTGGAAATATAGCGTCCGCAGTCCGCCAAAACGAAACAACGGGCGCAATTCTTGTTCAATGATAAATCTCTGCAAAGGGGGGAAAGGCTAAACAGAAAAATAAATTATGAGGGACATAAAGAAGAAATAAATCCTCGTGTTTGACAACAGTCTTCAAATATACAAGTTTTATCCTTTGTAACTGCGGAGTGCGGGGCCTGTAGTTATGGAAAATTAAAGCATTATCTAATTATAATAGTATAACGATTAACGGTAGTACATGTTGTTCCGTTCAAGGACAAAAGAAAATCGCGTTTATTTACACCAAAAATCACGGTGCCACGACAAGCAAAACTCTCGAAAATCGCGGCATGCATATTTGGTATATTTAAGGTACAGTTCAAACGAGCTTGATTATGATATCCTAATCATATGACTGAATTTTTTAAAGAAACGAATCACTAATTGGGCTACTGGGATCAGGGATATACTAATCTTACGACTGGATGTTAAAAATGAAGAGGAGTAATATTAATTTATTGTATTGTGAAACTTAAATTTAAAATATTATACCGGCCAGACTTCTGCGGGCTAGAAAACTTGGAACAGTAAACAAAATATTAATTTGATTCACAGAAATAAACTCGCTGTTCCATTTTGGCACGGTACCCCGAACAAACCAGTTTATGCTACTCTATCGCAGATTTGGTTCGCAATCCACCTTCATGATGAGGAGATACAGTTATTATCTCATAGTCACGTGATAGTAGCTGGCAGAGTCACGGGATCGAAAAAGGATTATTAGTGAGATAAAAGTCAGATTATATACGACTATCCTATGTAATCTGATAACAATATTTTGTTGAGTAGACTGAGTACGACTCTTGGATTAACCAATGGCATTGCTCCATTGTAATCACGTTATACTGTCCTAGGTATTCTCTCAGAACAATGGAATCGGAGGGTGAGATCGAAGCATCAGAGGGGTTGTTCACTTAATCGATATGTAAACGTGTGGATCTCGTAGTAGGCCAAGTAGCTCTCCTCACAGGCAGACAGGCTTGGTCTCTAAACGTGTGGCTCTCCTTACAGACTGGTTCTCTTTAAAGTTCCAACAGACTTGCTTTAACCTGAACCAGAGCCCTCTCACACTTATTGTTGATGGATGGTACTCGTCTAAATTGCTTCGAAGTAGCGCGCAGCTTTCTTCTCGAAACGTGCGCCGGGCTAGTCCATTATTATTACCCTATTGACATACTTAAAGATATTATGGATCAGATCGAAGCTGAAACATATGAACGTGGGATTCTTACTTTCGACAAAGAATAATCGAAATAGAACCGATTAGGAAACATAACGTTTTATCACAACGTATTAAAATTTAACTTTTTTGCAATATAAATCTCTCGCTTTTAATAATTCCGTTCATCTAAAAATTATTTATACGCCACATCAAGTCATTCATTCAATTTCAATCGAAAAATTATTAGACGTCATTTCAGTAATACCATTTGAGTAATACCATTGTCCTTAGCTGCTAAATTATTTAAGTTGACTTTTTCAAGTACAGATGAGTGCATTCATTCTGGTGAGGGAGGAGTTTTATTGAGATTAAAATAGAACTCCCGTCTCGCTTTCATATTAAAAAGAAATAGCGTCAAAACTATTATTACCTTAGGTCAGTGGTCACTACAATCCTGGAAGAAGAAGCGACCGATTTCATTCTCGGTATCATTTTGTATTTACGGACGGTCATTCAAATTAATATCATTCACTTTTGTCTGGAAAAGAGAGACACTGGCAGCGGTCCACTCTACCCAATTATGGGTTTTAGTCAAATTAACAACCAAAATTTGTTGGTGTGCACTTAGACGTATACGCATTTTAAACCAAACACTAAGTTTGAAACACTAGGTCATGCACTAGGTTTGAAACATTTCAATCTAACCTATTCTTAAATGCTGAGCAATTGAGGATGCAGCATTTAGAGATTTTAAGATTGGTTGGATCTAATTCCGATGATGTAAACACATGATGTCAGTTCAAAATCTATGTTTGTTCAAAATATTTCTAAATATAACAGTTCCTCTTTTTTTAATTCACAACATCCTGTCGTACTGCTCAAACTTTTAAAAAGGACCAAAGCCTAAAATCAAAAGTTATAGTAAACAGATTATCATTCATCAAAGAGTAATAAGTAACCATGGTAACCATGGTTAAGTAACCATGGCAATAAGTAACCATTCAGCATACCAACGTTTCAACAAAACATAAGTTGTAAAACTGAATGAAAATTTAGTGCATAATCATGCATAAACAATAATGGAGATACAGTGCAGATTAAAAATACTAAGTACAAACGTAGTACTGTTGTTATTGGCAACAGACAAAAATAAGTCTCTTAATAAAACTAAAGAAAATGTTCCTCATGCCACTAGCAGCCCAGTATGAAAAATCCCCAAAGATAACATAAAATTAAGACTTAAATGATCGAAAGCGATTTTCATGAAAATTGTTTCAAATCACAGCCAAAAGTTTTTGTCAACTTGAGATTTACTATGGCTTCACAACAACAACAAAAAACAAAATCTGAATAACAATTTAAATGGAAACAAAAAGAGAAGAAAACATCTCAGTTTAACATTTACAAAGTTCATCGCGCGCGCCAATTATACCCTAACGAAAATAAAGCAAATATTTCGTATACCAAATGATTATCCACTCCATCCACGCCTCCAAAGAAAAAGTTAAGTGTTTACCAAATTTAAAATAAGATTATAACATAACCGACATTCCCGTCCAGCCTACAAAACTGCTCTCACACCTTCACTCAACATCCATAGTATTCTAATGCGTGCATTAGCTTGTTGTCATGACGACAAACAGCATTATCACTTTCTATTTCATCTCCTCTCCTTCTCCATTCTCAATGCCTTCGTAAGCGGAGGCGTAGTGGGGGTTGAAGACGAACTCGTAGACGAGACCACCAATAGCAGATGCGAGGATGGGCCCAAGAATGTAAGCCTGTGGTAGTAAAGTAAAGTAGAGGACAAAATAGATCATAGTTTTGTTGAAATCACTAGTTCCGTGTAGTGAAATTTAACAATCCATCTAACATTAATTGCATCAACAAGACTTAAGTTGCAACAACCCATAACAAAACACATCAAGATATAATTAATCTAAAGCTAATAAATCAATTAAGTTAATGAATATAAGGGCGACGGTAATGCTTGCCAGCATTGTGATAAAATGAGCTTACGTAGAAGTCTCCCTTAATCTCTCCAGCTACAATGTTGGTAGCGAGGGCTCGGGCAGGGTTAATTCCACATCCAGTCAAAGGAATCTGAGGAAGATAACCATAAATAAACAAGGTGTATGGAAATATACTTATTGGGATTAGATACTTAATGCTCAAATGACGAAATTGAAGGAGGCAACCATATATAAACGAGGTATATGAAAATTGTATTGGGACAAGGGATAATGGACCAATTATGAATTGGGACAAGGGACAAGGGACCAATTATAAATTGGGACAAAGGATAAGGGATCAATTATAAACCAATTATAAACCAATTATAAACCAATTATAAACCAATTATAAACCAATTATAAACCAATTATAAACTAATTATAAGCCAATTATAAACCAATTATAAACCAATTATAAACTAATTATAAACCAATTATAAACCAATTATAAACTAATTATAAGCCAATTATAAACCAATTATAAACCAACTATAAACCAATTATAAACTAATTATAAATCAATTATAAACCAATTATGAGCTAATTATAAGCTAATTACAAAGAGGGCAGTACTCACGAGGAACATGTGAGCGACAAAGATAGCGATACCGATAGAAAGGGGTTGGAGGTACCCAGCAGCGTGCCCTCTCTTGTCATTAATAGTAGCCAGGACAGTCAGAACCAGGAAGAGAGCACCGAGGAACTCAAGAATCAGTCCTTTAAATCCGGAGACGGACATGGCGACTACTCCTGGAGTACTGCCGAACACAATCTTCAGGACCACTGCGAGGTTGGGTGATTAGTATTAGTTAATTCACCTTATTAAAGAAATAAGTCCGTCAATCAAGAAATAAAAAAAAGTTCATAAATCATATATTATCAATACTTCGGACCAAGCATTTCGAAATTTTATAGTTTCAATTTCAGTAGATTTCCACAACGCTAAACAAGTGGTTAGAAACGGTCACCATTGGACTATTCACGTTTCGACATAACCATGTTAATCATGATAACATTAACATTGTTAATTCATTCACGATAAAGTTCATTCCAGCCCACCCCACGTATAATAATTAACAAATCTCACCAGCACCGATGATTCCACCAATGATCTGAGCAACAGAGAGGATAGCAGCACGGTACAGAGAGAGTTTACGAGCAAAGAAGAGTCCGAATGAAACAGCGGGGTTGAGTTGTCCTCCACTGATGTCAGAAAAGAGATGTACTATTCCACCAATACCTGCAGGAGTATATCCATGGTTACACTTCTAACCATAGTCCCAGGTCAATATCTTTTTCGAATGGTCGTACTCAGACTTTCCAAATGTCTTACTTACCAATTATCGAATTAACCGTAAATTTAATTAACCGTGACTTTATTTAATTAACATTTTACTGACCGCCGTTGGACCAAGATCAGCTGGTGTGGAAGAGCAGAGATTTTAATTTAAACAATACATGTCAACAAGGGAATAAAAACTCTAATGTACTTTTTATTAATGGAAATTTCGTCAAAATTAATTAATGAAACGTATCATGAATTAATCTCGTGATAATTCTAAAACAATAACATGGCAAACGGTCATGAACAAACCTTTATTCTGATTAGAACTTTCTACATGCTAACGTATTTGACTCTTAAAAGCAATAGAATGAAAGGGTGAAGTTCCTTATACCTACATTATGTTTATCTATCACATGCTTTATAGTTGTTAGTAAGCCGCTTACGAAAATTCAATGCACACAGTTCTACTTGAGTCGCTTGCTGCCTCTCTTTGCAGACGTTTTACTGTAAGTGATGATGCAGTGAGTCTAGCTAAATGGGTTTGTTCATGAGCGAACCTGTGACCGCCTTCCGCTCTGTATTTCTCCAAGATTTTCTTAAAGAACGGTTCAGCAACAATCAGTGGCGGCCCATTAAGCTTTAAAAACATCTCTTTCTGCAGTCTTGTATCATCGAATTTTGGATCGCCGTTGGAGAAGCGACCATGATATGTCTCCATTATGGATCCAAATGTTTCCATAAGTGCCTCTGATGTAGGGATAGTCATAACTTTGACTAAGAGGAATAGGGCACCCTTTAGACACTTGTCCCAGTAACTGCGAGATGTGAATAAACATTTGACAACACGGTCAAAGGTTACAACGAGATTTCGACGGGTTACTTCTTGCTTTGCTAAGTTCAATTGCACTTTCAAATCATGCAGGGCAACTTGAGTTATATGGTGCCTTAAACTCGAAGGAATGAGCTGCTTAAGTATTTCCAAATTCAGACCTTTGTTTGGATTATAATTTGGTAATAAAGACGGGACTGTCAGCCAAATATTAGAGGTGCATTGTGTAGAATGTTCGGCTTGGCGAGCTTCAGGGTAAAAGTTCTCACAGTCAGCACACATTTCATGACCTCGTGTTATAAATGATTTTTTCTGTTCTTCAATGTCGTCCGTCAAGAAGTTTAACAATGCGGCACAATTTGGTAGAAGCCGTTTTGTATCATCTTTCCAGTACCCATTCGCAAACCAGTAACCAAGAGTATATCTCTTTAGGAGATCAATAAATCGGTTACAACATTGAACTGCTGCTCTCACTGTATCTGGGAATGTAGTAGGAGTAAATCTTCCTTGGCGGAGCAAATAACGAGGACCAAAGTACTGCGATGGTCCAGATTGAACTGTCCGACAAAAATGACTGAAAATGAATCTTTGGTCCACAGGCATTGTAGTTGTATCATAGGAAAGATGAATATTGGACAAAAACTCCTTCAGCATCACCGTGAGATTATAATACTGATGAACAAAGAGGAACTTATCCTGAAATTTTAGGCTGAATGCAGATAAAGGCTTCATAACATCTATAAGGAATGACAGGATTAGGCCGAATCTTGGACAGTTTATTTGAGTTAAATAGGCTTTACATGTAGATGCTAATTTATGAGTTGAATTTGAAACATTTGTTAGGGCATCAACTATCACAGGCTTCATTTTCTGAAAAGTTTCTAGCTGGTCTAAACCATGTTTTAAGAACTTTAAATCTTTTAAAGTTTTGGGTTTCAGGAACGGAGTCCCCATGGAGCGAGATGAGGCGAGATATGTCTCAAATATGTTATTCTTCAGGATATTATTGACTTTCTTGACGATATAACGTACATTTTCTACAGCCCAAGAGTTTCTTAATGCATGCTTGAAGATGAGGTCCACGATATGTGCCCCGTCCCAAACTTCAGTTGCTTGAGGGTCGTCGCTATTTATACCGTAAGATGCTCTCAAATGATCGTGAAGTTTCAAGTTTAGGTATTGACCGTCATAAGCTGACCCAGAGTAGCCCTCTGTAAACTGGGTATTCAGGATTCCGTATTGAGTCAACTGTTCTTTTATTTTCGTTGAGAGATAGAACCCGTCAAACTGTTGACATGCTGGATGTCCAACGTAAACATAGTTAATGAAAGGGGTGGATAACGAACTATCGAAGCAAGGAAAACGAAAACCAGCTAGTTGCCTTGACCTACTCTGAGATTTATCTTTATCACAGGAAATACCAAAAGTTATTACTGTCCCAAATGGCGTAAGTGAGGATAAGTAAGCTTGAAACCTCCCGAGAAGTAAGTCATATCCACAATCTATAATCTTAGGTGGAAATGCAGGGGAATGATTTTGAAACCCAACATTGGTTTTTTCCTGGTAACGTGCTGCAACCGAAAGCGGGAAACTTGCGTATGATCTCTGGGATTTTACATTCTCATACACCATTCTAATCAAGTTAAGCCCGGCCCCTGTATCCGAAGTTATGAATGAGGGTATTAAATTCTGCCTTGTCAAGTAAGTTTTTGCATTTTCCTGATGTCTTGGTAACTGTATGTGACGTTTTAAGGCAC